>NC_064252.1:69904123-70204123 GCF_003254725.2 Canis lupus dingo | reverse complement strand
TGGATACACAGGGCTTCTCTGTCAGGACCTCTCTCTACTATTTTTACAACTTCTTGTGAGTCAAAAATTATTTCAGAATGAGACATTTAACAACAAGAACAAAACATGAAGCTACAATGAGGTTTTGTTCCAGAGATGGACAAATCCATTGGTGGAAAAAATATAATAGAGTTTCCCTGCGTGCCTGGTGGCTCAGTGGTTGAGCATCTGCCTTCAGCTCAGGTCGTGATCCCGGGGTCCTGGGATCTAGCCTCACTTCAGGATCTCTGTGTCTCTCATGAATAAATAAATAAAATCTTAAAAAAAAAAGTTTCTCCAAAGTGCCTCCTGTAATTTTCAAGGTGACTTAAAATGGTACATAAATAAACATTTATCCAATCAAAAGTTATGCACTTAATGTTTACTAGGAACAAATTTAAACCTATGATTTTATGTGCTTAGAACGAGGCAGAAGTAGATAATCTTAAAATGTATTATGTTAAAATATTAAGTAAATAAATGGGACATACAAATAACAGAAATGGTGAAGATGATATTCAAATGACTGAAAGAGAACAATGGAATCGAGGTGCACAATTGGACCCACGCATATATATACACACACATATATATATATTTTAAGATTTTTTTATTTATTCATGAAAGACACGGAGAAAGAGGCAGAGACACAGGCAGAGGGAGAAGCAGGCTCCATGCAGGGAGCCTGATGTGGGACTCGATCCCGGGACCCCAGGATCATACCCTGGGCTGAAGGCAGGCGCTAAGCCATTGAGCCACCTAGGGATCCCCCCCACATATATATTGATAGTTTGTGATAATGGGAGCTTTCTCAATGGAAAAAGGTCTAGTCAATAAATGGAATTAAGCAGATTGGTGACTATAACTTATCTATTTGAAATAAAATTAAGTTAAATTCCTGTCTTTCATCATAAGAGACAATCATTTTCAAATGGATTACAGAGAAAATCATAGACTATAAAATGATAAAAGCACTAAAAGGAAATGTAGGATGCTATTTTTATAATCCTAAACTTGGGAAGAGCAAGATATAAAACTAGAGCTGCAAAGGAAAGACAAACAACTATATTACAACCATACTATATTAAAGCCAACACCTTTTGTATGATAAAAGCACCAAGACCAAGGTAATTAAAAAAAATTGAAGAGAAAACTTCTTTAAATGGTAAAAAGAAATTATACAATGCAATGATAAATATTTTTAAAAAGGGAAATAGTCCAGTAGAAAAGAATGGTCAAATAATTTATCTGGCCTATTTACAGAAAAAAATGCCAAATGACCAATAAACATGAAAAATGAGCACAGCTTCACAGAAATTAGGATGACACCAACTCACACAACAATGAAAAATCATTCATCTCCTATAGGACTGGAAAGACATTAGTGAATGGTTAATAAATCAATAATGAACTGTAGGGGATTCCACACTCGCACTCAATGTAGGACTGTAAGTTGTCACCACCTTTTAAGCCTGTATTTGTCAAGATTAAAGATGCACATAACTTTTGCCCTAGCAATTTTATTTTAGTAGGTACTTATCCAGAAAAGCACACACTCATGTGCTCCAAAGTATATATAAGGACATTTGCTGCAGTGGTGTTCAAAATATTGAAAATCTGAAAGCAACCTCAAGGTTCCCACAAAGGAAATGGCTCAACAAATTATGGTAATTCATACTACAAAACAGTGCAGCAATTTAAAAGAATGACCAAGTGTCTATATGAACTTACATTAAGTGAAAGAAAGTGATATGATAATATATGCAGTAAAATCCTACTAGTTGTAAATTAAACAACTATACATATTCAAATATTCAACATATATTTAATGAGCACCTACTAAGTGCCAAATACTATTCCAGGGTTTAGGGATAGAGAAATGAGCAAAATAAGCAAGGTCCTTGCTTCCATTGACCTTGTATTGCGGACAGAGAAAAACAATAAATTTAAAAAATGAATGTGTATGTAACGACAACTGCTGGGAAGACAATAAAACAAGGTAAGAGGATATTACTGACCTTCTCCAAATAACTAAAACCAACCACTACAGTGTGTGTGTGTGTGGGGGGGTCTATTCTAGCTATAATGGTCAGAGAAGGCCACTCATCAAAGTTTAGTGGAGAAATCATGAATGCTGTTCACCAGTGTTTCCAACTCCACCCAAAGCACATGGTAGGGTTGCAGTAATTTTCTCCCCTTTGAAATTAGATATGACCATATGACTTATTTTAGCCAAAAAGAAGAGTTCACCTTCAGATGAACCTTTAAAAACCGGTTCATAATTTGCCACACCTCTTTCCTCTCACTGTCATGGTCCTGGAAGCAGGAGTCAGGATGGAGCATCATCAGCCTGGATTTCTGAGTACCAAGGTGAGCCTGTGCCCACGGGTGATGCCCTTATCATGTGAGTGAGAAGTACATGTGTGCTTTATTAAAACTCTAAGATTTAGGGTTGTCTCTAGCCCATCCTTGTTGACACAGCCTCCTTACCCAAATTGTTCCTTTTCTGGGTGGAGTTTGAGGGAGGAAGCATCAAGAAGGAGGGACAGCTTTAATTGCAGGGCCTCTTTGTGGGTACAGTTGTTAGCATGAAAATGCATGCGTCTCCTGCCTGAGTCTTGCTGCCTTTCTGGTCTCCTCAAAGAAGAGTGAGTCCTAGAAGAAGGGGAGAGGGTGATTCTGTCCGAGGAGCCTTGGCTTGAGCGTGGTCATCTCTGTCTGATGATAGTGATGATAGTGAGCCAATGCCCCTGACCTCTAGAACCAAATATTATCCCCTCCTGGTCCTTCTCCTAGGAGACACCCACAAAGTTCTACCTGATTTCATCTCCTAACACCTGCGGAGTTCCTTTACACAACAAGCTGGTAATATACTGATTTTTAAGTGTGACAAGGTCCTTCCTGCCTTAATCTATAATGTGATTATTATAAAAATTCCTTATGGGGGATCCATGGGTGGCTCAGCGGTTCAGCGCCTGCCTTCGGCCCAGGGCGTGATCCTGGGGTCCTGGGATCAAGTCCTGCGTTGGGCTCCCGGTGTGGAGCCTGCTTCTTCCTCTGCCTGTGTCTCTGCTTCTCTCTATGTCTATCATGAATAAATAAATAAAATATTTTTAAAAATTCCTTATGGAAGATTCATCAAGTTTATTGGGAAAAATTGAAAATGGAAGAATAGTGAAGAAACAAGGTGAAAAAATGAAGAGAAAATGCTTGCATTACACCCAGCAGAACATATTACACGTTTACAGCAACTAAAATGGTATGATGCCGGCACAAGAGTCTGGAAGCAATCCATGCATACATGAGAATTTCTATAAAGAAGACATTTCAAATTAGCAGGAAGAAAGGATTATTAAAGACCTGGCTTTTGGACAATTTGCTCATTATTTGGAATAAAGTAACTTATCTCTCTGCATGCAAAAACAAACATAAGATACATGAGCACTGGGGATCCCTGGGTGGCTCAGCGGTTTGGTGCCTGCCTTCCGCCCAGGGCGTGATCCTGGAGTCCTGGGATCGAGTCCCATATCAGGCTCCCTGCATGGAGCCTGCTTCTCTCTCTGCCTGTGTCTCTCAGTCTGTGTATCTCATGAATAAATAAATAAAATCTTTAAAAAAAAAGATACATGAGCATTTTTCACATAAAAATAAGCTCTAGGGCACCTGGGTGGCTCAGTTCATTAAGCCTCTGCCTTCCACCTTAGGCCACGATCCCAGGGTCCTGGGATGGAGCCCCCATGTCAGGCTTGCTGCTCAGCGGGGAGTCTGCTTCTCCCTCTGCCCTCTCCCCCTCCCTGCTCGTGATCGATCTCTTTCTCTTGCTCTCTCTCTCAAATAAATAAATAAAATCTTTTTTTAAAAGCTCTAAAAATTGAAGAAAACCAGACAAAATTTTAAAAGGAAAATAAATGACAGATTTGAGGCCCTAGTAATAAAAGCTTATTTATGCAGGATAAGAGAAAGTTAAAAGACAAATGATAGATTAGGAGAAAATATTCATAATACATGCAGAGCAGAGTCCTAAAGTCTGGTACTCACAAAAGTCTTTAGAGACTGATGAGTAAAGTCAAGCACTGGGAAACTAAGCAAATTATATGAAAGGGTTATTCAGAGAAGAAGAAATGCAAGTGCCTAATAACTATGAAAAAATACTCAAGCTCAGAGGGAATCCAGGAAAAATGAGTTAGAACAGCAAATGAGATAGTTTTTTCTTTTTCCAGATGCCATATTTTGCCTATCAGACTGTGGAAAATGTGCTGGCAAAGATGAGGGAAAATATGGGTTCTCTCAAGTACCATTGTTAAGAATACTTTTAGGGGACAATTTCACAACACCTAGCCAAATTAAAAACTGCATAATTTCATTGTCCTAGAAATTTTATGGAGGTTTCTACTCCAGAGAAATATTGATACACTTTGATATACTTTATTTTTTTTAGAAAAATATAGGGAAAAATTGAATGTTTATCAGTGGAAAAATGTACCTGTGTACATTTTTGTTTGGTTTGTTGCAAAGCCTGTGAAGAGCTTTCTAACAAAGAACTAAAAGCCCCAAAAGAAATGGCCATTAGATATGATTACAATTTAAATTTAAATTCAGAAAAAAAACTTACAGCAAAGTTTTAAAAAATAAAATGATTTAGGCATATTTGCAACACGTGTCACAGAAAAAGGGATTCTTTAGTATAAAAAGAGCAATCACAGCTATAAGGAAACAATAAACCAACAGAGAAATAGCTGAACACATGAATAAAAAATTCCAGAGGAAAGTAAAATGAATAAGTACATGAATATATGCTTAACCTCATTAGTAATGAAAAATGCTAACAAAAATATATATATTTTTTCACTTGAAAAGATCTCACTGTAAAAGATTCAGCATACTCTGGGTTGGAAGGATGAGGGAAATGGCACATTTATACACAATTGCTAGATTTTTTGGCATGAAATATCTATCATAACTTTAATATGATATAAGTGAACTCAGCCATCAGAAAGGATGAACACCCACCATTTGCTTCGACGGGGATGGAACTGGAGGGTATGATGCTGAGTGACGTAAGTCATTTGGAGAAGGACAAACATCTTATGGTCTCACTCATATGTGGAATATAAGAAATAGTGAAAGGGACCATAAGGGAAGGGGGGGAACTGAGTGGGAAAAATTAGAGAGGAAGACAAACCACAAGAGACTCCTGATCTGGGAAACAAAGGGTTGTAGAGGGGAGGTGGGCGGGGGACGGGGCACTGAGGAGGGCACTTGATGGGATGAGCCCTGGGTGTTATACTATATGTTGGCAAATTGAATTTACATACAAATTTTAAAAACAGCTAAGAAAAAAATATATGTGCTTATTATTTTAAACATTTTATTATGAGAAATTTCATACATATACAAAATGAGAATAGTGTAATGAGCTCTGATATACCTATTCCCTAACTTCAACAACTATAAATTCAGGAACAATCCTGTTTCTCTCTAGCCTCATAATTTTAAGATATCATATCATCTCACCCAGAAATATTTCTATATGTATCTCTAAAAAAAACTTCCTTTAAAAAACAACCACAATACTGTCACAACCAAAAACATTAACAATCATTCCTTAATATAAAAAAGTCCTACTTGTTTACACATTTTTTCAGATTGTCTCATAAATGAGACATTTATTTATTTATTTATTTATTTATTTATTTTAAAGGAAACTTTTAGAAACCATCTGTCCAAATTAGGATATAAAGATGTTCACTGATGCACTGTTTGCAGTAGTGAAAATGTAGAACAACCTAAGTACCCATCAATAGGGGACTGGTTAAATTATTATTTATTTATTTATTTTTTTGGGGGGGGACTGGTTAAATTAATTTTATCTGCAGAACAGAATATCATGCAGTTGTTACAAAGAACAAGGCATGCTAGACAGCAATCTTTCTACAAATGTTTATTAAATGAAAAAAATTTTGCAAAAGAATTCCCACTTTTGTAATATATAACTTACATATTTATACTTTTCAACTACTGGAGAAAGTTTGGGAAGTTACATCCTGGGAATGTACATGCTTTATGGGGGGGGGAATGAAGATGTTTTAATTTATACATGATATAGCAAAACAGCATGGTTGGTTTTGTAATTAGAAAGTTATTTTATAGGTCAGAAAATAAAAGACATCAAAAACAAATTAGAAGGAAATTATAAACTTTTTAAAAAAACTGCAACACATATGGAAAGCACTAAGCAACTATCCTTAACAGAATATCTACAAATCAATAAATAAAGGAATATTTAAAAATTGGAAGTGATCAAGGAAATGAGTTAATAACACCAGAAGAAATACACTGGCCAATAAATACGGAAAGATCATCAACTTCACTAATAATCAATGAAATAAAAATTAGAATGCCAATGATGTACCACTTATCTCCTATTGATAAGTATAAGTGACACATATTGGTACTACTTACCACGGTTTAACAAAGGTAATAAAGATATGTAATGCCCAATATGGGCAAAGGGAAAGGGTGAAGGTAAAAATAGCAAACTTTTCCCTCCAAAGAATAATTTGACGGTATCTATCAAGATATAAAGTATAAGCTGTGATGGCAAGATCTGGAGGTACAAGCACTTTCAGGCATTGCTGCTGGGACTAGGGTAGGGGTCAGGGTGGGTGGGGAGAAGGGCGGTGTACCATCTAGAAGGCAATTTGGCATTATCTTCTAAATTACAAACATACCCAGTAACCTGCCTTCAAGAACTTCTCTGGCACATGTGGAAATGACCAAGAAGAAGCTTATTTATTGCAGCATTGTATATAATAGCAACATCTTAGAAAAAGGCTAAATGTCCACCAATGGGACGTGGGTTACACAACAAACATCATGGTCCAGTGTAAATGGAATACTATGCATCTGTGAAAAACCAAACAAGAAATTCCTTACATCCCCAAAATATATTGGTAAGTGAAAATAGCAAGGTGCAGAAAAATATAGAGATGTCACCGTAGGAGTAAAACAAAATAAAAGCAAGAAAAAGTAATATAGCAGCCCTGACTTGCAGAAGCAGGAACCGGTTTTGTAAGGACAAATTAGAAAGTAAAAAGTGGTGCCTTAGAGCCGGGTGGGAACTGGAAGACAGCCGGCAGGGATGGGAGATTTTTCACTATATACGTAAAATAGCAACACAACGTCTTGATGTTCAAATCATAGGAGCTAATTACTGTTTTCGAATCCAACAAAACCCGTTTTTAAATGTTGTAGTGTGTGTAAACCTTTTGAGGCACTGAGGGGAATCATCTCATGGAAACACTCAAGTGCGCAAAGGCCCACGCCTTGGGAATTTATCCCCAGTGTTTATATTGAGGATAAAACACCTGGACCGTCTCCCCAGAGGCTGGAATTCGGCTTTCCCCACCAAAAGGTCAGTCCCGGAACAGCAGAAACGGCTGACCCCAAAGATGACCCCTGCGGACTGAATTTGTTTAAAAGGTAAGTTGCAAAACAGCTCACGTCATAGGATCCCGCTTTTGCTAATGTGTGTGAGAGGGGAAAGCTCCTGGAGCACGCAGCTGAGGCTGGGGACCGCGCCCTGGAGCACGCACCTGACACTGGGGACTGTGTCCCCCGGACACGCACCTGAGGCTGGGAACCGAGTCCTGGAGCACACACCTCACACTGGGGACTGCGTCCCCGGGCACGCACCTGAGGCTGGGGACCACGTCCTGGAGCACACACCTGAGGTTGGGGACTGCGTCCCCCCAGCACACACCTGAGACTGGGAACCGAGTCCTGGAGCACGCACCTGAGACTGGGCACTGCGTCCCCCCCCCCCCCCCCCCCGCAGCCCCCTGCCGCTCGGTTGGGCTTGGTTTTGTTCTCTGACATGCGCGCGTCTCGCCTTTGGAAGTCAGTCCTCGACCGCCCCGTCTACCATGCGAGCCCGGCTCCGCGTGCCTGGGTCCCCGAGCCCCACGAGCGGGAGTGGACGCGGCCGCAGCAGGAGCAAAACGGCGAGCACACCCGGGCCCTGGGGCTGGAGGCCACTGGGCTGAGGGGGGGGCGGGGGGGCGGACTTGCCCAGTGGTTTCCATCTCACCACTACCCATCCCGCCGCCCTCCGCCTCGCAGGACCCCCTGCCCCGGCTGGAAGGCACTAGGCCGCTGCCCGGCCCTGGGGACCCAGCTACGAGTCAAAGAAACATATTTGAGGTTTTCCAAGTTTTTCATTTCGGTGATTCCCAAAGTCGAGGGCTGCATAAGATTCCAAAAGTACGGCCGGCGTTGGAGATTTTATATTTTAACAATTATCCTTGTGGCACCATCACCGGCTCATGGAAGGAACAATACTGTAAGGTTAGAAAACGAGGACCCTCTCCTCTCAGCGCGGCCTTGTTCCGGGGAGTCTTCGACGCAACGAGATGCGAGACGTTGGCAGTTCTGCCTCCTTCCATCCATCGCGGCTCTACCGTGTACCCTGCGCGGGGACAGTTGCCTTAGAGGACTGCGGAGATCCCGGACTCGGGGCGCGGTGACCTCTTCCCGCTCCTGGTGCGGCAACAAAGGAACTGGGCTCGGGCCCTGCCTCCCCGAAGTTAGCAGTTAGCGGGGGGAGCCTCCGACCACCGGCCCCATCGGGGCCACCGCGGGCGGGTCGGGAGCCCTGCACTTCCCGGGGTTCAGAGGGGGTCCTGGCTGGGAAGCTGAGCACCAGCAGCCCCCGACAGCCGGCCGGGGACACATTCACTGACGTGTGTGGAAAGAACCTACAAGCGAAGGGCGAGACGGAGGGAGCAGCGGGGAGAGAGGGATGGTTCCCGACACCGCAGCGGCCCCAGGAGCCAGCACCTAAGTACCGCGACCCCACTTCACCCCCATCCCGGCGCTCCCTGCCCCAGCTTCCACAGCCCTCACTCCCCTGCTCTGTGGCCCAGATGCGGTCCTGGCGGCGCCACTTCTTTCCGCATTGTTTGATGCCACCCTGGCACCCTCAGCCACTCCAGCCTCCCGCCCGCCTGGATGGGGCGGCGGACAACCAGGGGCTCAGGGCACCCAGCTCCCAGGGATTCCTGGGTAGGTCCACTTTGCCTCGGTGTTCTCTATCGAGGCCCTCGAACGAGGGTAGGGAACTCAGCAGGATACAGTGCTCCCTAACTGGCTACCTGCTTTACAAGGTGTAAGGCCAATCCTTTTTCTTTTTCTCTCTTTTTTTAAATAAATTAATTTATTTATTGAGAGAGTGCAGTGGGGAGAGGAGGGGAGGAACACAGAGTTTCAAGTAGACTTTGCTGTGAGCCAGAGCCCAAAGTGGGGCTCAATCTCATGACCCTAAGATCAGATCAGGACCTGAGCAGAAACCAAGAGGGGGATGCTTAACCAACTTCCTCACCCAGGCGCTCCAGGCCAAGTTTTATTTTATATTTAGCAAGCAGGAAATAGAAGCAAAATTAACATGTTAATACCCCCCACCCCCACACCAAATACAAATCAAAAAGATATAGGGCGGGAGCTCAGGGCCCCTATGGCCCCAGGCTCCGTCAGGGTAATTGAGGAAATGGCTTAGAGCCAACAGAACCCAGGGACGCTCTCTCCCTGGTGCACAATGGGCCAACGCCCCAAACTGATGCCATCCATCCACCTATATCAGTCCAAGGACACACACCCCGGGGTCCCCAACCTGCCCTGCAAGTGCTCACTCACTGTCCCAGCCTTGGAACACAGACTCCTTGCCCTGTAGGGTGAAGGGGGTGGAGGTGCAGGTGGAGATGGAGGGGGTAGGGGGGCACCCAGACGTTCTGACCCTGCAGGTATGTGTATGTGTGTGTTTGCACATGGCCATGGGCACCCACACGAAGATGTGGTAGCAGGTTCATGGGCACGGACTCCAAGCCACCACCCAGAACAACAAAAATAGTATGAGAACACAGGAGCCTTGCACAGTTCCCCGAAATGAAAACAGTGCACACAAGACACATCAACAGGAAGACACATTTGGTTGCTGGGCAGCTTCTGTGCAAGCGTTGGGGTGGGGGTGGGGGTGGGGGTGGTGCAAATAGATAAAGGGAAAATAAAGAACCAACGTGATAGCACCCAGCCTAGACCCTTGTTGAGAAAGTGGGTCTTTCTGCCAAAACAAAGCAAAAGGAAAAACATTACAAAGCAAAACAATCCCAGGGAAATAAAAAAAAGAAACCTAATACACCCCCCCCCAAAAGCCCCCAAACTAAAAATTAAAATAAACACAAAATTGCAGCGTGCAGTCCTCTGCATGAAGGATTCAAACCTTCCCACTGCTGCCTGGGGCCTGGTCCTGGGTAATCGCATCTAGTAACAGACTAGTATAGTAGCCACGGTCCCGAGGTCCCCGAGGTCCAGGAGCTGAATCGCAGAACCCCATGCTCAGTTAGGTAGACCCGTCTGCCCCACCCTCCCTGTTGCCAAAATGCCCGCTGGACAAGCGGGCAGATGTGCCCCTGCGGAGCTGCTATGACTTGTAGGGTGAGGTCTGCGAGGTCAGGGCTGAGCCGCCGTAGGTCCAGTGGTTTCTGTAACTCCAAGTAGAAAGCGAGCAGATTTGGAGTGAACCTGAGCCCAGATGGGGAGTCTGCACCCCCAAGCCGCTCTCAGCGCAAGCCCCCATGCCTTGGCCCCCTGCCCAGCGTCTTCCATGAGTCTGGCAGTCAGCGTCCTGCCTGGTGACAGGATTGTGCAGTCTGTAAGCGTTCAGAGGTGCTGGTTCTGGGCCACACCAGCACTGCCCCCAGATTGGGGGTGGGGTCGGGCCTAAATTCAATGTCTGCCTTCCCGGGGAGAACTGCCAGCAGGAGTTGGAGGCCCTGGTCTTCCTGGGTTTAGCCACTCGTGCATCCCTCAAGCTCCCAAGTGAAAGCATATCAGCTAGTGAGGGGTGGTGTGGAGCCAGCTGTTCACGAAGTCAAGGGATCCCTCATCGTTCCTGCCCTCCTGCTCCCAGAGAGAGAAGTGTGGACGTGAGGAGGGGCGCTCCCCAGGCCTCAAAGCAGGGGAGCGCTCTGGGGGCCAAGGTGGCTACACGGTGGCGGCATTGGGGCCAGAGGATGGAGCCCGAATGGGGTTCTGACACCCATCACCGTCCCCAGAGAGACCAATCCAGGTGAGCGGGTGGCTGTGCTGAGCGTAGTTCCTCAAAGTCGGTGACGCTAGCAGGCGGCTCTGGTGTCCCGGCTCTATCCAGAGGGTTGTTGGATTTTGCATCCGGATTAACCTGGGAATCCCGTGGGCGCCTCTAGTGCGCGGGTGCGAGCGCAGATGGGGAGGTTGCTGGAAGTTCTGGGTGAAAGCTGGTCCGCCTCTTCTAAGTGCCCGTCCCGGCTCCACCGAAGAGGCCTTTGCACGTCCGCCCGCCGCGAGCAGCCCGGCAGAGCGTTAGAGCCGCAGCTGGGAGGGGTCTGCTCGGGCGCTTCCTGCCCGGGGCTGGCGCGCCCCTTCCAAATGTAAAACAAAAGGATCCCCCGTCCACGCTCCTCACGGGCCAACGCGCTGTGCACGCAGAGGTGTGCAGTGGCCTATGTGGCTCGCTGGCCGTAGAAGCCCGGCTGCGGGTGCTGGCGTGCCTGGTGTGCATCCAGGCCTGTCACCCTTGTGGCCTTGTTTGTGCCCCCGTGTGTGGCTTGGGGCGGCCTCCATTTTGAGGTGGGGATGCAGCAAGTTCGGCCTCCGGGCTCCCTGACCCGCATTTCGCAGAGGCAGCCGGAAACTTGAACGATTGGTGGAGTGAGGGTTCCTCGAAGGGGATTGGGGAAGGCCACACCTCGTGGTCTGTAAGGTGGCACTAATCCTCCTTTCATCAGCCAGTTCTCAACCCCTTGGCTACTCACCTCCCAACGCAGGCGCAGCAGTTTTGCCAAGGCCAAAGGACAGCAAGTCCCCTACAGGGGGATGAGCTGGGGGAGGCTTCTGAGGAAGTAGGCCCATGCCCCGAGTGGTTTGTGGGTCACCTCAGAGCAGCCCCCTTTCATTCAACAGAATATTTATGGAGATCCTGGGGGGGGGGGTTTGTGATGTTATAGACATCACCACTGACTCTCAAGGTGACAGCTATGGGTTTCTATGTATAAGGAAACTGAGGCACAGAGAGGCAAAGACACTGGCTGAAATTTAAACGGCTCTAAGACCAGTATTCCAAAGCAACTTCATTTAATTCCAGTACATATGGTTTCCTTTTATTCCCCTGTCTCTCGAAACTACCCCCCCCACACAACAGATCTGCTACCCTGGGGTGGGGCCCTCAAGGTAGCAAGTTCAGCACGCAAAAGAGATAGGAGTACAGAGAAAGTGGGATTCTTTCCCAGAATTCTCACCCCATCACCAGTCTAATGGGCTGTGATGGCAAACACCTCCCTTCCACCTTTTTATTGTTTCCTCTGAAAGTGCTTTGGGAGGATGTGCCCTGGGAGGTCAAGGGCAGCATGCACCTTGGTTAAAGCACACTGCAGAGGCATTCATCCCCAGACAAGGCGCTGCAGACTTCCCCTTAGCAGTGCCAGGCCTTTCAGCTGTCGGAGCCTCTACCCACTGTGGGGCCACAGTGACACAGGTGACCCTGGCTAGGAGGGATTAGAGCTAAATGATGTGCCTGGTATCTTGGGTCTGAAATAACCTCCTTTCCATTAAATGAGAAATGGCAGAAGGACTTAAGAGGGCCTCGTGTACCTTTTATTTTTTTTTTAGGTGTGTAAATGCACTCGCTATGCTCTATTCCCATATTGTACAAATATAGTGGCCTTGTTCTATATGCATACATGCATTCATAAACGTGTATCTCCTAACAGTGCATACAAGCTGCCCCACATACAGTGTGTGTGTGTGGGGGGGGGTGTCCATCTGTCCAGCTGTGGATTGCTCCTAGTCACTTTTGACTCTTCCCTTCTATGAGTCTACACCTGGGAGTCATGCAACTGGCCATCTGTACAGCAGAAGTGATGGTAGGTGAGCATAAAACTCACAATTGTCCAGAACTCACCAATACCCACAGGTGAGTGGGTATGAGGTGGTGAGTGTCACGGGCAGGGACTTGAGGGTCTTCATCTGGGAGTGTGGGTTTAAGAGGCTGATTTCTCCATTTCTGAAAGCCTTGCACGTTTTCTCAATGAAACCCCAAGTTAGCTGTTGACATCTTGTATTCAGGGGACACACACACACACACACACACACACACGATGAGAAGGGATCTAATCTAATCTAATTTAATCTCAGGTGCCCAACAGGTCCACACACCTGCTGGAATTGCTGCGAGGTGGGGACTGCCCTCCCATCCAGTCCCATAACTGTCCCATCCCAAGCCTGCCCTCCCAACATCGCTCAGTGCCTCACCTCTAGGACACACCTGACACCGGGAGTGCTCCCAGAAGACCGGGGTCCTTGGGTCTGTGTCCAAGACGGACCCTTCCCATCGGGCTGCCTCCAGGCTGCACACTGGCCCTGCCCCCATTCCCGGCCGCCGAGCCCAGGGGCCGCGGGGACGCTGTGCGCAGCAGCCGAGGTGCCCCGGTCTGTGTGCGGGTGGCCCAGGTCGGATAGACAGAGGCGGGGTCCCGGCGCCCGGGCGTCCTGCGGCCCGCGTGGGGCTGGTGGCCCTGCCCGGGCCGCGGTGGCCGGGCGCCGGGTCTGGCCCGGGGACTCCGAGGCCTCGCGGCCGGCGAAGGAGAAGCGGAGGAAGGGCAGCGCGGGGAGCTGGGGGGAGGCCGGCAGCCGCCGCCGCCTGGGGCCGCCGACCTGGGCTCGGGCCGCGGCCTGGGCGGGGAGGGCAGGACCCCGGGGTCCCCGCGCCCCTCCCGTCGCTCCGGCTGAGCCCGGGTCCCGCGAACGCTGGGGGCCGAGGCCGGGGAGGGGAGGCCGGGGAGGGCGCGGGGCTGGACCGAGAGAGGCGCGGGGACGGGGGCGCGGGAGGCCGGGCCGGGGCAGGGGTGCGGGGCGCGGGGGGGCGCGGGGTGGGGCGCGGAGGGCGCCGAGGCGGGCGGATCGGCCCCGAGCGCAGCGCCCCGGACGCCGGCCCTTCCCGGTCCCGACGCAGCCGAGCGCCCGGGACGCGGTGTGCGCTCCGCCGCCGGGAGGCTCCCCGGCTCCGCGCCCGCATCTGCGCCGCCGCCCGGCTGGGAGCGGCCTAGGGCGCGGGCCCGAGCAACCGAGCGGAGCCGGAGGGGGGCCCGAGCGGAGCCCGAGCGGAGCCCCAGGCCCGCGGCCGCGCGCGGGAAGCCTCCTGCCCGGGCCGCCTCTTTGTCGGCCGCGCCCCGCTCTGCGCCCGGCGCGCAGGGGCCCACCCGCCGCGGGGAAGGGCGCGCGGACCGATGGCGGACGCCGGCCGCCCGCGCTGCGCCCCGGGACGCGGCCGCTTACCTCGCACCAGGATGCGGCGGCAGTGGCCCGGCTCCCCGAGCCCCGGAGGCCCGTCGCCGTCGCCGCCCCGGGGGCCTGCGGGGCTGGGAGCCGAGGTCCCGGCCATCGCCCTCGGGCCGCGGCGGCCCGCACCGGCGCCTGCGTGCTCCGCCGCGCCTCGCCCCCGCCGCCCGGCTCCCCGCGGGCGGGTCCGCGGCCGCGCTCGGCGCCCCAGCGCCCATGCCCGCCGCCCGCGCCCCCGGCCCGCCCCGCCCCGCCCCGCCGCCCCGCGCCTCCCCCTCCGTGCGCCCCGCCCGCGGCTCCACCCCTCGCTGCCCACCGGGCCGGGCCGGGTCCCCGAGTCGCGGAGCTGCGAGGGGGCGGGGCGGGCGGAGGGGGCGGAGGGGGAGGCGGGGCGGGGCGGGGCAGCCCCCTTCCCCCCTCCACACCCCCGCTCCAGCCCGCGCCCCGCCAGGCGCAGGGAGGCGGGGGCTGCCCTGGGGGCTGTGCTCGCCGCGCGCCCTGAGCTCAAGTTCGCCAGCCTCACCCCTCCCCGCGCCCCCCGCGCCCCTGGCCCTCGCCCCCCGCCCCCCTCCCCTGGCCCTCGACTCCCGCGCCCCTCCCCGCGCCCTCGCCCCCCGCCCCCTCCCCGCGCCCCCTCCCCGCGCCCTCGCCCCCCGCGCCCCCTCCCCGCGCCCCCTCCCCGCGCCCTCGCCCCCCACCCCCTCCCCGCGCCCCCTCCCCCCGCCCCCTCCCCGCGCCCTCGCCCCCCACCCCCTCCCCGCGCCCCCTCCCCGCGCCCTCGCCCCCCACCCCCGTCGGCCCGGGGAGGGCAGGCCCCGCGCTCCCGCGCTCCCGCGCTCTCAGCCGGGCCAGCAGCCCCGGGGCTCCGGGAAGGCGACCCCGAGACCCTGCAGAAAGCAGCAGAAAGCGCTGGGCCTCGGCCCGCCGGGTCGGGCCTCCGCGCTCCGCCGCCCCCAGACCCCAACGCCCGCTCCCGGGCCGCTGGCCGCAGGCAGGCCCCTTGCTCCGCGGAGAGCGCCCGGCGCCCCGATCCCGACGGGCAGCAGGTGGGTGACCCCGTGCGCCGCGCCCCGGCCCAGCCCCGGCCCCGGAACGGCCCCCGCGGGGCGCGGAGAAGCGGGGAGCGGGCCCCGGGGCGAGCGCTCGGCCTCCCGCGCTCAGACGGGCCTGCGCCCCGGAGCCCAGCGTCTCCTCCGACGGCCCCAGGACGGGCCCGGCCCCGCGTTCCCTCCGCGCGACCCCGGGAGGGGCTGGAGGAGACGCTGGGCCCGGGAGGCCGGTGCCCCGGGCGCGCCCGCACCGAGGCCTGCCCCCCCGCAAAGCGCCGGGACCGCCGACTTCGCTCCCCTCCCCGGCTCCGGGCTGTCGGGCCCAGAGTGTGGGCGCCAGTGGCTGGTGGGGTGCGCTGGGGGCCGCGCCCGTGGCCCCTGCAGCCCGGTGACCCGGGGAGCGCGCGGCCGGGCCAGCCGGTGCCTTAGCGCGTGCCCAGGGTGCCCGTGTTTGTGTCCGAGCTCAGATGCCCGCGGCAGAAGGCGAGGTGGGCTGGACGCCCCAATTACTTAATTGGGTGACAAACAGTGCCTCGGTGAAAGGTTTGAGATGTGGGAAGAGGGGAGGGAAAAGGGTGCAGGGGAGGAGGACGGCTGCTCCGTTCTGATAGAAAGTGGGGGGAGGATAGTAAAGAAAGAAACTTTCTCCGGCCAGGGAGCCCCAGGCTGTCAGGTGCTCGGGCAGCGCGCACAGGAGAGGTGACAGTTGGTGGCACCTGGGGACCTGGGAGGAGGGAAGCTTGTAGCCGCAGGAGGACCCGGGCAGTGCGACCCGACCCTGCAGGACCTAGCCGGTGGGAAGGACCCAAGCGGCCCGTCTGAGGGGCCCAGACTCCGCGGTGACCCCCACAGGGGCCTGGACTCCCGGAGGCCAGTCGCCTGACCCAGCCTGTCCCCTTCGCTCCGCACTTCAGTCTTTCTTGGCTCCGACTCTCTCAAGCTGACTTATCTTTATTATTCAAGCAAGAAGCAGAAAGTAAATACTCCAGCTCCAACCTTGGGTGATGTGTGTGTGGGGGGGGGCAAGCCTGGCTTTTCTCGGGCGCAGCTGCCCAAATTTCAATTCAAAGAAAAACGGAACAGCCCCGGCTGAGCCCTGCCGGGTTTTGTTTGTTTTCACCCTTTACATTTTTGTTCCACAAACACCGTCTCTCAGGGCCAACAACTCCGCTCTCCATGGGGCAAACTGTCCCGAGGTCCACGATGGGCGCACGGGCACCCACACCCCTGGGGACCCAGGCGGGCCTGCGGGAGAGGCGAACCCCAGGGGCCAGGACTCTCCCGGAGCAGGGAGGAGGGCTAGTTCTTGGGAGGTCCGGTGCTTCCGCTGTCTCCCGCCCTCGATTTTTCCTTTCCCTCCCGCTGCCTCTTTTCCGGGTGGGATTTGGCTTCCGGAGGGCATCAGGCTCTCTGGGCTCCCAGGCCTGGAGGTGGGGCCCCCACCCTGGGATTGCACCCCTCGGGGCCAGCGGGGGAGCTCAGGGCTTCTGCACACAGAGGCGGAGAGTGTGCGTTGTGCACGCGTGTGGGTGTGGGTGTGGGTGTGGATGTGGGGGCCGTTCTGGATCTGCTGGATCTGCTGGATCTCCTCCCTCAGCGGCTGCAGCCCAGCCAGGGTGCCCGCGGGCCCTGCGGAGCCTGAGCCCATGCCTGGCCCAGGAGGTGGGCTGTGCGGGGCCAGCGGGCTCCCACCCACACCCTATCCTCTCTGGAGGCCCTGACCTGCCGCCCGCCCGGGTCCTGAGCTTCCGGGGTGCGGAAAGCTGGGGAGTCTGTACTGGGCAGGGCCCCCCTCCCGTAGGGCCGTGTGGGGTTGGCTTTGCTGACTGCACACACTCATTTGTTGGGGGTGCCCGTGGGTTCCAGAAGGTCCTCCTGCCAGGGTGGGCAGCAGGCAGAGCGCTGGTGTTGACCCGCCTGGTACGAATTCTCTGAGATCTGGGGTTCCTGCCTCTGCAGCGGGACAGGTGGCCTATGTGGCCAGTGTCTTAGGCTCTCACTGCCAGTCTACACTGGCAGTCTCCCAGTCATCTCAGCTGGGTCGAGATCCTAGGGATCTGGAAAATCCTGTCTCTCTACACACCTGCTCCCTTTCTGTAAATCGATTCAGGGACTTTAGTGGGAGGGACGCATGTGGGGGAGAGCAGAGGGAGTCCCAGTGCGCAGGGGCGGGGCCGTGGCCCAAACTGCTTGCCCAGAGGCTCTGACCCTGCCGTCCTCCAGGGCCGCAGACCCTAGGTGTTGCTCTGGCCCTTTCTGGGTCCCACCGAGCCTCCACAGCTCAAGCCAGGATCCGTCCCTGTTACCAGCTCTGTCCTGGCCTCTGCTGGTCCCACCGAGTCAGTGGGCTTCTGCTTCGCAGGATGAGCTGGTCTGGTTACATTGAACTGCCGCGTCCTGGGCTGGCGCCCTCTGTCCTGTGTGTCCTGTGTGTCCTGTGGCGACCTCTGCCACAAGGAGCTCCCTGGCCACGGTGGTGGGGGTGGTCCTCCCTCGGCTGTAGGAATGGAGAGACAGCCAGGCAGCAAAGGGCTCCAGCAACCCAGCTCCCTTCAGATGCTCCTTAGCATTCGGTCTCCAGAAGATTTCTCCAAAACAGCCTGAGTTGGGGAAAGTCCTCCCTCCAGTCTCACCTTGTTTCCCGCCTTGCTTAACTGCCATCTCCAATTCTTGCCGATTTTTCTCCCGGTGTGGGCTTGATCCAGTCTTTTTCCAGGGACCCTTTAGGCCCTCCCCATCCACCTTCACCAGGCCTTCTAGCAGCCTAACGAGTGAGGAGTGAGACGTGAGACTAGTGAGATGTCCTGAGCCTCTGTCCTTCTGACAGCTGGGCACCCCCCGCCCCATGCCTACCCTGCTGGGCAGCAGGCCCTCTAGCATCAGAAGTGTGTCACCTGTCCTGGGTTCTAGGGGAACCAAGATGCGCATGTGTTTGGGCGGGAGTTGGAGTCCAGGTTCTCCCAGAAGCTCCCTGTATTTCGCACCCAAGCGGCTGAGTCCTCCACAAACAGTGGTCCTGTGGCTCTGGCTGGAACCTTCAGCATCCCCTTTGCTGCTCAGATCCTAGAAAGTCAGAAGCGCCATCCTGTGTCTGGTTCCTTGTCCTTCTGTATCCCTAGGGTGCTCTGACAAGCACGTCAGGCCAGCTCTCCAGGCCTGGACCCCCGACCCAGCTCAGCCCTGCTCCGTCTGGTGCCTGGGCCAAGCCTGCAGCCCCTTCCGGTGCCTTCCCCAGCTGGCTTCCTCCCTGCATTCCTCAGCCTCTTTACCTCCCTGCTCCCCTCTCTCGGCCAGTGCTTCTCCTTGGTCCTTTCCCTGAGGCCTAGAGGCTTGGAAGGTCTAGGCATCTCTGTCCTGTCTCATCCCCTTTTTGTCTGGGACTCCTGTCCATCTTTCTTTTTGCGGATTTTGGGGCACCATACAGAGGTCCCTGGGAGATCCTGGGTGGCATTCTTCTGGCCCCCAGCTATTCCTGCTGGGACAAGGACCTCGGGGTTTGAGTGAATGGAGAAGACCACTCCTTGCAGATTCAGCTGGGGAGCACAAGACCCAGGGGGCAGAAAAAAAAAATCCAGGCTTCTCTTCCTTCCCTGACCCTGCCTATACCCCACCCTACATGCCTGGGAGCCAGACCTCCGGAACATCAGGGAGGGACCCTGGCCCCACTCTCTGGTAGGAAGGGATTGACATTTTAAAAGTAGATGAGGTGCTGGGGCGCCTGGGTAACTCCGTGGGTTAAGCATCTGCCTTGGGCTCAGGTCATGATCCCGGGGTCCTGGGATGGATGGAGCGCCATCAGGCTCCCTGCTCGGGGGAAGCCTACTTCTCCCTCTGCCTCTGCCTGCCGCTTCCCCTGCTTGTGCGCTCCCTCCCCTCCCCTGTCAAAAAAAAATTAAGTAGATGGGGTGCTGTTGGAGTTTTTTTGTTTTTGTTTTTTTTTTACAATGGACATTGTTATTTTTGTAAAAAAACAATAAAATGTGTTCATTTCTGAGAAGAGTAGCAGTGCTGCAGCCCAAGGAGAGGCTACTCTACTGGTGAGACGCCGTGTTCCTGGGTTGGTGGGACAGGTGCTGGGGGCAGAGTGAGGTTCCTCTCGATAGCCAGCCGCCTGCAGGCTCAGACAGGGCTCAGTCAGTGACAGCGAGCAGACCCTCCGGGCCCTATACGTGCCAAGGTGGAGGGAAGATGGAGGGGGGCTGGGAAGCAGGGAACCCAAGTTAGCTGTGCTGGGGTGGGCTGGTGCAGGGTGAGGTGGGGAAGGGCCAGCTACTGCCCCATTTCTCATTTCTTTGCCTCTCAAGGCAACACCCCCCTGCTTTGCTTTGTCCCCTCTTCTGTGTAGGCAGGAATCCCAGCGAGGCGGTGGGACAGCTCTAGGGCTGTCAAGATCTGCGGATGCCAGGTCTGGTACACCTGCTGGTGCCTTTCCTGATCCTGGGGGATCTTGATCCTGATCCTGGGGGTCCTGAGGCCCATGGGGAGAGCTGCCCGGGGGGAGGCTGTGGGTCTAGGCCAGTTTGTAAAGAGGACCACACTGGAGTGACAATGGCAGGGTTGATAACCTCTCCCGGTACTTACCACCCAGTGGCTACCAGGAGGCAACTCCTGCCTGGACTCTGGCGTTGGACCAGCACCAGGAAGGCTTAAAGGGAGGAGGCCAAGGATTTCTTGACTTCCCATGTATTAAATCACTTAGAAAAAAATCACTAGTGCTGGGCTGCTGACCAAATGGCTTCAATTCAGGTCCAATGACTTCAGATCAGGTCCCCAGTGGATTCGTGATATTTCAAGGGCTTCCAGGGAAAACCTGGCTGGGAACCCTTGCATTGGGCTAGGGCGGGGGGGGGGGGGGGGGGGGGGGAAGCAGGCATTGCTGGATGAAAGCCAGGAGCCAAGGTCTCGGGTGGTCAGTATGCAGTAATCCTGGGAATGAGAAAGGGTTATTTCATTCAGGACTTAGGGTGGGTGGGGGAGGAGGGAAGTCAGCAGAGGTCTGGGAGGTAGGGGCAGTCTGGGGGTAGGAGGATCAGAGAGGGTGAACAACTGGGCCCAACATGCAGGTGTCCAATCTGATCTGGAAAGCTCCCCCACCCACAGGACTCTGTTGAGAGGCCACCTAAGGGCAAGAGCGGAGGCGACTGGCCGGCCAGCCGCTGGACGTAGACTCAGCCAGTGGAGCAGAGTGGGTGTCCCCAGGGTCTGGGGCAGGGGCTTGGCGGGGTGGGGGACTCCTGATTGCTGATCTTCTCATCTGCTTTCTCTAGACAGATCACCCCAAGCTTCCTTGGCGTCCTGTTCCTCTTCCCTGGGATACTCTGAATTTCCTTCCTTGCCCCTTCTCTGATGGTTTGCTACTTCATCCTCCTGCTTCCTTTCTCCTTCCGGTTCTCTAGTCTTCCTCCCTTCCCGGCGTTTCTCTCCCTCCCCTCTCCCTCCTCTTCCCCTCCGTGGCTCCCAAATTCCCCACTTTCCATCAGCCTTCTCCTCGAAGGGGCTGAAGCACCCATGCTTACTTGTGTTTCTTAGGAAATTACCATCCCAGCTGGGTGAGGAATTTAAACGCATGAGAACACTTGAGACTTGAGAAAATCTTCTAAAAAATTTCCTTCTTTCTTAATAAACAAAATTCACTCACTCCCGCCACACTCTGATTTTATCTGGATCATTCTCTAAATCAATCTAGCAAGAGATACAGGGCGAAGTGCCCCAAACTGTGCAACGCGGACACTGTCATCAATCGGACACGACACCCCTTAGGGTGGGACTGGGTTGCTCCCTTCTGCAGAGAAGGAAATGGACCAGACCGAGGTCACATCCCTAGGTTGTGTGGCTTCAACCCAGGTGCGGGATGAGGGCACTGCCACGGCAAAAACCCCTTCCTTTGTCTCTCACTTCGCTCTGAGAACGGGGCTTCCCCAGACTGTCTCAGGACTCGGGCGGCTCCCAGCACAGCAGCCGGTGGGCCCCTTCCAGGGCGGCTGTGGCCTCTCCGGAGACCAGAAGAGCCCCGGGGTGTCAGACTCCAAGGAGCAGAAGCTGAGTCGCCTGCGGCTGGCTTTACTGTGTGCGGCTTTGTTCCTGTTCGGGTGTGGGCTTCCCTGAGATACGGCCTACGTACCCGACTCACACACTGCGCTTCAATAGTTTTTAGTATTTTCACAGATAATACTCACGTGCGTAATGTATGTCCAGATGTCCAGTGCAACTGTCACCAATGTTAGGTCATTTTCATTACCTCAGAAGGAAACCTGTCCCCTTTAGCCGGCACTCCAGCTGCCCACACCGCCCCCCCCAGCCCTAAGCAGCCACCCATCTACTTTGTGTCTATGCATTTGCCTATTCTAGACTTTTCATATAAGTGGAATCATATAATAACTGACCTTTATATCTGGCTTCTTTCGCTTAGCATAATGTTTCAAGGTTCATTCACGCTGTAGCATGTATGAGTGCTTTACTCCTTTTAGGGCTGAGGAACATCCTCCTGTATGGTTATCCCACCTGTGCTCACCCATTCATTATTGGTAGACATTTGGATGGTTCCCACCTTGCCTGTGAGAGTGTGGGTCCACCCCTAGCTGGGGGTGTTCCACTGGCAGCTCAGAAGAGCAGCTGGAGAAGCACGGCGAGGCTCACGATGGGCCATACACTGGCTGATGGGTCACCTTCCAAGCCTCCTTTCACTCCTGCCCAGTGAGAGGGGACAGCTGGACTGAGAGACTTGTAGGAATTCTAGGCTCTGTAGTAAAGATTCAGAGCCTTGACTCTTGACTAGGTTGGGTCAGAATCCTGGTTCCTTTTTTTAAGATTTTATTTATTTATTCATAAGAGACACACAGGGAGAAGCAGAGACGTAGGGAGAGGGAGAAGCGGGGACCCCAGGATCACGACCTGAGCCAAAGGCAGAAGCTCAACCACTGAGCCACCCAGGCGTCCCTGGAATCCTGGTTCTACCGCTACCTAGTTGCTGACAGTTTAACTTCTGTCCCTCAGTGTCCTCATCCATTAAATAGGGATCATGTTACTGCCAAACTCCTGGAGTCGTTATGAGGGTGAGTTAATCTGTGTAGAGCACTTGATCTGGTACCTGGCACTCAGCGGGTGCCGATGCCGGAGGAAGACAAATGTAAGCTTTCATCATTTAGGGCGTAGAGCCAGAGCTCACAGGTAGCACAAGTTGGACCCGCTTTCTCTTCCTCCCGGATGGGTAAAAGAACAAAGTGGTTAGCCGTGCCTAAAGGGAGGGGGAGGTGGTCTGACCTGGGGGCTGGGAGCCCAGATTCTAGGTCTTCAACCCCAGCCGCCTAGGTAGAGTCAGGATGGGGATGCCGGAGAAACCGTCTCGCTGCCAGGGCCCCTGGATAGCAAAGCTGTGGTTTTCAGCCAACCTCACGTTTCTCAAAAGCAAACATTGAGCTCAGAGAAGACAGTGGGCGGTGTGGCCCCCGACCAGAACCCTGCTTTCAGTTATCCAGCCGCAGGGACACTGCTGAGCTCTTGGTGTTGAAAGTGCTACCCTTGCCTCTGCCGTCAAACTAGATTCTCCCCTTTCCTGGTGGAGAACCCCAGCCAGCCCCGGTGGCTCAGCCCAGGAAGGAAGGAACGGTAAAGGGAGCCCCAGAGGGATCTGAGTCTGGCCTAGAGGCAGGGGGTTCCCCACAGGCAGTGTCCTGCCCCCCCCCCCCCCACTTCCCGCATTTCCCACCAGGCCTGGTGCGGACAGACCAGGAGTGGCTCCTTGGGCTCTTTGCGGAGCAGTCTGGAGGCCACCAATGGTGGCTTTTATATCCTTTTACACCTTTGGATGTGTGGGGTTCAATTCAAATCAATCTAGTGAAACAATTTTTTTTTTAATGTTGCTAGAACAGGTTTGAAGAGGCATGTTGTTTTGTTTTGTTTTTTAATTTGACGGGGGTGGGGGAGGAGAGAGAGAAAGAGAGAGAGGCAAACAGGGGGATCCGCAGGCAGAAGGAGAAGTGGGCTCCTCGCCAAGCAGAGAGCCCGACTTGGGGCTGGATCCCAGATCCTGGGATCCTGACCTGAGCTGAAGCCAGAGACCCAACCGTCTCAGCCACCCAGGTCCCCTAGGAGTTTTGTTTTGACGTCTCCATCAAGGACAGCTGCTCCTTTGTCCCTCCCCTACTTTGTGCCTGAGAGCTTGCCTGTAGTGACTTGCCCCAGAGACACGGTTCTTTTTGTCTCTGCTGTGCCTGCTGCCGCACTGCACATTCACGGTCACCAACCATCCGGGTCGGTCCCAAGTCCCCAGCACGGGAACCCACTCGTCTTGGACCTTGTCCCAAGAAGGATCATTTGCCATCAGCATCACAGCTAAGTTGGGGAAAGGGAAGCTGCAGAGGCATGATGTGTAGCACCCCTTAGCAGTTCCCTGGCTCTGGGGACTCCTCTACCTCTCCGCCCACCCCCCTCCCAAGCTTACTTGCTCTCTGGGTCAGGCAGGTCCCTCCACCAGCATCGCCTGGCACCGGCTGCCACACAAAAAGGGAGTTAACTGGGGATGAGCATCAGGTGGCCCTGGAAGTATTCTCCAGCTCCTGACTTCAGAAGTGGAAGGGCAGGGACGCCTGGGTGGCTCAGCGGTTGAGTGCCTGCCTCTGACTCAGGGCATGATCCTGGAGTCCCAGGATTGAGTCCCACATCGGGCTCCCTGCATGGAGCCTGCTTCTCCCTCTGCCTGTGTCTCTGCCTCTCTCTCTGTGTCTTATGATTGGATAAATAAAATCTTAAATAAAAAAAAAGTGGAAGGGCAAGGAGCTGCATTGTAGCCTATGTTGGGCGACTGCTGAGCCTTTGTTGCAATCTTGGGAACACCCTGACCACTAGCCAAGGCCCCCTCCAGATAGTCCCTTAGGGCACCTGTCCTATTACCCACGCCCGCCCAAATGTTGCTAAGAATTTATAACCACTGGGAACCATACTCTAGAAGCTGCTGCACACTCTTTGGAATATCCCTCCTCTGACAAATGTTTATTGAGCTATTACTATTTCTGGACAGGAGGCCGGACATTACAGGACATTTTTGAGCCAAACAGACCTAAATCCCCACAGTCAGGAAGCCTATTTTATTGGAGACAGCTAACCTTCCCTTGGATAGTGAAGTTCAAAGGGGAGTCATGGCAGGGCATCTCTGAAGTTGATCTAGAAGGTCCCGCCCACCTGCTGGGCAGTTTGCAGAGATGCACAGACCAGTCAGTGACTAAGCGCAGGTTTGCTTTGGGGACTAGAAACTGGCCTCTGAAAATAACTCCTGTTGAAGAGGTGCTCTCCTGTAGCCTCAGTGGTTCTGTAATAAAGGAAAATCCCAGAAGGGGAACACATATTTCTCTTGTTGAGTTGGCTAAGACAAAACAAAATAAAACAAAGTAAAACAAACATACAAACAAAAGCCCCCAAACAGACATGCAATCCCCTGCCTTGGGTGTGCGGGGTGGGGTTTTTGTTCACGGATGTTTGTTGTGCACCAATTTCATTAACTTTTAAACAGTTTTTTTTTTTTTAAAGAAGGACAACATTCGTCTGAGAAAAAAAAAAACCAACCCTCTAACTGGGACAAAGGGTTATAAAATGACAAGCAGGTGTCTCTCCAGAGCCTCAGCCGCATCCTGGAAGCCCCGAATTCTTGCCCCATCTCAGACATCCGTGACCGCACGGAAAAGCAGGACCGAAGCCACCTGTCCTCTGCCCTCCCTGCTGCCCTCGCCCGCCTGCGCCCCGGGTGACCCTGGAGAGTCCCCTTCCCCACAGCCTCACCACGTCAGTGTGTCACCTAAAATTCGGATCTCTGTGGGTGTGATAGGATTTTTTTTTTTAAGATTTTATTTATTTATTCATGAGAGACACACAGAGAGAGGCAGAGACCCAGGCAGAGGGAGGAGCAGGCTCCAAGCAGGAGCCCGACAGGGGACTTGATCAAGGGACCCCAGGAGCATACCCTGGGCGGAAGGTGGCACTAAACCACTGAGCCACCCGGGCTGCCCAGGATTCTTTTTTAAAAAAGATTTTATGTATTTATTCATGAGACACAGAGAGGATTCTCAAACGAATCAAGCCCAGGAGAAAGGAGGGGGAGTGCAGCGCGGGCCGGGCACGCAGGTGGGCTGCAGCGGGCCGGCCTGGAGGCCGCAGTGCAGGGGTGGGGGTGGGGGGGCGCGGGGTCAGTGGGAATTAGCGCGCGGCTGCCCGAGGAGCCCGCGGGGCGAGGTTCGGCGGATTAGCGGGTTCAACGGCAGGTCAGGGGAGCTCAAGGGGGCGACGAGGTCCGCGCGAGGTCAGGGCCTCGGTACCGCGGGCCGGGCGCGGGGCTGCAGCGGGGACCGTGCGGCTTCGGGGGCTGGACCCGGCCTCTGCAGAGCGCGGGGATGCGCTCGGCTTCCCGCCTCGGCCTGGAAACGAGGGGGCGGCCAGGGAGCCCCGAGGGGTCCGATGCACCGTCCGCGAGCGCCCGGCAAAACGCGCGGGGGCTGCAGGTGCGCGCGGGCGCAGGCGTATCTGGGGAACCGACTTCTGGGTTTCCATCCCGGTTCCTTTTATCTGTAACGACTTTCCCGTCCGGCCAGGTGGGAGAGCTCTCGGGCGAGCGCACAGCTCCACGGGCCGCACCTTCGTGCCGAGAGCTCGAGTCTGTCCTTTCCCGAGGCACACACCTGCGGCCTCCGCGGCGGGACCATCGCACCGTTGGTGCAAAACTAATCACGACCCGCGCCGCGCGCTCTCGGAGCCTGGGCGCGCGGAGGGAGAGCCGGGAGGGCGGCCCGGAGCCAGCGCTTCCCCAGGGCAGCGGTGTTGGCGCAGCGCGCGCCCTCCCGGAGCCCCCGACCTGCGGCCTGGGGAGAAGGCGCGTCGATCTGTCACTTGAGCCCCTTTCCCTGCCTCCCCCATACTCCTGGGGGTAGCGAGGGATGCCAAGTGGGCTCTCCACCCCGAAATCCTGGGGCGCCCCGGGGGCTCGGCGGTGGAGCGCCTGCCTTGGGCCCAGGGCGTGACCCCGGGGTCCCGGGATCGAGTCCCACGTCGGGGTCCCTGCGTGGAGCCTGCTTCTCCCTCTGCCTGCGTCTCTGCCTCTCTCTCTCTCTCTGGGTCTTTCATGAATAAATAAATAAATCTTTTTAAAAATTTGGAATCCTGGCCTTGGCAGATGATCCCCAAACCCCAGGAAACAGACGGACAGACGATGGATAGCGCTCCGCGTCACTAAGTGCAGGTGGCGCCACCCTCGTCGCCATCTCTAGTGGCCTCACGTTGCATCATTCCTTCTCCAGGGACCTGCCCCTCCTTTCCGCAGCCTCGGGGTCCCCGAGGGCGAGGCCAGCGCCGTCTGGGGCGATGGAGCGGAGATGCTGAGCGGGAGATGCTCGGGCGACGTCCCCACCTCCACCTCCACGAAAGCCGGGCCCCCGGGTTGGGTCCTACTGATTTTCCGGAGAAGGCTCCTCCTTTAGGGTCGCTCCTCTGGGGCAAAAATTGCAATAATTGCGAATCCTTGGGGGAGATGGTGGTTGGGAAGGCAGTGCTGGGGGTCCAGCTGGGGGAGAGGTGTGAGTGCGCGCGTCTCTGTGTGTGCGTCTGTGTGCGTGCGCCTGTGTGTGTGTGTGTGCGCATCTGTGTGTGTGCATCTGTGTGTGTGCATCCGTGTGAGAGTGCATCTGTGTGTGTGCATCCGTGTGAGAGTGCATCTGCGTGTGTGCGCATCTGTGTGTCAGTGTGTGCGCGTCCGTGTGTGCACATCTGTGTGTGTCCGTGTGCGCGTCCGTGTGCGCGTGGGGGGCGGTGGCCGACCCGGCCGGGGAGCGGGAGGGAGGAGGAGGGTGGGAGGAGGAGGGAGGCCGCCGGGAGGGCGGGGAGCGGGGAGGCTGCGCGCGGGCCGGGGCGCCGCGGGTCTGGCCGGGGCCACCCTCCGGGTTCTCGCCGCCTGGGCTCGCGCGGACGTGCGCGTCACGGGCGGGAGGTAGTCTCCGGGGACGTGGCGAGGGGTCCTGGCCTGCGCTCCCGTCCAGCTGCACTCGAAGGTCCCGGCTCCCCAACAAAAGCCCCTGGAACCCCGGTGCCGCCCCGCTGGCCGCTCGCGGCTGCAGTCGCTGCATCTCAGGACTGAAAGGCTGGCCTCTGGCTGGAAATACCTGTTTTTAAATCGAATGGACAATGTTGAGCCTCCTTTAAACGCCGCTTCCAGCCTCTGCACACTAGTCAGTTAGAACAACACTAATAGAATTGAAGGGGGGGGGGGATCCTAGTGCCCAAACCTAAATCCATCACCTTCTTTCTTGCATCTTTTAAAAAAAGATTTTATTTATTCATGAGAGACCCAGAGAGAGAGGCAGAGACACAGGCAGAGGGAGGAGCAGGCTCCCTGCGGGGAGCGCGATGCGGACTCGATCCCGGACCCCTGGATCACCACCTGAGCCCAACCACTGAGCCACCAGACGTCCTGTATTTTGCATTTTCTTTTTTTTTTTTTTTTTTTTTTTTTTTTTTTTTTTTAAATTTTATTTATTTATGATAGTCATCATAGAGAGAGAGAGAGAGAGGCAGAGACACAGGCAGAGGGAGAAGCAGGCTCCATGCACCGGGAGCCCGACGTGGGACTCGATCCCGGGTCTCCAGGATCGCGCCCTGGGCCAAAGGCAGGCGCCAAACCGCTGCGCCACCCAGGGATCCCTGTATTTTGCATTTTCTACTTGAGGTCTCACCTAAATACTTGCCGCGCGCTAGGGTCCTCAGGGCCTAGAGATATTCTGTGACTCTGCAATTTACTTTAACCATTCCACTGTTAAATATTCTGGTGTGTCTAGCTGTTGAGCATCAAAGTGATGCTCAAATCAAAACCTTCAAATAGATACTTTTCTCCTTTAGGGGGATTATTTCCTTAGGATCCTTATAGGCCAGCAGGGTAGGGACGGTTTCACTGCTCTGAATACATCGCCGCACCGCCTTGAAGCTTTTCCCCACACCACAAGCCTCTGCAGAGCGGGCGCCAGAGCAGCAACTCCGCAAAGTGCTGAGCCCTTTAGGTAGAAGGGAGATGAGACCCGGGAAACGTGGGGAGGTGGAGAGGGTGTGGGGATGGTGGGGTAGAGTGGTGAGGCTGGGGCAGAAAAGGACTGAAGGTTCCTT
Source organism: Canis lupus dingo (assembly GCF_003254725.2). Lineage (NCBI taxonomy): Eukaryota > Metazoa > Chordata > Mammalia > Carnivora > Canidae > Canis > Canis lupus. Next base: position 70,175,558 of record NC_064252.1, on the reverse strand, counting down.
TTCCTGCCTGGAGAAAGGTAAGACTTTCCAGGGGACGTGATGCCCTGACAGCCTCAGGCAGGAGTTTGTCAGGTAAAAGCTAAGGGAGGACACAGGGACCTTCGGGTTCACAGGCCGGGTAGCTGGAGGGCTTTGGGGGTTTGGAGGGGCAGTCGGTGGGAAAGTCCGGGAAGGTGAGACTCTTACCTTCCATTCAATGGAATTGAAAACCACGACCTCCTCATTGAGCATAAGCACTATTTTAAGCTGTTGCAGGATTAATAAGGGCATGACTACATAATCATTAGTGTTTTAAGTAGTGTTTGGTTAAAAAGGAACTTATATTTCCTTTTAAAAAATCAGTTGTCCTTTAAGAAACAATTCCTTACCTTAGCTACAGTAATATGTATCTTAAAACCATACATATATTACTTGATTTTTTTCCCGTAATGAGACTATATTCATGCATTACGTGGTTAACATTTTTGTTAACAGAAACTCCTCGTAAAATAACCAGGCTGAAATGTATCTGAGTCCTCCTCCTTAATCCTCCTTCCACAAGTCACACAGCTGATAGGTACAATGGTGCGTGTGCAAACTGTGTGTTTTTCATCAACGTTTTATACTATTGCTGCCACTGTGCAAGTTCATTCCCATTTAAAAAAAAAAACTAAGAATAGGCCATGACATTCTTATATATCAGTGGATGTAACTCTATCTCAGTTTTTAAAAAATATCTTTAAAATTTATTTGAGAGAGAGTAGGTGCACGGGAATGAGGGAAAGGGAGAAGCAGACTCCTGGCGGGACCAGGAGCCTCAGGAGGGGCTGCTCCCAGGACCCCATCCTGACCCCAGCAGAAGGCAGCCACTTAACAGACTGAGCCACCCAGGCACCCCTCTATCTCACTTTTAACAGCTACCTAGATCACATTATGTGGATGTTCCATCTTTCCTCTATATCGAAGATTATATAAATAATAGATGAACGTATTTTGTATCACAAAACAATTCCAACAATCCCTAAACATAAAGATAAAACACAAAAGAGTGTGTGTTTGTATGATTCCCTTCTTCATGCTTGCCTCCACTCTTATTCTGCCTTATTCCTCAGAAGTTTGAGGTCAGAAATTTGGCTTTTGTCCCTCTGGACACCCCGCCTCCAAAAGACTTTTATTTGTTCTCTTGAGCAGACGCACTCCCATTTCCCTCCCCGCACCACCCCCTACTCAATAAGGAACCATTGAATTGTGTGTCGTGTGTGTGTTTCTGTTATTACACTTCCTCACAGAATACACATTGTTTTTTGTGCGTGTGCTTTTCATTCTTATGCATCGGTTTTATATTTCATCTTTTTTTCATCTTTTTTAAAAAATATTTTATTTATTTATTCATGATAGACATAGGGGGAGAGAGAGGCAGAGACACAGGCAGAGGGAGAAGCAGGCTCCGTGCAGGGAGCCTGATGTGGGACTTGATCCCGGGTCTCCAGGATCGCGCCCTGGGACAAAGGCAGGTGCTAAACCGCTGAGCCACCCAGGGATCCCCTCATCTTATTTTTAAACATTATTTTAAAGCTTTAGTTTCAAATAATTTTAAAAGTTACAATAGTACAAAGAACTCCAGTAAAGTTGCATTTGCTTTATCTTTCTCTTCCCCTATATATTTATAAAATTATTGTTATTGAAGTATTACAGAGTAAGTGGCAGATATCATGCCCCCTTATATTTCCGAAGAAGGAAGTCCTTCACTTCCTGAGCACAGTGCAATGATGAAAATCAGGACGTTTAACATGCTATCATATACTCTTCAGATCTTATTCAAAATTTGCCACTTGTGCCAATAATGTCCTTTATTAATTTTTTAAAAGAGTTTATTTATTTATTCATCAGAGACACAGAGAGAGGCAGAGACACAGGCAGAGGGAGAAGCAGGCTCCATGCAGGGAGCCCAAAGTGGACTTGAACTCAGGACCCCGGGGTCAAGACCTAGGATGAAGGCAGATGCTCAACCACTGAGCCATCCAGGTGCCCCCAATAATGTTCTTTATTATATTTTTCTGGTCCAGGATCTAATTCAATATCACTCGTTGCATTTAGTTTTTGAGTTTTTGGTTTCCATTAGCTGGAAACAGTTCGGTTTCTTTTACGTTTTTGTGATATAGAAATTTTTTGAAAAGTATGGGCCAGTTATTTTATAGGCATTATGGTTTCCTGCTTTCTTTTAAGCAATCAGAAACTTACAGAAAAGTGGTCAGATATAAAGAACTCACCTGCCCTGGACCCATTTGAGTATAAATTCCTGACATATGCTTTATTTTGTATTTCCAACAAACAAGGACAATCTCCTCATAATCATAATGCAATCGTCAAAATAATAAAATCAACATTATCACCACGGACTACTCAGATCTCATTAATGTTTGCCAGCTGTCCTGACAATATCTCTGTAACACAAAGACTCAGCCAAGATCACATGCCGCATTGTCTCCTTATTCTTCGTCAATCCGTCAATCCGTAGCAGTTCCAGGCTTTTCTTGACTTCCATGGCCAGTTTTGATGTATGATGTCCGTCAGTATGGGTTTGTCCGTTATTTTCTCCTGGTTCAATTCAGATTATGCATCTTTGGCAGGAACAGCAGTGCTCAATTCTCTTATTGCATCCTTTCGGATGGGGCATGATTTTTATTAATCCCATTATTGGTGACGTTAACTTTGATCATTTGAGTGAGGTGATGTCTGCTAAGTTTCTTTCTATAAAGTGAATATTTTTCCCTTTGTAAGTAATAAATATTTTTCAGGGAGGAGCTGTGAGACTACGTATATATCCTGCTACTCATCAAATTTTCTCTGCCTTCTTATATCATTAAGTGCAACAGATTCATATTTTACTCAATGGGTTATAACACATTACTATTATTATTATTACTTAATTTGCAAATTATCCCAAATGTAGTCAGTGGAACTGCCTTCAGCTGGCCTCTGAATCCTTTTTTTTTTTTTTTGTGACAGCTTTGTTGAGATTCACATACCAGAAAATTCACCTATTTAAAGTGAAGTCTATTTAACCATACAATTAAATGGTTTTTAGTATGTTCACAGAACTGTGTAACCTCCCCTCCAATCAGCCTTAGAACACTCTCATCACTCCAGAGAGAAGCCTTTAGCTATTCTGCTCTCAATCCTCCGAAGCCTCAAGACCCTGGACAATTATTAATCCACTTTCTGTGTCTATAGCTCTGCCTATCCTGGACATTTCATGTAAGTGGAATTGTACAACATGCAGCCTTTTGTGACTGGCTTTTCTCACTTAGCAGGATGTTTTCAAGATTCATCCACCTTGGAGCATGTAGCAGTCCTTCATTCCACACTAATGCCAGAGCATGTTCAATTGTATGGACGTACCACATTTTGTATCCCCATTCCTCAGTTGATGGACATTTGCGTTGTTTCCACTTTTTTACTATTATTAATAACGCTGTTGTGAATGCTCTTGTAAAGGTTTTTGTGTGGTTTTATGTTTTCCTTTCTCTTGGGTACATACCTAGGAGGGAAATTACTGGGTTGAAGAGTTAACTTTGTGTTTAATTTTCTGAGAAACTGCGACACTGTTTTCCCAGGCGGCTGCACCATTTTATGTTCTTACCAGCAGTGAGGATTCCAGTTTCTCCTACATTTTTGTTGCCACTTGTCGTCATTATCTGTCTTTTTGATTATAGCCATCCTAGTAGGTGTGAAGTGGTATCTTATTATGGTTTTGACTTTCATTTCTCTGATTAGCGATGTTGGCTATCTTTTCATGTGTCTATTGGCTATTTGTATATCTTTGGAGAAATGTCTGTTTGGATCCTTTGCCCATTTTTAATTGGGTTATTTGTCATCATATTATTGAGTTGTAAGGGTTATTTGTATATTCTAGATACAAGTCCCTTATCAGATATATGATTTGTGGGGCACCTGGGTGGCTCAGTCAGTTAAGTGTCTGCCTTCAGCTCAGATCATGATCCTGGGGTCCTGGGATCGACTTGACTCCCACATCGTTGGGCTCCTTGCTTAGTGGGGAGTCTGCTTCTCCCTCTCCCTCTGCCCCTCCTTCCCACTGGTGCTTGCTCTCTCTTAAATAAATAAATAAATACATATTTTAAAAAATGTTCAGATACATGATCTGCAAATATATTGTCCCATTCTGTGGGTTGTCTTGTCACTTTCCTGATAGTGTTCTTTGAAGCACAAAAGTATTTACTTTTGATGAAGTCCAATTTACCTTATTTTTGTGGTTGCTTGTACTTTCAGTATTATATCTAAGAAACCACTGGCAAGTCAAAGGTCATGAAGACCAGGGGCTCAGCCAGAGGCAAGAGTTTGGGAAGAAAGAAGGCATCCCTGAGAGCTGCTCCTGGTTTTAGAGATATAAAAAGAGCATTGTAGGTGTAGTCAGGCAGTGAGGACTGTCCCCAGGAGCTGAGCACAGGGATGTCAACCATCCTGGCGGGGATGTGCCAGACGGTGGGGGAAAGGCCCCTGGCTTTCTGAAGCTGCCCTGTACACTCCATCAGTTGCAGGGCCAGAGGCTTTAGAGGGAGGCACAGGAGTTGTGGGTCGCCTGATGGAGTAAGAAGTGTTATGTTCTTGTAGGGACAGTCGCTGTCCTGGAGTGTAGAGGTGGACAAGCGGACTGACTGATCAGAGACAGTCTGAGTTTCTACTCTCCATGGGGACTAGCAGGATGCAGTTTGGGCAGGTTGTGCCCTATACCAGGCCCCCTGGCCCTGAAGGCCAATGGGGACTGAAACCCAGCCTGAGCTAATTCTCACAAGGGCGCTGGGTGGGCTAGAGGCGGACTTGCCTTTGGGCCACAGGGGAGAAGACAGTGCCCAGGGCTCCCTGGCCTCAGGCGCAGGAGGGAAGCTGTGCAGTGGGGGGTCCCCAGGACCTCTCAGCAGCGGCCCCTCTTCCCCGGGATCCCTCAGGGAGGGCGGCGCAGGCCTTCTGGGAAGATCCCACTCCACGTCCCTTTGGGCTGAGCCCCAGGGGCTGTGCTGTGAATAGAAGAGCAGGATTTCCGCAGGCTGCAGGTGGAGGTCAGTGCTGCGCCTCCGGGGAGCTCCTGCGGAGAGAGCTGAGCGGCTGATGGTAGGTGCCAAGGTCCACCCGTCGGGGCAGGAGAACCCGGAGGCGGCCTTCCCTCTTCTCCCTTTGGGATCTGCAGCCTCAGCAGCAGGCCCGGCCGAGGCCGCAGAGCCGGAGGCGCAGGCTGGCTGGGGGCTCAGCACTCGCGCCCTACACACCCCAGGGGCCGAGGGACTGGGGCTCCGAGGGGGCGGAGCGCTTGGGGTGCTGGGGGCGTCCTGAGGGCTGAGCAGGGCTCCGGGACCCGGGGGGAGGGGGCCCTCGGCATCTCGGGATCCCCGTGGGGCCCGGTTCTTCCCAGCGCCCGGCTGCCTTCTGGGGGGGGGGGGCGCGGGCCAGCCTGGGGGGCGGGGTCCGTCCCGTAATAGGGAGGCCGGCGGGGCGCACCTTCCTTGGGCTGCGAGCGACCCGGCGACCAAGGGGGGGCTGCGGCCCCGTTAATACGCCGGGGGGGGGGGGGGGCGGGGCTGGGGCGCGGACGGCCGGACCCCGCCCCGGGTCACACAGCCCAGCGCTGCTCCCTCCACCGCCCGCTAGGACCGCGGGGCGAGCGCGGAAGCCCTGGGGCCGGAGGGGGGACGGGGGGGGGGCGGGGGGGGGGGGGGGGCGGGGAGGGGTGGGGGTAGGGGGGCGGCCGGAGTAGCGCAGGGGCCGTGTCTGCGCTGCTTTCTCCAGGAGCCTGGCGCTTCTCCACCGTCCCTCCCGCCCTCATTTCTGCTGGGTCAGGTGCCGGCCCTCCCTCCTCCCCTCCCTCCTCCCTCCTCCCACCTCCCCTCCCTCCCTCCCTCTGACTCTCCCTCCATCTCTCCCTCCTCCCTCCCCTCCCTCCCTCCATCTCACCCTCCCTCCTCCCTTCTCCCTCCCCTCCCTCCCTCCTCCCTTCCCTCTCTCCCTCCGCCCTCCTTCCTCCCCTCCCTCCTCCCTCCTCCCCTCCCTCCCTCCTCCCTTCCCTCTCTCCTCCCTTCCCTCTCTCCCTCCGCCCTCCTTCCTCCCCTCCCTCCTCCCTCCCTCCCTCCCTCCCTCCTCCCTTCCCTCTCTCCCTCCGCCCTCCCTCCTCCCCTCCCTCCCTCCATCTCACCCTCCCTCCTCCCCTTCCTCCCTCCATCTCTCCCTCCCTCCTCCCCTCCCTCCATCTCTCCCTCACTCCTCCCCTCCCTCCCTCCATCCCACCCTCCCTCCTCCCCTCCCTCCCTCCATCTCTCCCTCACTCCTCCCCTCCCCTCCCTCCATCCCACCCTCCCTCCTCCCCCGTCTCTCCCCTCTCCTCCCTCCCCCTCCCTCCTCCCCTCCGTCTCTCCCTCCTCCCCTCCCTCCCTCTCCCCTCCCTCCTCCGCTCCTCCCCTCCGTCTCTCCGTCCCTCCTCCCCCCTCCCCCCCTCCCGCCGGCGGCGGACGCGGCTGCGGGCGAGCGGGGAGGCGGGCTCGAGTCGCCCCCTGCTGGTCGCGAGCTCCAGCGCCCGCCGGGCTGTGCCGCCGCCGAGGAAGCTGCGCATGCGCCGCGGCTGCTCCTGCCTCCCGCGGACGCGGCCCGGAGGCGGTGGGCGGGGCGTCTCCCGCGGAGACCGGCTGCAGCGCGGGGCCGGTCTCGGGCTCGGTCTGTGCGGGAGCGGCCGCCGCTCCGTGGCCGGTCCCTCCCCGGGTGGGGGGCGGGGGGGTCCGGGGGTCCCGCCTGGGGCCCTGGAGGCCTTGCCGAGATCCAGCCCCGGGCGATGGAAGCGGCGCCGTGGGACCCAGCGCAGTGCCTGGGGCTCGACATCGCGTCCTCCTGCCTCCGTGTCCGGCCGGGCCGGGCCGAGGGGCAGAGGGCACAGGGCGGCAGCAGGAGCAGCGCCGGGGCGTGGGCGCAGCCGGGACAGGGGCAGGGCTGTGGGCGTGGGTGCAGCGGGTACCAGGGTGCAGCGGCTGTGAGTGTGGGCGCAGCCGGGACAGGGGGACAGGGGCTGTGGGTGTGAGGGTGGAGCCAGTACCAGGGAAGTCACGGGTCACCAGGAGGTCGCCCAGGGCAAGCAGGGGAGACTCCGTAGGAGCCCGCCGGGCGAAGGTCCCTGTGCAGAGGGCCTGGAAGGAGAGGTTGGGGGCCCTTCTGCATGTGCCTTCGTGTCCGCCTTGTTGCCGGCCGCGCCGCCTCTTTCCTGAGCCTCAATCCCGTATCTCCCCAGGTTGCAGGAGATTGGATCGTTCAAGACCAGCGGGCGAGTTGTTAGCCGCGTCTGCCACCGAAGCAAGAGGACAGTCGTTATCTGACCCAACAGGTGAAGCAGACAACACCCAGTGTGCTGGGGGAGATGGATCCTCCCGAGATGAGGAGCACAGGCCCTCCCTAGCCCCGTCCCCTGACCCAAGAGAAGGGCTTCCCTGACCCAGCGCTGTTCTCCGGAGAATGGTCCCAGAAGAGTCAGAGGCTGTGGCTCTCATCCCTGAATCTGCTGGTTTCTGCCGCTCAGTTTCGTCTTATTTGTAAAGTGGAAGGAAATGGCTACGGCCTTTGATCCATTGACCCACCAGAATGTGGGATCCTGGTGCTCCCCAGGTCACTGGCCCTTGGCTGTGCTGGAGCCTCACGGAGGACAGTGGCCAGGGGACATCATTGGGGCAGTTGTGTGCCTTGTGTGAGTGGGAATCCTCTAAAATGAGCCTGGAGGGGATCCCTGGGTGGCTCAGCGGTTTGGCGCCTGCCTTTGGCCCAGGGCGCGATCCTGGAGTCCCACGTCGGACTCCTGGCATGGAGCCTGCTTCTCTCTCCTTCTGTGTCTCTGCCTCTCTCTCTCTATGTCTATAATGAATGAATGAATGAATGAATGAATAAATAAATAAATAAATCTTTAAAAAAAATAAAATGAGCCTGGAGGATGCCGCTGGGAATTTGTGGTGCTTTGGATACTGGACCCATTTCAGCAAAGCAGCATTCCTCAAGGGCAGTGACTGAGCAGGGGAGATACGAGAGATACACAAATAATGAAAGTGTGTGGTAGAAAGGGACCAGGACCTTAAAATGGTTCTTGCCAATGTGCGATGAGAGTTCAGAGGAGAGAGGGCCTTCTTGCTCTGGTGTTCAGAGAAGGCTTAATGGAGGACGTGGATTTTTTTTTTTTTAAGATTTTATATATTTGACAGAAAGAGAGCATAAGCGGGGGCAGTGGCAGGCAGAGACAGAGGGAGAATCAGGCTCCCAGCTGAGCAAGGAGTCTGATGCAGGGCTTGATCCCAGGACCCGGGATCATGACCTGAGCTGAAAGCAGACGCTTAACCCACTGAGCCACCCAGGTGCCCCGGAAGTGGCATTTTTGGTGGGTTGTGTAAGTGGGAAGGATTTCAACAGGCTGACACGGGCAGCAATGTGCCCACCTAGACATTAGGGTCACAGGCTGGGAGAGGACCCTGGAACCTGAAGATAGGACACTGTGTATGTATTTGAGATATTTATTAACTTAAAAAATATGTTTAAAAATAGAGATACAAGTGACTCTGAAAAACAGTTTGGTGACTCCCTATAAAATTAAATATACATCTACCCTATTACCCAGAAATTCCACTCCCAAGTATTCACCAAGAGAAATGAAAATATATGCGTGCCCGTGGGTGTACACACACACACACACACACACACAAAAGCATACATGCAAAAATGTGTATAGCAATTTTATTCATAATAGTCCCAAACTGGAAACAACCCAAATGCCTATTACCAGTTGAGTGGATCAACAGATTGTAGTATTTCCATATAATGAGTATATTTCCATGCATTTGGCAATAAAAAGGAAGAACTATTTGTGCATGCAGCAGTCTCTGAGTATGTCAAAGGCACTGTGGCCAGGAAAGGAAAGGCAGGCAGACATAGAGAAGACTTGCTATCCAATTCCATTAACCATGTTCAACAACAGGAAGAATTATCTATAGGGACAGAGAGCAGAGCAGGGGTGTATAAGGCAGTGGGGGTGGAGAGGAGGGCTGACTGCAAGGGCCACAAGGGGTGGTGATGGGTGATGGGATGTGTTGTGTGTTGACTGTGGTGTAGTTGCATGAATGTGTACCAAGCTGTACACTTAAAATGGGTGTGTTCTCTTGTTTGTAAAAATATACCTCCATAAACTTGATTTAATAAAGAGGTACAAAAGGCCTAACAGCTTAAATTCCCTACCCCAGGCTCTAATCGCTCAGGTACCGTTCTCAGAGGCCTTCAATAGTGTTCATTTCTTTTTCTTTTTTTAAAGATTTTATTTATTTATTCACAAGAGACACACAGAGAGAGGCAGAGACACAGGCAGAGGGAGAAGCAGGCTCCATGTGGGGAGCCCGATGCGGGACTCGATCCCAGGACCCCGGGGTCATGCCCTGAGCCGAAGGCAGATGCTCAACCCCTGAGCCCCCCGGGGGCCTCTAGTGTGTTTCTTTTGTGGCCTTCCAGGATGTCCTGCACATATACAAGTACATGCACACACACCCACGTGTGCCACCCTCTTTACACAAATGACAGCATATTGCAAGAGAACATACCCATTTTAAGAATGGTTGGAATTTTGTGGGGAATATGACCCCATAAACTAAAATAACTAGACATCTGAGGAGAACAAGTATCTCAAAAGAAAGTAACAAATGAGACAATGTTTATCTTTGGAAGTATTAGAATAGATGCACCAATAATTTAAAATAAATTCAATAAATATACTTAAGGAGACAGGGAAGGTGTTAATAATATAACACAAGAACAAAGGATCATAAAAAGTGAGAGGAAATATTAAATGTGATCAATATAATATTTGAAATAAAGAACACAACAGATGGGATAAATAATAGAATGGGCACACTTAATAAACAGTGAGTTGGAAGATCAAATGTCTCACAGAAGGAAGACGTGAAGAATAAATAATTAGGAAATTGAGAACAAAAGTTAAGAGGTATGACAGTAGGAGGATAAGTGCCAGGATCCATATTACAGGAGTCCTAGAAAGAGAAAATTAAATATGCAGAAGAAGTGTTCTGAACAAAAGATTCACAAAGCTGTGTTTCAGTTTTGACAAGGAAAGAAAACTTTATTATTATTATAGAAACCTAATAGAAACGGAAGCGGAGGGACGGCTGGGTGGCTCAGCGTTGAGTGTCTGCCCTCGGCTCAGGCCGTGATCCTGGAGTCCCGGGATCGAGTCCCAGGCCCAAAGTGGCCCCTGTCTTCTGGACGCCAAGAGCTACAGTCTTGCCTCACAGCCGCTCCCGCGCCGGGCTGGGCATCCAGGAGAGGAGGCAAACAGCACAGCCCAGGCTCCTTAAGTGTAAAAACATGATAACACGGAGATGTAGCTCACTCCAAACTGCACGTAGGCCAACAAATGCTTACTTTTGAACCCTGTCGTTTGCCCTAGAAGTATGGCCTTTGATGGGGCTGGTAGTTGGAGGTCTCACCTGAGGAGGATGCTCTGGCCAGGCCTCTATCGATTTCACGGCCCTGAAGATGCATCTCCTGGGCTGGTCAGACGCCCCGGAGAAGCTTCTCCCAGTCCCCTGCTTGGAGGGAAAGTCCAGGTTGCTAGCGGGTTGGGGTGAGTGGGAGAGGAGGGCTGGGCAGGTGACCCAGTGGGGAGACCCTCGGTCCCTCTAATTACATCTGAAGGAAGCTGAAATTTTTCTAAAATAATTTTATCAAAGATCGAGGGAGAACAATAACAACAGAAAGACACACACAGAGACACACACATACACGTAAAGAAGGAAAGCAAGCAAGCAAGAAGCATTCCGTAAAAACAGCCAGGTTCTAGGGACCAGGCTTCACCCCTCTGAGAAGGGACCGTGGTTCTTTCCCGAGTCACGGCCTCTGTCTGGGATTAGCACGCTCCCGCCCAGAGTTGAGCAGAGAAGCCTGGTCCCTAATCTCAGCTCTGATCAGTGGACTGTGGTTGCCCCATGTGCTTTGCCAAGGAGCTCTCTCTCTGTCTCTCTCTGTCTCTGTCTTTCTCTGTCTCTGTCTCTCTGTCTCTGTCTCTCTGTTTCTCTGTCTCTGTCTCTATGTCTCTGTCTCTATGTCTCTGTCTCTGTCTCTCTGTCTCTGTCTCTGTTTCTCTCTCTGTCTCTCTGTTTCTCTGTCTCTCTCTCTGTCTCCGTCTCTCTGTTTCTCTGTCTCTGTCTCTCTCTCTCTGTCTCTCTCTGTCTCTGTCTCTCTGTCTCTGTCTTTGTCTCTCTGTCTGTCTCCGTCTCTCTGTTTCTCTGTCTCTGTCTCTCCCTCTGTCTCTGTCTCTCTCTGTCTCTCTGTCTCTGTCTCTATCTCTCTGTCTCTGTCTCTCTCAGCGTGTTGGTGTGTGTTTTGAAGCAAGCGCGAGGCTAGTCTGATGATCGCCATAAACCCGTCGTCCAGCTTCAGCACTGTTTGATCCACATCCCTGTTGTTCTCCCCCAACTTGTCTTAAAGCAAATCCCAGATATTCTATCATTTTTACTGTGAATACCTGAGAAGTAAGAACTCTCAAAAAAGAGGAAGAGCTCTTTAGAAAACCACAATAGTCACACCTGTAAATTACTACGAACTCTTACATTGCCAAACCTCTGGTCGTTTTCTCCACTTTCTGTCTCCTGTCACGTGTCGTTTACGGGTGGCTTACTTGTCAGTGTCCAAACTCCGTATACCTCGTGTGTGTCTGACACACTCTTCGGGCTTTAAGCTCTGTAAGGCAGGTGCGTGGGAAAACCAGACCATATATCCTTACAGTTGTTCGCTCTGGATTTCCTGCCCCCCCACCCCCCGGTGTCTCTAACCATTGCTCTGTTCCCTGTAGTTAGGGTTAGAGGCCTTATCAGATTCGGGTTTGATTTTCCTTTTTTTTTTTTCCTTCCTGTTTTGGACACTAGAACCTCGGGGTGGTACTGGCTGCCCAGGTGTCTTTCTTCCCTGGTGGAGGCCTTCCTGCCCTTGGCAACCACGGCTTTGGTGGAGCAGGCGTGCGGCGTCCCCGGGCCACTGGCCTCCTGTTTGCAAGGGGTCTCCTCACGATAGGAACCCTGGCAGTTCTAAGTGTTCTGGTCTCCTGGGACTGACTCCATCAGGACCCTTGCTGCATTTCACAGTCCCAGCGGGGGGAGGCTGGTCCCGGCTCCGGTCCGCCTGCTCCTGAAGACCAAGACTGAGCGGCCACGTTGCCCCTCGGCCGCAGCTGTGTTTTCCATAAAGGCGTCACCGTGTCTCTGCTCAAACCATCGGCCCCTTGATCCACTTCCTGCAGCCTCCGGCCGGCCGGCCGGGCAGTGAGGGTTGGGGGATTCCTCGTAGCACTCGCTGCCCTTGCCTGCGGTCCCTGGAAGGCCGGGATTCTCACTATCTTGAGGTCCACAGCATCTTCAGGAGCACCAGACTCACGCAGCTGTGGAAGCGTTTCTCCCAGGAGTGGCGGAGGAACGGTGTCCCCCCAAGGGTAGGGGCGCCACCTGCGGGCCCGAGGACAAAGCCTGGGGGTCAGTGGGGGACAAAGCCAGAGGCCGGCAGTTGGGAACGGAGCTCCCGCTGATTAGGGAGGCGTGGGGCGGACGGTGACCTGGTGGGCACCCGAGGGGACCCGCTGCAGCTCCCGGCCTGAGCCCCTGCGCGGCCCCCCGGTTGCTCCGTCCGGTGCGCTGAGCTACCCAGGCCCCGGGGCCTCCGTGTCGGCGGCGAGTGGGCAGCGCTGGGCCCGAGGCTCCCGGGCGGTGGAGCTCGAGCTGCAAGGCGCCATCGCACGTGCGGTGACTTAACGACCTTGTTTCCTGAGCGTTGTCTTCTTCCCGTCAGTCCGTCTTGGCCAGAAGCACACGTCTTCATTCAACCACCTTAGTTTTGGGCTCCGTCAAGCCCCGTGACCGATGGCTTCAGGGCCACCACTAGAGGAGGCCGGAGTCTCAGCGACACCCTTCCTCCCCGCCCCGGTGAGTGTGGCTGGAATCCAGGTGTGTGGCGCGTCCTGGGCCCCGGGATACCCACTGAGTGCAGGGGCTCGCAGGAAACAGTCTTTCTGCTTGGTGGGGGCTTCCTCTTAGTCTTGTCAGGGGCCTCTGTGACAAAGCCTTTTGGGTGTTGCTTCCTGGCTTCTTTCTTTGTTTCTTTCTTTGTCTCTTTGTTTGTTATTTCTCTTTTAGTAGGCCCTGTGCCCAAGGTGGGGCTCGAACCCACGGCCCTGAGATGAAGAGTTGCACATTCTACCAACACCTGGCCAGCCAGATGTCCCGCCTCTTGTTTGTTTGTTCTTTTTTAAAGATTTTATTTATATATTCATGAAAGACAGAGAGAGAGAGAGAGGCAGAGACACAGGCGGAGGGAGAAGGAGGCTCCCTGCAGGGACGAGGACCTGGGGATCACGCCCGGAGCTGAAGGCAGACGCTCAACCGCTGAGCCACCCAGGGGCCCCCGAAGATGGTAGATTTTTAATTCTCTTTCCAGGGCAATGAGGATCCTTGAAGCAAGGGAGCCCGGGACCGCCTGGCCCCTGTATGATCTCATTTCTTCCCATACCTGGGAAATGCCCTCAGGTGCCTGGAGCTACTGTGTCCACGCAAAGTGTTTCTGTTCTTTGTAGACACGTAGCCTTTCCCGCATCCGTTTCCCTGGTGGCTACACACTGGGCCTTTGTGTCCCTTCTGGTTCTCACTCCAGGGAAAGTACCCAGAAACCAGGGGATTCCCTGGTCGAGTCGCCCAGTCCCAAGAAGGTGACTATAAGCCACACCCCGGAAAGGGAGCCAAGCCCACATCAGAGACTTGTGGTCACAGGGAGCAGCCAGGCCTCTTGTGGCCAGGGAAGAGGAACAGTTCAACTTAAAGCAAGAGACAACTTAAAGCAAGCAAAAGCACGTTGTGGGGGGAAATGGATGAATAAATGCTCAGAATGGAGGATCCCAGGAGGGATGGGCGCTCATTCCTTCTATTTTACGCTGGCCTTTGCCTCTTTTCCCCTCTCTGGGTCTCCCTGATGGCACTTACCAGTATCCCTGTCCTGTCCTGTCTCGCAGCCCTACAGCTGTGTCACCTCCTCTCCTTCTTAGCGTGGAAGGTCGGGAAACCACCACATACCTGGACAGATGGGGCCACCCGCCCTTAGTGGCGTGCCAGGACCGGCCCCTACAGCCTCGTAGGCCTATCGTGTGCTTCTGTCCTCAACTCTGCTTTCAGTGACATTATGTTGGTTCCTTAATGGCCATTGTGGAAATATTTACACAGTGACAATGGGCACGTAATACAAATCAGGGTTTCCCTTCTAGAAGGAGAGAGCCAGTTGTTAGTCTGAGCATACTACCGCATATTCCATTTGTTTTAAATTCTCTTTTACCTTTTTTTCTATATTAAAGTTTCTCGGGGGCACCTGGGTGGCTCAGCTGTTGAACGTCTGCCTTCAGCTCAGGGTGTGATCCCAGGGTCCTGGGATCGAGTCCTGCATCGGGCTCCCTGCATGGAGCCTGCTCCTCCCTCTGCCTGGGTCTCTGCCTCTCTCTGTATCTCTCAGGAATAAATATATAAATTTTTAAAAAAAGTTTCTCAGGACTTTTCTCCTGGACTAAAGGACTTAATCTTGAGAGCAGGTTTACCCTTGAGCATGATGCTCATGAAAAAGATCTTAGAAACTGTAGGAGAAAATATCCCCTCCCACAAAACTATAGGGAAATGGGCCTATTTAAAGTGACTTCTGATGAAGAGGTGTATAGAGAAAATCCACAACACGCATCAGTTTTACTCTCTTGCCAGTGGGAAGACTCATTGAAAGGGTAAAATCCTATTCTGTTTTCACATAACAAAGGAATCTCTTAGGATGTCTGGATGGCAGAGATGGTTATGTGCTGTGAAATGTGCCCTTTGATTCTTGAAAGTCCACAATTCCAATTGGATGTCACTCAATATTTCAATGCCCTGATAACAATATTTACATTGATATATTTTTTTCCCGAATGTATAACTTGCAAGATTTTGAGTTAGTCCAGAAAAGAGGCTCTGGCATGTCCCTTGCCAACCTCCAAGCACGGTAGATTATTGCTTTTTCAAAGGGTCTGAGAATGTCTGAAATGGGCAGGGCCACTCTGAATGACAGGGCCGCTGGGAGTGTGTGGCCCCTCAGGGTCGCCTGGCGTTTCCTAGCCCGGGGGAGTTTCCTCTCCCATTCTCTCTTCTTCTTCTTCTTCTTCTTTCTTCTTTCTTCTTCTCTTTAAGATTTTATTTATTTATTCATGAGGGACACAGAGAGAGAGAGAGAGAGGCAGAGACACAGGCAGAGGGAGAAGCAGGCTCCATGCAGGGAGCCTGACGTGGGACATGATCCCGGGTCTCCAGGATCCCGCCCTGGGCCAAAGGCAGGTGCCAAACCGCTGCACCACCCAGGGATCCCCCACTCTCGCTGCTTCTATTCTAAATCTGCGCTCTTCGGTTTCCTGGCACGACTCCAGCAGATCTTTCTCTCCTGCTTCGTCAAACAATCAGGAAGGAACAAGAGGGAAATAGACACAGAGAAGCTTCCAGACAGATTTCTGAGAAAAATGGTGGGGTGGGAGCTGACCAGCTAATCAAACCGCTTCTACCTGGCTGGAATGAAAAGAACAAAAGGAATAAACGTAGCAAAGACCTCCCGGCCGTGCTACAGCCAGGAATGCCGAAGTTTTGAACAGTGTCCTTTAGACATGAAAATCTGGACTCTAAACCTGAAATGAGATTGTACAACCCGACATGGTTCTCTCTGGAGAACCGGTGACCAGCTCCTGTTAATTCTGCTCCTTAATATATCTGGAATCTTCCAAAAGTCTCCGTATATTCATAGTTTTCATGGGTTTTGTGTACACAGGAAAGTTATTCATGTGGGTTGCTTTGTCCATATGATTATTGAACTCTCATCAATTTAAATAAGTCTTCCAGATGGTTCTTTCAGATTTCATAGGTAAAAAAAAATCATACCATCTGCAAATAACAATAACCTCGTCTTCTTCCTTTGACAAGAAAAAGGTTGGGACCTGCATGAAGGACACTAAAAAATGTGGACTGACAGATGAAACAGAAATAGACATCATGTGGATCTAGATGTAAAGACTCTTCTAAGGATGTCAGATCTTCCTAAATTATTTCATCGCTTTACTAAAACTTACTAAATTCACTAAAATTAACCTTTACGTAAAGTTGCAGTAGGATTTTGTTGTAACTTGCCAAAAGGTAACTCGAAAGAACAAGAATGGCTAAGAAAATTTTAATTTAACAAATGGTTAAGAGGGAGGATCTGCCATATTTTAAGATGTTTGGTAAAGCAATTATTAATTTGGTAAGATTAAAATAATTCTGAGGTCAACAGAACAGAAGAGAGGCCTTTAACAGACTGAGAAGAAAACCACGTCAAAGAAAGTAAGTGAAATTAATGGGGAAGGTACCTATTGCTCAACAGAAGGGGCTGATGTTCTGTGGGTAGCGTGGCCTCCTTGGAAGAGGGTGATGATTCCTCGTGTGATTCAACTGGGGAAGTGGCAAGACCTCCCACAGCAAACAAACTGGAACTTAGAAATCTGAGGGAACTGCAGTCTCTCTCTCTGAATATTCCTCTTTTTTTTGGCATCAGGACACTGATTCTCAGAGTGAGAAGTGTCATCCATTAAGCATGAAAGAAAAAATAGTAATGGAAACCTGTTATAAACAATGTGAAACAGATTTGCTCAACACAGGACTTCTCAGGACCTTTAATATAATCACAGTTGCCATCAATCTTCAAGAAAGGCATACAGGATGGACTGTTTACCAAACTTATTTAACTTTTGAGCCCATTCTGAGCATACTTGGGCTAGTGTTCCATTTAACACCCCGTGGGAAAACTGGATCAATAGGAAAGGAGATACCCCGTGGGTATATCAGTTAGGGTTCTTGATGGAAACAACAAGCCCATGTCTGCATAATTTAAGCACAAAAGAAATTTATTGGGAAGGTAACCACTTGTTCTCAGCCTCCATGTGAAGGCTTGGGAAATGGGGCAGGACCAAGGAAAGGAAGACATCAGAGAGGACTCCCAAGGTGTCCCTTGGAGACTCTCAGATATCTCTGAGGCAGCGCATTGATGTCTGAGTCGTGCAGATGGGGGTATCTGATTGCCCGAGCCTGGGTAATGTGCCCGAGGTTCAGCTGCCAGGGGACTGGGAAAAAGAAATGTCCAACTCTTTTGGTCTTTGGACTCAGAGCCGTGGTCCAATCTCACTGATACTGAGATTTCTCGTTATTAAGAAAGGAACTGATATCCTGGACAGGGAGCCAAGTATCTCCACAGCCCGACACCCACATACACCCTTTTCCTCATCCTGACGCTTCCCCAAGCTGCTATCCCCCGACCTCGGGTAGCTCCATGCTTTCCAGATGCGTCTTTCTAAGAGTAGACAGCCCACGGGCTGCCGAGGTACTGCAGCCAGCCCCACGGCCAGCAACACTGAGTGATGGGTCATCCTCTTTGTTCTGTCATGACCCCATCTGGGTTGCATCCAATGCTAAGTGAGAGGAAAATGAAGGAAAAATTATATTAAATTAAAAAAAAACAAACAGACGGGGCACTTTGCTGGCTCACTTGGTAGAGCATGCAACTCTCGATCTTGGGTGTGTGAGTTTGAGCCTTCACGTTGGGTGTGCAGATTACTTAAAAATAAAATAAAAAATCATAAAATTAAAAAAAGATTTGGTCATCCTGTTCATTAAGAATTCCAAACTTTACAGGTTGAACTAGAAGATATCCCAGAGTAGCTATTGCTTCAGTTCTACTCATAATTTCTGCACTACTCATCTATTGCTGCCTAACAAATTACCTGCAAACTCAGTGGCTTTAACAACAGACCTTAATTACCTCAATGTCTGTGGGCCAGGAATCCAGGTGAGGCTTAGCTGGGCTCCTCTGACTCAGTGTCTCTCATGAGGTTGCATTCAGGCTGTTGGCTACAGTTGTGGTCTCATCCGAAGACACAACTGGTGGAGGAGGCTCCTTCTCTCAAGATCACAAGGACATGAATACCAGGAGGCAGAGATCATTGGGGACCATCTTGGAGGATACCTACCACATCCCATTTGTGTGTCAGTGAATCCTCTTCCCTTGATTATCAGGATCAACCATCCCTACATGGTAGACATGGAGATTTAGTTCCCAGGTCCCCCTTCAAAGAAGAGCTTGTTGCCTGAACTGTTGGGGGCTGCTCAGTCAGCAGATGGTGTCCAGCTGTCAACTCCTTTCAGGGAGCCTCGGTTACAGAGATACCCTCACCCAAGGACATGTCCTTCCCTGGGTGGCTTACACCCAACAAACGATTAAGGCAGGGTCAATCAGGCATGGACATTTTAGCCTAACACAGGACAAGTCTGGCAGGTCATTTATGCTCCGGAGCTCCTCATGGGGCTGACTGAAGTTTTTGGTCCTGTACTAAAGTTCAACAGTTCCGCTTATCTCTCTGCCCAATCCTGTCCCCTCCTACTCCCTTCCACAGATGTTGGTCCTTCCTGAAAAATCCTATACACCAAACTCCATCTCAGTGTCTGCTTTTGGAAAACCCAGTCTGAGATATTGGCATAATTTAAGCATAAAAGAAATTTATTGGGAAGCATAAAAGAAATCATTGGGAATTTATTTTTTAAAGAAATTATTGGGAATTAATTTTTTTAAAAGAAATTATTGGGAATTTATTTATTTATTTTTAAACCTGTTTTTCCAGTGGCATGAAATGTTTGAAAGAGCCTGATAGCAATCTCAGCTCCTAATTCAGGAGAATCATTGTTGTGTTCTCTGATGGAAATATTGCTCTCGTGGATCCTGTAAGAGAGCAGATCCAGACTTTCAGAAGTGGAGCAAGACCACTGAGGGTGCATCCTTATATATCAATGTGAGCGATACTACCGACCTTGCTCCCTGGTATAAATACCCTAGGTCCCTGTATTTGGGGAGGGCAGGGAGAAACAGCCCCATTTTAAAGCAGATGCCACATGCTGCAGAGCAGCTCCCGGTGTTTCAAGGCATGTGTCCTGGTTGGTACTACAGCAGACTCTTGAGCCCTCAAGTCCACTGTTCTAGAAGGCCAGCTATTTCTGGGGGATGGACTACATGACAAATCTAGCGAATCTCAGGGCACCAGCCCATCACCTTTCTTCTTTCACTCTAAAGTGAGTTCCTTAGAAGGACTACGTTGGATGGGATGCCATGGCATTCAATAAGGGGCTATAGACGGTGTTGCAGGCAGAAGCATGGCAATCAGTGAGAACAAACTTAAATGCAAAATAAGTTTCTTTGGCTGTGAAGACAAAGCACTGTCCCCTCCATAGCAGTCCACCTGCTATTGGGTAACACTCTGATCCCTCAGGGAAAGACAACCATTTTGAGGGTTCAGAGTTAGCTGCTGTGCTGGAAGGTTGGGTATGCAGCAGCGACAGCTTGGTGAGGAGAAGTCCAAGCTGTTGAGCTCATGCACAGACAACTACATACTTTGAACATGGATCCACGGAGTAATCACAGAAGAGGCCGGGCAAAGAGGCTGACTCTCGTACACCCCAGGGTCATTTAGTTTATGGTTATTGACAGTGTCTTCCTTTGGGGGCTCTATGGCAGTATTGATGTGGACAAAAATATTCTCACACTTGGGACCAATTTACTATCCTACTCCTGATGGAAAGGGTCCAACATAATCAATACGTTACTAGGTACACGAGTGCCCCCACCCCTGCGTGTATAGAAGCAGGAGTATCGTTGTTATGAATAGTGATTATAATAATAACATGTATTAAGTGCTTACTATTCACTTGCTTTTGCACGAACTCACTGAATCTCCATCAAAACCCTGGGAGACAGATGCCACTGTCATGCCCAGTGTACAGGTGAGGTGGCTGCAGCACAGAGAGGTTAAGTGACTTGCCCGGGGTCACACATTGAAGGGGTCGCTCAGGTTTGAATGTGGCTGGTCTGTCTCTGGAGACCTGGTACTTGAGACATTTTTTCTGAAATACCAGGCCGTGGCCTCCCTTGGTTGCAGGCTCTCAGACCTTCGGTCTTTCTTGCAGTTACCCCCTCCCTCGGGGGTGCCCTTGCGGGGATGCCTTTTTCTCAGCCTACTTCTTCCTACTTTTCCTTCAGATTTCAGCTCAAATATCACTTTCCAGGGAAGCCTTCTCTAATCCCCACAGACAGGTCTTCTCCATCACATCCCCTGAGCGCTTGTCAGCCCAGTACTTACCGTGCACCACCCGGCGCAGGCCTGCACACGGAAGGCATGCAATGAACACCTGCCGGGTGACTCTGGCCAGGGAGGTTTCGGGTGTGTTCTTGATTCTCTGTGAATGTGTTTGTGTTTTACTTGAGTGACTGACAGGGCAGTAGGTTACTCTTTCAAGGCCCCATGAATATACGCTTGCAGGCCTAGAGCAGTTAAGCTATGGGGTCTTGAGGCTTGGGTTTTTGGGCCACAAGATGGCTCACCCCTTTCTTCCCTTTCTCGTTCAAGATCATCAACTCAAGACAAGCGCTGCCAGACATTTTCATTCACCAATCATCTAGACAGAGCAACTCTTTTTTTAAGATTTTATTTATTTATTTATGAGAGAGAGAGAGAGAGAGGGAGAGGCAGAGACACAGGAGGAGGGAGAAGCAGGCTCCATGCAGGGAGCCCGATGTGGGACTCGATCCCGGGACTCCAGGAGCACACCCTGGGCTGAAGGCAGTGCTAGACCACTGAGCTACCCGGGCTGCCCCAGAGCAACTCTTTTTATGCAGCACTAAGGTGTTTCCCTATAAAGTTATTTCATGTCACTTGAACTTACACAGGTGACATACATTCCTCTAAACAATTTGTCTACCCAACCAGTGGGAGAGCCGGGATTCCCTGCCAAAACTCAGGTTTTCCCACTGGATCGATGGTTTTCAACCTTGACTGTATGTAGGACTCACTCAAGACTCATGAAAAATGCGGATGCCTGAGCCCCGACTGACAGCAAGTGTCAGAATTTGGGGGGGAACAAAACTGGCATTTTAACAATGTGTCCCAGGGGTCGAGGATGACTACCCTGGGTCCTAGACACGTGGCCCTCCTTCTCTACCACCCCACCCAGAGAAGGGGGCTCTGTGAGCATAGAGTTCTCATGTAGTTGAGAGGCAGATATATCAGGAGAAACAGGTTTATTGCGGGGAATGAAAGCGTGGACCTATATCTCTGTGCTGTGTTTATTTTTATTTTTTTGTTTATTTGAGAGAGACAGCAAATGAGTGGAGGGGCAGAAGAAGAGAATCTTCAAGAAGACTCTCCACTGAGCACAGAGCCTAACACGGGGCTTGATCCCATGACCCATGAGATCATGACCTGAGCCAATTGAAGAGTCGGACACTCAACCGAGTGAGTCACCCAGGAACCCCTGTACCTCTGTACTGTGCTTCAAAAATCAGTATTTTGGGGGAAATGTCATATTTTATACCATTTTAATGACAAGGGTTTTTTGTTGTTGTTGTTGTTGTTGTTGTTACTTTAGGCTTAATCATAGGTACACTTTATTTTCCTTGCAAGAAGACAGGTGGGATGCCAAGAATCATGCAGAGAGAATTGCCCTCTGCCTCTGGGCGGGGACAGGGCTGTTGTGTTCAAGGCGGAACTCCCAACATCTAGACGTAGAGCTTGGCACACGGGGAGCACTTGCTAGGTTTCCGTGGCTAGAAACCACTACGTACAGAAGTACGTAGTACGATGGGAAAATAAACTAAAAGCATAACGTTGTGGCTGAGAGCAGCTATCTCGTTACTTGCTGAAAAAGGGCAGAATCAAAATACTCAGAAAGAGAGCCCTGTTGATAAAGCTGAAGAAGCAAGTTGGAGGGGACCGCGCAGCCTCGGGTCGCCGGGCTGGTGGTGTGACGTCCTGGGGCGCAGGCGCACGCTGGCATCTCAGAAGGCACAGGCTTAGTGGCTTCTGACTGTGCAGGACAGAGAGGCCGCCGCGGCACTGGGGACATCAGCGGGGGTCTGGTTCTGAGCTCCTGTTCTTTTTTCGGGTCTGGGCGCAGGTCTGAGTACCACTTGGGGCACAGAAGTCGCGCCAAGACGTGGCACTGCGGGGCTTCACTTGCTCTGGGCGCCGGGAGCGGATCTGCTGCCGAGCAGGTGCACGGGGTTGAGGCCCTGGTGGTGCTGCTACAGGTCCGGGGCCTGTGCCACGCAGTGCACCGTCCGCCCCTGGCGCCTTCGGGGGGCGCCCTCCCCGAGAACAGCCTGCAGGGTGGATGGACGGATTGTGAGATACATGCCCGCCCCGGTCGTCCAGGTCTGTTCTTCGCTCCCCCCCCAAACCCCCGGTCAGTAGCCTGTGCTACTCCAGGCAGGGCCGGTTTGGATTCTGGGCCTGCTCCTCGGGGCACTGCGCGATGTGGCGAGACTTAGGCTCACTTCCTTTTCCCTCTTGTCCCTTCCTCTGTTCCAGACCAGGCCTGGAGCTCTCCACTGTTCCCCAAGTTTTGTCTGGTCCCGAGCCAAGTGGCTGGGGCTGCAGGGCGACAGGGAGCCTGTGATGCTTGCCCCAGGCCGGGTCTGTGGTCCCTGGCGCTCGAGGACCCCGAAGGGCTCCCAGCCTTCAGCACCCCCGCTCCTGGATGGGCTGACTGGGTACAAAGCATCCTTACGGCTTCGCATCATTTCCTCTTCAAACCTGGCCTCCTTTCTTGTTCTCCTCATGCCTGCATGGAGCCTTCCTGGTCACATTAATTCACCCCCAAATCTGGCCAGATAGTCACAAAAGTGCACTTTCATCCAACTGCGTCCCTCCCCTTCCCCAAGCCAGGCTCAGCCATGGAAGCAAGAGATGCTGCCGGGAGGGCTTGACTTGTGTTCCGCTGCCTTCTCTCCTCCTCACCCCCTGCCGCCCACCCGACTGCACTTTGCCCCAGGCGACAGAAAGGTCTTCCTTGCTGGGGACAGCTGATATCTGGTATTCGCCACCCCTAGGTGACATTCCCTAAATTTCGTTCACTGTCGCGTGCGCTTCTGGGGCTTGGGGGAGGCCTGCGCTGCTGAGGAGCCGTCCCTGGCGCAGGCGATGGTTCTCCTGGCTGCTTGGGCTTCACCTCCGCCCCCGCTCTCCTGAGGTCCCAGCACCTGTTCCTGCAGGTGGTCCTTGTCGTCAGCAGTCCCCCTGAGTCGATGCAGAATACTTCCTACTGGGGGGACCCCGAGTCTCATCCATTAACACACACCTTTCTCCCCACCAGTCTCTGGAAGAGCAGACTTGCCTTGAGCCCTGCTGCTCCACACCAGTAGCTAGCTGAAGCTCCTTGCCTTAGGTTCCCGCACTCACTTTGTTTTCTTTCTTTCTTTCTTTCTTTCTTTCTTTCTTTCTTTCTTTCTTTCTTTCTTTCTTTCTTTTTTTTCTTTTCCTTTCCTTCTTTTTTTTTTTTTTTTTTTTTTTTTTTTTTTTTTTTTTGCTGATAGATCCCACTTCAGTTTCTTAATTGAAATTCAATTAATTGGGGATCCCTGGGTGGCTCAGAGGTTTAGCACCTGCCTTTGGCCCAGGTCATGATCCTGGAGTCCCGGGATCGAATCCCACGTCGGGCTCCCTGCATGGAGCCTGCTTCTCCCTCCGCCTGTGTCTCTGCCTCTCTCTCTCTCATAAATAAATAAATAAATCTTAAAAAAAAGAAATTCAATTAATTAACATATAATGTATTACAGTTTCAGAGGTAGAGGTCAGTGATTCATCAGGCTCATGTGACACCCAGTGCTCACGACATCATGTCCCTCCTAATGTCCATCATCCAGAGACGCTGGCCCCCCCGTCCTCTCCCCTCCAGCGACCCTGTTTGGTTCCTATAATTAGGAGTCTCTTATGGTTTGTCCCCCTCTCTGATTTCGTCTTGTTTTATTTTTCCCTCCTTTCCCCTGTGCTCCTCTGTTTTGTTTCTTAAATTCCACATGAGTGATATCATATGATAGTTGTCTTTCTCTGATTGACTTATTTTGCTTAGTGTAAATACCCTCTAGTTCCATCCATGTCCTTGCAAATGGCAAGATCTCATCCCTTTTAATGGCTGAGTAGTATTCCAGTGTGTGTGTGTGTGTGTGTGTGTGTGTGTATCACATCTTATCCATTCATCTGTCACCCCATTCAGTTTATTTTATTTTAACATTTTATTTATTTGAGATCAAGAGAGAACATGACTGCGGGCAGAGGCAGATGGAGAGGGAGAAGCAGACTCCCCACTGAGCAGGGAGCCCAATGTGGGGCTTGATCCCAGGACTCTGGGATCATGCCCTGAGCTGAAGGCAGCTGCGCAGCCCACTGAGCCACCCAGGTGTGCAACCCCCACCCATATCACTTTAAATAGAGTATTTTTTAGGGCAGTTTTAGGTTTACAGTACAATTAAGCAGGAAGTATAGAGAGTTCCCATACAGTCCCCACCCAGCCTTTCCCCAGCCTCCTCCACTATCAACATCACCCCGCCAGGGCCGGACGCTCGTCACAGCTGATGAACCCATCCCAGCACACCATTATCACTCCCCTAGTTCACTGCAGGGTTCACTCTTGTACAATCTGTGGGTTTGGACAAGGGTGTAGTGATGGGTGCTCACTATTACAGCATCATACAGAATAGTTTTGTTGTCCTAAAAATCCCTCCTTCCCCTCTTATCCCAGCAGCCACTCATCTTTCTACTGAGTCCATAGTTTGCCTTTTCTAGAACGTTGTATAGCTGGAAAGATGCGGCATGTAGCCTTTTCAAATTTGCTTCTTCCACTTACATGCATTTAAGGTTCCTCTGTGTCCTTTCAGGCTTGATAGCTCATTTCTTTTTAGTGCTGAATGATATTGTGAATGGTAACTGGGTGTGCACCACAGTTGATTTATCCATTTACCTACTGAAGGGCCTTAGACTTTTCTTTCATGTGTCAAATGCCAGACTCTATATCTCTCAAATTCTCGGGGTATACATACCATGCTTTCTGAATAGGCTACCTTAACTTAATATTGTAGGCAGAGACACGGCCCCAAAGAGGTCCGCATTAATCCCCAGAGCCCGAGAGTATGTTACGTAGCACAGCAAAGTGGAATATAGGCTGATAATCCGCTGGCTTTCAGATTGGAAGACAGGGAGATTATCCTGGGTTATCTAGTTGGGCCCACTATTAACATCCTTAAAAGTAGAAAGAGAAGCCAGAAGACTGTGTCAGAGTGACGGGATGTGATAAGAACCCGACTGCTGATGCTCTAAACCAAGCAATGTTGGGATTAAAAAGAGGGAGCCAGGGGATCCTTGGGGGGGCTCAGCAGTTTAGCACCTGCCTTTGGCCCAGGGCGTGACCTTGGGGTCCCGGGATCAAGTCCCACGTCAGGCTCCTGCATGGAGCCTGCTTCTCCTGCCTGTGTCTCTGCCCCTCTCTCTCTCTCTGTGTGTCTCTCATGAATAAATAAATAAAATCTTTAAAAAAATAAATAAAAAGGGGGAGTCATTTTTCAGAGGAAGACTCTTGGTATCAGAAACCAGGATGGGGATGCAGCAAAAGCAGTCCTGATGGGGAAATGCATCGCAATACAAGCATCCATTCAAAAACTGGAAAGAACTCAAATACAAAAGCTAACCTTACACATAAAGGAGCTAGAGAAAAAACAGCAGATGGACCCTACGACCAGCAGAAGAAGAGAGTTAATTAAAATTCGAGCAGAACTCAACAAAATCGAGACCAGAAGAACTGTGGAACAGATCAACAAAACCAGGAGTTGGTTCTTTGAAAGAATTAATAAGATAGATAAACCATTAGCCAGCCTTATTAAAAAGAAGAGAGAGAACACTCAAATTAATAAAATCATGAATGAGAAAGGAGAGATCACCACCAACACCAAGGAAATACAAACGATTTTAAAAACATATTATGAACAGCTATACGCCAATAAATTAGGCAATCTAGAAGAAATGGACGCATTCCTGGAAAGCCACAAACTACCAAAACTGGAACAGGAAGAAATAGAAAACCTAAACAGGCCAATAACCAGGGAGGAAATTGAAGCAGTCATCAAAAACCTCTTAAGACACAAGAGTCCGGGGCCAGATGGCTTCCCAGGGGAATTCTATCAAACGTTTAAAGAAGAAACCACACCTATCCTACTAAAGCTGTTTGGAAAGATAGAAAGAGATGGAGTACTTCCAAATTCGTTCTATGAGGCCAGCATCACCTTAATTCCAAAACCAGACAAAGACCCCACCAAAAAAGAGAATTACAGACCAATATCCCTGATGAACATGGATGCAAAAATTCTCAACAAGATACTAGCCAATAGGATCCAACAGTACATTAAGAAAATTATTCACCATGACCAAGTAGGATTTATCCCCGGGATAATAATCCAGCCAACAAGGCTGGTTCAACACTCGTAAAACAATCAATGTGGTTCATCATATCAGCAAGAGAAAAACCAAGAACCATATGATCCTCTCATTAGATGCAGAGAAAGCATTTGACAAAATACAGCATCCATTCCTGATCAAAACTCTTCAGAGTGTAGGGATAGAGGGAATATTCCTCGACATCTTAAAAGCCATCTACGAATAGCCCACAGCAAATATCATTCTCAATGGGGAAGCACTGGGAGCCCTTCCCCTAAGATCAGGAACAAGACAGGGATGTCCACTGTCATCACTGCTATTCAACATAGTACTGGAAGTCCTAGCCTCAGCAATCAGACAACAAAAAGACATTAAAGGCATTCAAGTTGGCAAAGAAGAAGTCAAACTCTCTCTCTTTGCCGATGACATGATACTCTACATAGAAAACCCAAAAGCCTCCACCCCAAGATTGCTAGAACTCATACAGCAATTCGGTAGCGTGGCAGGATACAAAATCAATGCCCAGAAGTCAGTGGCATTTCTCTACACTAACAATGAGACTGAAGAAAGAGAAATTAAGGAGTCAATCCCATTTACAATTGCACCCAAAAGCCTAAGATTCCTAGGAATAAACCTAACCAAAGAGGTAAAGGACCTATACCCTAAAAACTATAGAACACTTCTGAAAGAAATTGAGGAAGACACAAAGAGATGGAAAAATATTCCATGCTCATGGATTGGCAGAATTAATATTGTGAAAATGTCAATGTTACCCAGGGCAATGTACACATTTAATGTAATCCCTATCAAAATACCATGGACTTTCTTCAGAGAGTTAGAACAAATTATTTTAAGATTTGTGTGGAATCAGGAAAGACCCCGAATAGCCAGGGGAATTTTAAAAAAGCCAGGGAAAACCATATCTGGGGGCATCACAATGCCAGATTTCAGGTTGTACTACAAAGCTGTGGTCATCAAGACTGTGTGGTACTGGCACAAAAACAGACACATAGATCAATGGAACAGAATAGAGAATCCAGAAGTGGACCCTCAACTTTATGGTCAACTAATATTCGATAAAGGAGGAAAGACTATCCACTGGAAGAAAGACAGTCTCTTCAATAAATGGTGCTGGGAAAATTGGACATCCCCATGCAGAAGAATGAAACTAGACCACTCTCTTACACCATACACAAAGATAAACTCAAAATGGATGAAAGATCTAAATGTGAGACAAGATTCCATCAAAATCCTAGAGGAGAACACAGGCAACACCCTTTTTGAACTTGGCTGCAGTAACTTCTTGCAAGATACATCCATGAAGGCAAGAGAAACAAAAGCAAAAATGAACTATTGGGATTTCATCAAGATAAGAAGCTTCTGCACAGCAAAAGAAACAGTTAACAAAACTAAAAGACAACCTACAGAATGGGAGAAGATATTTGCAAATGACGTATCAGATAAAGGGCTAGTTTCCAAGATCTATAAAGAACTTATTAAACTCAACACCAAAGAAACAAACAATCCAATCATGAAATGGGCAAAAGACATGAACAGAAATCTCACAGAGGAAGACATAGACATGGCCAACATGCATATGAGAAAATGCTCTGCATCACTTGCCATCAGGGAAATACAAATCAAAACCACAGTGAGATACCACCTCACACCAGTGAGAATGGGGAAAATTAACAAGGCAGGAAACCACACATGTTGGAGAGGATGTGGAGCAAGGGGAACCCTCTTACACTGTTGGTGGGAATGTGAACTGGTGCAGCCACTCTGGAAAACTGTGTGGAGGTTCCTCAAAGAGTTCAAAATAGACCTGCCCTACGACCCAGCAATTGCACTGTTGGGGATTTACCCCAAAGATACAGATGCAATGAAACGCCGGGACACCTGCACCCCGATGTTTCTAGCAGCAATTGCCACAATAGCCACACTGTGGAAGGAGCCTCGGTGTCCATCGAAAAATGAATGGATAAATGGATGATGTGGTTTATGTATACTATGGAATATTCCTCAGCCATTAGAAATGACAAATACCCACCATTTGCTTCGACGTGGATGGAACTGGAGGGTATTATGCTGAGTGAAGTAAGTCAATCGGAGAAGGACAAACAGTGTATGTTCTCATTCATTTGGGGAATATAAATAATAGTGAAAGGGAATATAAGGGAAGGGAGAAGAAATGTGTGGGAAATATCAGAAAGGGAGACAGAACATGAAGACTCCTAACTCTGGGAAACGAACTAGGGGTGGTGGGAGGGGAGGAGGGCGGGGAGTGGGGGTGACTGGGTGACGGGCACTGAGGGGGGCACTTGACAGGATGAGCACTGGGTGTTATTCTGTATGTTGGCAAATTGAACACCAATAAAAAATAAATTTATTAAAAAAAAAAAAGAAACCGGGATGGGAAGGATGATGGGGAAAATAAGCACGAGCCGTCCTGTTGGAACTTATGTAAATACATGCACATGGTTAGATGTCGCTGTGGAGATAGATGTGGGTACACCTATCCATGTATCTCCAGCCTGGTGGGGGGTGTCCACACACATGTACACACAGGCTTGCAGACATACATGTAGATGCTTAGGAAGAATGAACTATGTGTACAGATTTTTTTTTTTTTTTTTTTTTTTTTTTAATGATAGTCACACAGAGAGAGAGAGAGGCGCAGAGACACAGGCAGAGGGAGAAGCAGGCTCCATGCACCGGGAGCCCGACGTGGGATTCGATCCCGGGTCTCCAGGATCGCGCCCTGGGCCAAAGGCAGGTGCTAAACCGCTGCGCCACCCAGGGATCCCTATGTGTACAGATTTTTAATGGCAGGTTATTTTTCCTCTTTTCGGTCACCTGGATTTTTTTTTTCTACAATGAGTATCATCATTAGGGATGTAATAAAGAAATTAAAGATTTACAAAGCAATTAGGCATACTTTCCCAGGAGTCTTTTGTTACTTTCCCGACATGAATCTCCCTTTCCTACTAAGGTCCCAGGCAAGAGCTCTTAGACCTGGATGGTTCAGAGCAGCTTCCTCCGCCTGAAACACGGTAACCCTTCCATATAGCCGGACTGTTGCCCCATATCCGCACCACCTGCTTATGATGCCACCAGGTGTAACGGCCTGTTCACCGAGGTCTGGCCCATTGTCATTGTTCCAGAGGAACCTGCTCCTACACAGTGTCCTGAAGAAGAAGAACCTATTCCCAAGGCACAGGGTGGGTGTCCCAGAGGAATGTGAGGATGGGTGGCTTCTCTGCCCTCGCACCTAAGGCCGGGGCACGTGCCCAGAGGGTAGCCTGGGATCCCTTGATTCTCTGGGGTCTGCTGCTCAAACCTGGCATTATACGCAGGAGTCTGCTCTGAGGCTGTGGACCAGCCTGAGCAGTGGTCAGTGTCCTTTTCTCACATCACCATCTCTCCTCTCTGCATCCCCTCCTCCTCCCATCTCCTTTCCCTGTGTGTTGTCCACTCTAGTGTCCTCTGTGCCTTGACTGGAGGGACTTGGATTACTCTACTTAGAGATGACTCTCAGCCCTGCGGGGGCATCTCAAGCAACCCAGGCCTCTTCTCCACTCCCCAATTGTGCCCATAGCCCACCCCCAAGCAGAAGGAGAGTCCTAACCAGAGAAGGGGAACAGTGGCCAAACTGTTTCCTTCCTCTACTCTTCTCCAAAGAAGGCCTTAGAACCCCAGGGGCATGGCGAGGGGGAAAACAGAAACGAGCACCAACTTCCCTTCATCACTGCAGTGATTTTTGGTCACTCTAAGTCTGGCCCAAAGTTCCTCCTCTGTTCAGAAGAACTGGGATCACCTGAGCAGCCAGGAGAACCTTCCATTTTCCCGGCAGGAAAGTATGGCTGGGGCATCTGCCTCTGTCTGGGTCTGTTCTGCTCCCAGGCTGTCAGGTCAGTGGCCACAAAGGCCCCCCGGAGGGATGCGCGGGGGGCGGGGGTCTCCTGGCACCCCAGAGGCGCTCGGCAGGTACTTGCGGGATGGATGCCCGCGTGGGTGATGCTGGGTGATGGGAGTCCTACAGGAGAAACAGGGTAGCCCTGGGACAAGGTGGCTGAAGTGTCGCGTAACAGGCCCTGGAGGAGAGAACCAGCGGCCTCTTCCTGAGAGCCCAGGACGTCGCAGGGGGACGAGCTATGGCTGAGGTCAGGCAAGGGGCGTAAGCCAGAAACGGGAACTTTGGGAAGCCACGACCACCTCTGTGGGGCCCGCTTCCCATTTCTTCTGGATAAGAGGCCCCCTGAGGAGGGGGGCAGCCGGGGGAGCCCTTGTGCTCCGGGGGTGAGCACGCGGGATGAAGGCGGCCGAGAGCGAGGGCCTGGATGCGCACTTCGCGGTGGACAAGCAGAGCATCTCCCTGAGGCCCCGAGGCAAGAGCAGCCTCTGCTCCGGATCTGCCTCCCGCTCTGTCCTGCTGTCAGCGGCCCCGACAAACGCTGCTTCTCCTGCAGAGCCTCCTCCCGACACAGGCCCGTGTCCCGTCCCGAGGAAGCCGTTGGTGGTCCAGGCCGCGGCTGTCGTCCTCCTGCTGGGCCTGAGCGCGTCCGTCCTGCTGCAGGCCGCTCTCTGTGAGTCCTTGGGGTTCACCGTCCCAGCTGGGGCCTTCTCCACAGCCAGCCAGCTCCCTCAACACCCCGACCCTCTCCTGCCTGCTGTCCAGGTGTCCCCCACCTCTGGCTTTTCCGTTGGTCTCATGTCTCCTCTTTCCAGGTGCAGTCACAGTGTCCCCTGTCTCCAGTGAGATGAGCTGCCGCCTCTCCCTCCCGGTTGTGGGGACACCCTGATTGGGATCAGCACCTGCATGTTTGTGCTCAAGGAAATGCTCTTTTGTGCCCAGGAAACATTCACCCATTTCTTCATCTCACGTGTCCGCCCGACCCCAGCTGTGCCCCTTTTATTTGGAGCCTTGTGGGCAGCCGCTGACAGTGAGTGAACCGTTTCCTGGCCCCATCAAAGGACTTCTGCCTGCATCCTCAGCCTCAGCTGACGAGGTGGAGAATCTCCCAATGAGCTGACCGATGTCACCAGGACCCCCTCACGCTCTCTTCTTCCTTCTTCCCATTCCTGCTGAGGTCCCATCAGGGGAGACTTCCTGCTCATTCACTGGACGTGTGGCTTCTCTCTCCTCCTTTTCTGCTTTGCCAGTCCCTCATGCTTTCTGCTCCCAGAGCCTGCTCCCTCCTACCAGGTCTCCAGAAAGCAGAGGGAGGGAACATCTGTCTTATCCCTTCAAGGCTTTGGGATGTATTTGGTCTCAGACCTGGAGCCTCTGAGCAGAGTTTCCTCTTGGGTTGTTGTTGGTCTCTCCTATCTGGCACCCAAGCCTGTGACCTAGCAGAGTACGATGGTGGATGGGACACGGGAAGGGAAGAAATGGTTTCCTAATTCCCTCTTTCCATATTCACTGGAGAAGAAGCCACTTCCAGATTGGAAGTCCACATGGCTGGCCCCCATCGTGGCCACAAGGGGCCTGTGGGCAGATGTGGGAAGGGTGCTGCCTTAGCTGACGCCCGGAGGGAGTCTCTGTTCTGCCCCCAAACTGGCCATTTTCCCGTTAAGTTCCTTCCCTGAAGCCAGAAGCTCAGCCACGTGTGATGCCCCGCAGAGAACGGCTTCCCCTCGGGGGAGAGACAGACTCTCCATCAATGTCTCTACCTCTCCCTTATCAGAGCCCAGAGACTCGACCGCTCTCAGCCAGGCCTTCAGCAGGTGAGGCAGGGGCCCTGAGCCCACACCCCAGGACCCCAGGACCCCAGGACCCCAGGACCCCAGGACCCCAGGGCCCCAGGGCCCAGCCCTATTCCCTGCTCCACTTGAGAGCCACCCCCAACACGGATGCCCGTGTTCACGTCTCGCCCTTATTCTCCAGATGACATTCTGCAGATGGTTTCCCAAGGCTGGAAGTACTTCAGGGGGAACTTCTACTACTTTTCTCAAGTCTCAAAGACCTGGTACAGTGCCCAGCAGTTCTGTATGTCCAGGGATTCACAGCTGACCTCAGTGACCTCAGAGAGTGAACAGGTGAGTGCTATTGCAACGGGCTCTGGGAAGGGGGCGCCTTAATAGCTGTATAAGCAGGATCGGCAAGATTAGGGTGCAGTGGCAAAAATCCCCAAGTGTCAGCGACCTAGCAGTGGAGGCTTGCTTCTCAGTTCCACAGCTTGTCCAGCAGAGGCCTGCAAGGGGTTGTTCCCATGTGGTTCCACACGGACCTATGCATCCCGAAAGGGACGTCATCCCAGCGTGTGTCCCCACAATTCCGAAGCAGGGAAAGAGAACGCGGCGAGCCCTATGTCGGCTCTTAAGCTTCCGCCTGCAAATAACAGACGCGTCTGCTCACAGCTCATCGGCCAGAGTGAATGATGCGGTAGTTCCAGCTTCAGGAGGGCGGGGAGGGGCAATCTTCCCACATGCCCAGGAAACAGACGCGTTTGTGAACGGGGCTAATAGCCCCACGCCAGCCAGGAAGTGTCCTGTGTGGCCAGCGGGACACTGAACCAGCCCCTTCATCGGGAGGTGGGCTGGGAGAGCAGCAAAGAGGTGTGCTCTCGAGGCAGCATCTGGAGCCCAGCCCTGCCCATAGCTAGTCCTAGAGCCCCGGGCCGGTGACCTGACTTCTCGAGCTTCGCCTGTTAACCAGCGAGACGCACATGACACGTCCCTGCTTCCGAGGACCGCTGAGTAGGTGCCTACGCGCTCACAGCATTCAGGCGTCGTGATCTGGGCCCTTCTCCCGGGGCCCCTGCTCTGGGGTTCTGCTGAGTCCTTCTCGTGCTCTGGCACCTGTTTCCTGAGAAGAGCCTGAGTCTGTTACTTGTGGGGCCAAAACAAAGCAGGATTTGGAAGGTGGACTCTGGCTGGGGCTAGGAAGGGACTTGAGAGGGGTCAGTGTGTGGTGTGTGGGGCGGTCCCCGAGGACAGACGCTCCGAGGGGCCGACGTGCCAGCTGAGCGGAGCGGCGCCTCCCCCTCTGCCCCTGCAGGAGTTCCTGTACAGGACGGCAGGTGGACTTTCCTACTGGATCGGCCTGACCAAAGCTGGGAGCGAGGGGGACTGGTCCTGGGTAGATGATACCCCATTTGACAAGGTCCAGAGTGCACAGTAAGCCCTGGGGGCTCCTTCCCAGCCTGGCCTTCCTGGGCGCACAGGTGGGGTGACTCCGGGGCTTGTGGTCCTTCCCTGGCCTCGGGCGGCAGGAGCGCTAAGCTGAGATCCAGCGCACCTGTGCCACTCGTTGCCTGTGGGACTGGGGACGAATCCGTGGCCTCTCTGTGGCCTCCTTGGGAGGCCCCTGCTCTGTCTCGGGCGTCACAGCGTGGGTTTGCGTTGGGCCTTGAGAGCAGTGGGCCGGCTTGGGCCTCCCCCGGGGGAGTGACCACACATTTAGAGGTTGACAGCTCACCAGCTCCCTTCCTCTCAGGTATGCGTGCAAAAACGTGATGCTTCCCCCCAGGATCAGAGCTGGGACTGAGGTCCCTCATTTCTTTGTCGGAAACAAAAATTTTTTTTTTTCCTCTAGCAGGTTCTGGATTCCAGGTGAGCCCAACAATGAACACTGTGCTGATATAAAGGTGTCCTCGCTTCAGTCATGGAATGACGTCTCCTGTGACAGCACGCTCTTCTTCATCTGTAAACGGCCCTACAGCCCA
Organism: Canis lupus dingo; assembly: GCF_003254725.2. Lineage (NCBI taxonomy): Eukaryota > Metazoa > Chordata > Mammalia > Carnivora > Canidae > Canis > Canis lupus. Next base: position 70,141,508 of record NC_064252.1, on the reverse strand, counting down.
TCAGAACCATGACGGGCCTGGCCCCAAGCTCACGCGTTCAGCTGCAATGCTTGTCAAACTCGAGAAAACGCCCCTCTTTCTTCCAATCCCAGGGGAACTTTGCACCTTCATCTTTTTGGCTTTGGAATTGTGCACAGAGGCACCCTGGAGGTCACCGGCTGCGGCTGGGAGCTCTCCGGTCGGTGCCATCGAGGCAGCTGGCATAAAGGGCGAGGAGGGCGGAGAGGATTTAGAAGTTCACACTGCCCAGGATGGCGATCAGGGTCTTGGGTTCCAGGTCCCTTCAGAGACGCCGCAGTTTTATCACGTGAAAGTGGCTTCACAACATGCAAACAATGTCTAGGACTTTTCCAGTTGGTCCCACAGAGTTCCCAGCTGCGTGGGGGCCGTGCTGTTCTCAGGGGGAAGAGCTGTGCGCCCGGTGACCGCATCCAGGCCCTGTCCCTGTTGCCTCTGCATCCACGTCCCCTGACCTGTGAGCCCCTCTCTGAGCAGGGGCACCTGGTTCAGGTCGGGGGCTGGCGTGGGAGCCGGACCAGTATCCACACTCCTTCTCGCTCCCGCTCACTGGGCAAGCTCTGTGGCCCAGCCCTGTGTTCTGCGCCCCCGGTGCCCCCGTGCCCCTGTGCACCCCAAGCACTCCTCTGCCTCAGCTCCCGACATCCCCTTCACGCAGCATCTCGTCTCCGTCCCGCGGGTGAGGAGGAAGAGGTCCCCTGTCCCCAGAGGGCTTGCCTGGGAGTCGTATCAGAATCCAGCGTGTTGTCCCTGTGAGCAGGTCCCTGGCTGTCCGGGGAAGCGCGGGCAAGGCCACCGGCTCTGCGGGCACGAAGCTCTGGGGGACCCCCAGGATTTGCTGGGAGCTCAAGGCGGACAGGCAGCAGCGAAGTGCCGCACACTATGACGGTGCGTACCGTGGCTTTTACTGAAATAAAGGAGCGCGAGCTCTGCAGTGTCTCGACCCCCTCGGAGGTCTTCCGTCTGCAAAGCTCCCTGGACTGTGTTCGTGGCCTGGCTCTGCTCCAGGGAAGGCCCGGCAGTGTGGCCCTCCTCACAAAGACCCTGCTCCCGGGCTTCGGGTCTACACCCGCTCTGCGGGCCGAGGCGGGGATGCAGGCGGGGCCGTAGCCGCCAGGGCAGGAGCGGAGGGGGCAGGAAGGACGGGGCGTGAGCACAGGGGTGGCTCCGCAGGGCGCCCCCGTCTCCCTCGGGCCTCGGCAAGCCCTCAGCAGGGCCAGGTCAGGACGTTTTTCTTTTACTGGGACCAACGGGCCGTGTCCTGGCTGCTAAGGGGTCAGGCTCAGGGCAGAGGCATTCGGAGGAAGCTTGAAGAAACACGGGCTAAATGGGATTTCTAAGATCCAGCCATGGATAAGGGATGGGCGGCGTGATCGTGTCCACACAGGAGCTTTTATGGGCGGTTCCAGAGACCGCTGGCGTCTGAGGGCTCGGGCCTGTCGCCAGGGAGGACGGGTGAGCCGAGGCGGCTGCGGGCGACAAAGAACTCTTGTACGCGTTCACCAAGAACGATCTCGTTCCTACTCGTGATTCCAGGTAGCCAGTCCGGGGAGCACCGAGCCCCCTCCCGGGGTCGGCTCCGCGGCCAGAGCTCGAGCTGATGCAGAAGCCAAACAGCAGCTGCTGCCAGGAAGCTTTCCCGTTGTGTTTCCGACGGCGCGCTGCCCTCTGACGCCTTAGTCCTGAGGCCTGGGCTGCCATGTGAGAAGCACGCGGCCCTACTGCGCCCTCCCCCCAGGTGGCACCTGTCCCCGGGGCTGCTGGCTCAGGAGCTTGCGCCGTAGTGCCCGTCCTTCCCCTAACTAACCGAGAGCCCCCTGTTCTCACCCGACGTCACCCTGCCTCGCTACTGGGCCAGCGACATCCACCCAGCCTTCAGCTTAGTGGCTTCCCCTAACCCACCTGCCCACCCACCCGGGAAACCACCCCAACAGGCCAAGCACATCCCCCTGCAGGAGTCAGGGCCACTGTGTTGTCTTGTCGCCACCGCGCCTGCCTCCTCCTCCCACCTGCGAATCACAACTAAGAGACGACTGTCAGCCTCCCCGTTCGGTGTGAGACGTCATCTGTTTCATCAGCTTCCTCTGTGTAGGGCAGGAGACCCCCCTCGATCCTACGGGCTGAACGCTTGTGTCCCCCCCAAATTCATATGTTGAAATTCTAACCTCCAACATGACGGTATAGCAGGTGGGGCCTGTAGGAGGTAATTAGATGATGGGGGGGCTCACAATGGGATTCAGGCCCTGGTGAGGGCAGACCGGAGAGCTGGCCTCTCCGCCCCGTGGATCCACCCTGGGAAGGCCACAGCCTGCGCACCGGGAGGGGGGCTCTCAGCAAGAGCCTCGTCCCGGCATCCCGAACGGTGAGAAACAGATTCCTTGGGGCTGCCTCTGGGTCCGTGTACTCTCCTTGCAGGTGCTCGAATCGACGGACTGGGACGGAGGAGAGGCGGCGGTTGACCGAGGCTGGTCCCGCTGCCAGCAGGTGAGGAGGACATCCGGCCCGTCTCTGGGAAGAATTCGGATGTTCAAGTACTGCCCAGGGGATGGGGCAGGAATACGGGAGTCCAGCTGCAAGGTCCTGAGTTAGGGAGAAGGGCTGATAGGGCCACCCCAGGCCCCACACAACTGTGGGGTAAGCGGGAGCGATAAGGCCGAGCACACGGGAGTGCATCTCGTGGGACCGGAGTGGTGCAGGGGGAGGGCAGCTGAGCCGCCGCCGGTCCCCCTGAGCTGCAGCCCAGCCCTCCTGGCCCTGGGGTCCTGTGCACGTGGGAGCTGGTGCCCCCCTCGCCCCCGTGTTTTTCCAAACAGAAAGAGCCCGAGTCGGTGAGGATATACTTTTATGGGGAGTCTGTGCCGCGTCCCGTGGCAGCCGGAATAGGGTCGTGTGTTCTTGGCTCACTTCCCCCAGGTACCGGGCACACTGCTCCGGTGAGGCCGCTTCCTGGGTACCTGCCCTTCTCCTGGCGGTGGGGCCTCGCCCTAGAAATCCTGGCATGGGTGGGACTTCGGGGTCTGTCTCGGGTGTGGGTGGGCGTCCTCAGCACCCGGCTCCTGGGCTCACGGACACCATAGTACTCCTAATGAAATTCTAGGAATTTTCCTTTGTCAGATGGAAAGTTGGGAGCCAAGGACAGGTGAGACCTTTGTCACATCCAGCCAGTAGACTTTTTTTCAGATTTATTTATTTATTTATTCATAGAGATGCAGAGAGAGAGAGAGAGAGGCAGAGACACAGGCAGAGGGAGAAGCAGGCTCCATGCAGGGAGCCCGACGTGGGACTCGATCCCGGGTCTCCAGGATCACGCCCTGGGCTGCCCCAGCCTGTAGACTTCTTGGATCGTGGTGATTTTTCTTCCTGAATCAGTAGGCACGGTCCTGGACACGCCGTCCTGTGGTGTCCTTCCACATGGGAGGAGGGACAAGCAAGTGCCTCTCTCATAAGGGCACTAATCCCGCTTATGAGGGCTCCACCCTCGAAGCCTCATCCCTCCCAAAGGCCCCCCCTCCTAATACCATCGGGTTGGGGGTTAGTGTTTCAACACACAGATGTTATTACTTCAACGCACAGACGTGCAGACCGCAGCCATCCCCGTGGCAGCGCACGGCAGGAGTGGGGAGTTACGCTCCACTTTCCTGAAGATCGAGTATCTACATGAATTATTTGGAATTTTTTCTGCACGGGAGATATATGTAGTTGTCTGTTTATCCAAATATTTATTTTGTCAGTATGGATTCATGGGGTTTTGTACTTTAGGTTTTAGTGCAATACAACCTTATTCATTTTCTTGCTCAAATTGTCCCAGTTTTGGGCAATAGGAGCGCTTCCAGATGGCTCCTGCATGTTTTTTGATGTTCCTTCATCAGTTTTTAATTAATTAATTAATTTATTTTTTCTTCATCAGTTTTTTAAAAAGCATCTCTTGGGGATCCCTGGTTGGCTCAGAGGTTTAGCGCTGCCTTTGGCTCAGGGCCTGATCCTGGAGTCCTGGGATCGAGTCCAACGTCGGGCTCCCTGCATGGAACCTGCTTCTCCCTCTGCCTGTGTCTCTGCCTCTCTCTCTTTCTCTCTCTCTCTACGTCTATCATAAATAAATAAATCTTAAAAAAAATAAAAATAAAATAAAAAGCGTCTCTTTACTTCCAGGTACAACATGATGCTCCAGGTTCATTTTCTGTATTTCTTGCCCTGGTCCTAGAATCAGCTGTTTCTCCAAAAAGCCCCGGTTTCATCATTCTTTCTTTCTTTCTTTCTTCTTTCTTTCTTTCTTTCTTTCTTTCTTTCTTTCTTTCTTTCTTTCTTTCTTTCTTCTTTTTCTTTCTTTCTTTCTTTCTTTCTTTCTTTCTTTCTTTCTTTCTTTTTTTCTTTCTTTCTTTCTTTCTCTTTCTTTTTCTTCTTTATTTTTTGTGCATCCTTCCCGGACCTGTGACCAGTTTTTTTATAATGATATTAGAAACCAAGGTCTGAGCACTATGTGTGGCCACTGCAGCTGGGGTGTTGTTGCTTCCTCTTGGCTGGGGGAGCTAGGTAAGTGTATGTGGATACCTGATGTTTTAATTTTATTTATTTATTTATTTATTTATTTATTTATTTATTTATTTAAATTGTATTTATTTATTCATGAGAGACCCAGAGAGAGAGGCAGAGACACAGGCAGAGGGAGAAGCAGGCTCCATGCAGGGAGCCCGACGTGGGACTCGATCCCAGGACCCCGGGGTCATGCCCTGGGCTGAAGGCAGCACTAACCACTGGAGGACCCCGGGCTGCCCTGATGTTTTTAAAGATCATTACGCCCATCGTGTGGTGACAAGACTTGATGGGGGCAAGACTGGGGGCAGGGGAACAGTTAGGAGACGAACCGGGTGAAAGCGGGTGAGACAGGGCTCTGGGGCTGCGACGGGAGGGACTGTCACTGTTGTTGGACCTGCTGTGGGACGCAGAGTTGGGACCCTTTGTGCAGCTGGCCGCTCACGTCATGCCCCAAAGGTGCCTGTCTCCGGCCCCTCGTGCCCATCGAGCCCAGCGGGAGGGCCGGGACCACCCTCCCCAGAGCCACCTCAGCAGTTCCAGGCCTACAACCTCACAGCTTTGCAGCTTTGGAGGAGCAAAGTCCCTTTTCCGACGGTTCCCACAGAAGTCCAGCATTGGCTCAAGTGCCCCGGCCTGAAGCAAGAATGGGCATCGGGGGGCTGGATTATGCTGATCCAGCCGTGAGCTCCTTCCTGGGGCTGGGGGTTGGGTATGGCTTGGCCTCCCTTCTACTGGACAGACTGAGCAGGAGGGCAGGGTGGTTCTCAAGACGAAGGCCCGGAGAGGGATGCCGGGGAGCTGACCCGAGACCGAGCTCTCAGCTGCTGAGGCCCAGCGTGCAGGCTGCAGGCCTCCCCCTTCCACCCAAACTGCGGGATCTAGCTACGTCCTGGAGGACAGCTGGCCACCCCGTGCCATTAGGGTTGACATGGGTGACTGAGAAGCTTCTGCACCAGGGGTCTGAGCCTCTAGGGGTGTGGCCCTGAGCCCTTCCGTAGGTCAGGAGAAGCCAGTGTGCAAGAGGTGCCAGCGGACGGGTGGCTCTGGTAGTCACGTCTAACATGTCCGGAGAACGGAGCCTCTCGGCAAGGCTGTGGCCACCTCGGGTGTTTGCTGCCGGCAGACGGTGTTCTTGCAGCACAAAGAAGAGCAGAGAGCCTGTGACTGGGAAGAGGACGAGGACAGAGAAGTAGGGCAGGATCGGGAGCCCCACTGGTCACGCATGAGGCCACCACCTCTGTGGGACCGTGTCCTCGCCCGGCCCAGGCAGCCCTTCCAGTTCTGCTTTACAGGCTCCCTCAGTTCTGAGGCCCCGGGAGGAGGCAGTTCCTGGGTGGGCCTGGCCTCGGCCCTTCCCCAGTGTGGGGAAATGGAAACCAAGGCAGGCTCCTGCTTTCCTTCTGCTACCCCAGGGCCTCTTCCCAGAGGTGAAGGGGCTCGCTGGACTTCCTGGGGCGTCCGGCAGGGCTGCTGACTGCTCCAGAAATGGGTGCCTTCACGTTCCTCCTGCGTCCTTTCGTCTCGGGTCAGATTTCAACGGACAGGAGGTAGCAGGCCAATGGGTGCTCACCGTACGCTCACACACACGCACACACACACGCACACACACCACTGCCGTGGCGTCATGGCCCGGGTGTAGGCAACCACCCCCTTCCTGCACAGTCAGCTGTGCACTCAGATGGTTGCTGGCTGAGTTGACGGTGGCATCCACCTGATGCGGGGCTCCAGGGTCATGACCTGAGCCAAGGCAGATGCTCCACTGCTGAGCCCCCAGGCACACCCCCCCCCCACCGGGGAAGTATTGATTCCGTTCATCTGTTTACCCCCTTGGGGGCTGGGGACTCTGGGCTCACATGGCTCCACCAGGACACCTCACTTCCCTGTCTTCTAAGCCCAAGCCCACAAGCAGCACGGACCTCCCCCCCACCGCCCCGAAGCAGGGAAGTTACTCACTGCAAAGTAGCTCGGTGGCTTACCCCTCAGTTTCTTTTTAGTTAGTCCCAAAGTGGATCAACGGAAGGGAGCGTGGATCCAAGCAGCTAGGGGGGCTAAACTGTATCAAGTTGGGGCCTGTTTGCTGGTTTCTGATGTCAGTCACTTCTCTGACATCAACTGTGTGGTCTACGCGTCAAGTCAAATCTCACAATGACTTTTGGAGTTAGCACAGACCCCCTAGGTTAGGAGCCCAAGCCCACGAGATCGCCCCCACTGCAGATGGCACCTGCGGGTGGGGTCTCCAGGCATCCCACACTTCTGCACAGCCAACCGCAAATCTGGGGGCTCCCATGAGCCCCCCTCGGCTTTGAAAATTCACTAGAATGACTCAAAGAACCCAGGAAAACACTATGCTCACTGTTACAGGTGATGATGCTAGGTCCTAGCAAGCCCTTCCTTTGGTCTGCAGATTCCTGCTACGCTGACCTGGCTCCCCCCGACCTGACCTCCTGTTAACTTGAGAGCGTCTGGGGCTGTGGTTAAGAGTCGGGCACGGGTCACACAGACGTCTTTCTGCAGTGCTGAGGAGGACCCCACCGCCTCCCGAGTGGCTGCTGAAGTGTTTGTGCCCCGGGGCTGAGGCTGGCTTCGGGGCTGTGCTGAGCTGATGACGAGGGAGTGGGGCCAGGACCGGGGCTGACTGGCGCCTGGGGACCCGGAAGGACAGGACCCTTCTGCAGAGTCAGCGCGGGGGAGGCCCTAAGTCCGGGGCGTATAAGTCCGGGGTGCCACAGCCTCACTTCCCTGCCCCGGGCGCACCGCACAGCCTGCCCATGGGGGGTGCGTGGTGGGGAGCAGCGCCGGAGGCCAAGGGAGAGATGGGTGGTGACAGGGTGCACTTCTGCACAGGCAGCCAGAGGGTGTCCCTGCGCCCCCCAGGTGAGAGAACCGGGGAGTCAGCGCATCCTCATCGGGGCGGCGTGCTTGGCCCCCAGCCCTCTGCATCTCCGCCAGCCCCCGGCAGGCAGGGCTCGGCCCCTCCCCGGCCCAGCATCCAGAATCATAGGCAGGGGCTGAAGGTGAATCCGGTGGGGGCGGAGAGCCTGGTGCACCCCCAGTCTCTGCGTGAGGCCTCCCCAGACCCTTTCCCTGGGGATCAGCACGGACCCCGTAGGGTAAGGGCTCCATCCCACGAGGTGGCCCCCCGTTCAGGTGGCACCTGCAGGCAAGCCCCACTTCTGCACAGACGACTGCAAACCTGGGGGCTCCTGGGACCCCCCTCAGCCAAAGGGCCGGGAGTCCTGCTCTGGTCACGGTTCGTGGGCAAGCCCAGGCCCGGGGCTCAGAGGTCAGGCCCCTGCTCTGTCCCTCCCGCGTCCCCCCTTCCGTCTTCATTGCAAACTCCCTGCCCTTGCCCTCCTTGCCACCCTGTCCCCGCACCCTCTTCACCCTCCGCACCCTCCTCTGGGTTCTGTGACCTCCACTGCCCTTGTGCTGCCACCACGCCACGTGCTTTACTCCCCATCTCCGCGGTAAGCGTGGCCGGAGTTCTCATCCGCACCAGACAGGCCAGGGCACTGAGCCCGAGGGCTGGCCCCGTGCACCCGCTCTGGGGCGGACGCTGGCTTCTCTCGCAGGGCTGGACTCGGCGGCGGGGGCTCCCGTGGCCCCCAGGAAGCTAAGGCTCGCTCAGACCACCGTGGCAGTTATGGCTGTGACTCTTGTCTCCTCGCTGGTGGCTCTCGTTGTTGTGGGTAAGCTCCTAGGTGACCTGAACCCCACTGACTCTCTCTGTCTTCCTGCAAAGGGCCCCCCCGCGCGCTAGTCGCATACCCTCTGCATACAGGCTCCCTGGGGCCCCAGGCCTGACCCAGATCTTACCTGGGATTCCGCCAAGGCCCCGTCCAAGGGGAGTCTCCCAAGAGCAGAGAGCCGGGAGTGAAGTCTGAAGGGGCCATCGCCCCGTCTGCAGCCCTGACCCGGGCTGGGGCGGCCTCTTCCGCAGCCCTCGTGCGGGGATGCTGACCCAGCGATGGGTGTCTCAGTCCTGCAGAAGCCAGGATCCCCGCCCGTGCCCTTTCAGCAGTTTCAAGCCTCGACTCCGACTCCGGGAGACAAGGCCGCGGCCGAGCAGCTACCCGCGGAGCCGCACGGTGAGTGCAAGGGCGGTAGGGCCGGGCGGGCGGCGGGAGCCTCTCCCTGGCGCCTCCTTTGCCCCTGCACGGGTTCCAGTTTTCTCACAAGAAGATACAACCTTTTTTTAAAAAACAGCCTTATTAAAAAAATAAATAAATAAAAAATAAAAAACAGCCTTATTGAGGTGTCCCCGGTACCTAATAAAGTACAGTATTTAATACACTCTGATGAGCTTTGACTCCTGCGTATACGTGAAAGCCTCACGCAGTCAAGGTAAATAGGAGCATATTCGTCACCCGCCCTGTAAATTTTACTCGTGCCCTTTGTCCTCCTTCCCTCTCCCCTCCTCTCTTCATCCCCAGCCCACCACCTATCTACCTGCAGTAACAGAGATTAGTAGGCTTTTTCTGGAGTTTTATATAAAAGGGATCCCGTGCTATGTACACTTTTTGGCCCTTTATCAGCATGTAATCTGCAAATATTTTCTCTCAGTTAATGGTTTGTCTTTTCCTTCTCTGAACAAGATTTAAATCTAAATAAAGTCTAATTTATCTTTTTTTTTTTCTTTTATGGATTGTACTATTAGTTCCACACTGGAAACCTATCCCAAGGTCACAAAGACTTTACCTACGTTTCCTCCGGGAAGTTTTACACTTCTTGGTTTTTACATTTCGGTCTATAATTAAATTTTGAGTTAAGCTTTATATGATGGTGTGAAGCCTAAAGTTAATTTTTATTTTACCTGTGGATATAACAGTTGTTGCAGCGCCATTTGTTGAAAAGATTATCATGAATTACTTTTGTGTCTTTGTTGAAAATCAGTTGTCCATTTATCTGTGAGTCTATTTCTGGATTCTTTATTCTGTTCCACTGATGTATTTGTCAATCTCTACAAGACAGAGTATTTGGATTTATCTTCAAGGGCCACCTGGCCCCACCTGGCCTTACCTCAGCATAGGGGCTGAGACCTCATACATTTACTTAGGTAGGGCATGAGGAATGGGGCAGGAATCTTCCAGAAAGGGTCCCTGCCTACTTAGGTTCTTCTCCCCATCCCTGAGGGAAGGCTGGAATCAAGACCCTTAGACCATAAATGTCCATGTTAAGGTCTCAGCTTGTGAGGTGAGCAAAGGGTGCTAGGCGGACCCACGGCAGCTGCGGTGGGTCTCAGGGGGACAGTCAGGCAGGTGAAAGGAGCTACCAGTTCCCTGAATGACCCTAGTGACCAGGGCTTTCACTCAGGTCTCCATCCTCAAGCGACTGTGTCAGGCCCCTTGCTCTATGTGACACGGGATGTGCCAGCCCTTTAGAAGGCCCTTTCGCTCCAGGGTCTGGGGTCACCTGGAGGGCCTCCACCACAGCCCCAGGTGCGGACTGAGCTCAGTGCTTCCTCTGTAGGGACCTATTTGGTTTACTTTCTGGACTTTGTGATCAGAAAACTCCGTTTGTGGTCTACACGGTCCTCAGGAAGTGACGGTGGTGAATCAAGAGGCCTCGTGCTTGGTGTACGACTATAGGGGAGCACTAAACGTGGGCTTTATTCACACCTGATTTTTTTTTCACAATGGCCTATTTAATGGTGAAATGTCAGTGGAGTTCTACTCCAGTCGCTTTCAATGATGTAATAAATTACCTTCAAGTTCAATTACTATGGCAAAATAACAAGCCTGACCAGCATGACTCTAGTGGGAGCTAGTTTACAGGAGGCAGGTATTTCAATCCTTCCATCCCTCAGTTCATGACAGTTAAGTAAACCTTTATTTATTTTATTTTTTGGCTCAAAATCTCCGGTGGCCATTTCCAGGGTCTGGGTGGCCGCAGTGAGCAGGAGGCTGCTTGAGCACTTGGGGCTGTGCCTTAGACGTTTCCCTTAGAAAATGTAACAACACTTTAGTTGGCCCATATAACGAATGCTTACCTGTGTAATAGGCCTCTGTGGCTGCCTTCTCCGTTTCCTCCCTCCAGATCCCCACCGCTCTGACGGGCTGGCAGAGTTGCAAGAGACTATCCAGATGTTTAAAAGCCATGTGGAGAATTCCAACACCTGGAGCACGGAGATCTGGATGTTGACTTGCAGAGTGGACAATGTCAGTTCTCAGATCCAGGTGCTCAGTGGGCATCTGGAAGATGCCAGCGCTGACATCCAGATGGTAAAAGGCATTCTACAGGATGCCAATACCTTGAGTTTCCAGACCCAGATGTTGAGGAGTTCAATGGAGGGGGCCAGTGCGGAGATCCAGAAGCTAAAAGGAGATCTGGAAAATGCAAATGCTTTAAATTCCCAGACCCATAGTTTCTTAAAAAACAGTTTAGAAAATGCCAGCATTGGTCTCCACATGCTGAGTGGAGGCTTAGGAAATGCCAACACTGAAATTGCAATATTGAAGGCAGGGCTGAAAATGGCAAATGCCCAGGCCCAGTGGGCAAACAGTAGTTTAAAGGATGCTAATGCTCAGATTCATGTTTTGAGAGGCCAACTGGCTAGTGTTGATGATTTAAGGGCTGAAAACCGGGTTTTAAGAAGCAGTTTGGAAGGAGCCAATGCTGAGATCCAGAGGGTCAAGGGAAGCGTGCAAAATGCCAATGCTTTAAACTCCCAGACCCAGACTTTTCTAAGAGGCAGTTTAGACAACACCAGCTCGGAGATTCAGTTATTAAGAGGTCATTTCAAAAGGACTGGGGATGAGATTCTCTTGTTAAAAAGAGATTTGGAAACAGTCACTGCCCAGACCCAGGTAACAAGCAACCATCTGGAGCGGACAGATGCTCAGATCCAATTATTAAAAACAGAGCTTGAAAATGCCAATGCCTTAGATCCCAAGATTCAGGTGTTAAGCAGTTATCTGAAAAATGCCAGCAGTGAGATACAGACCCTAAAACAAAGAGTGGAAGCTGCTGCATCGTTAGTTTCCAAGACCCAGATGTTAGAGAGCAATCTGCAGAAGGCCAATGCCGAGAACCAGCAGTTAAAGTGGGATTTAGAGAACACCAAAACGCTAATTAAGAAAATCCAGGAGAAGCAGAATGGCCTGGAGACAATCCGTGAGGCCTTTGGTTCCCAGGAGCAGCTACAGAGGACCCAAAGTAAGTGGGATGGGAGAGCATGGCCAGGGAGGTGGCCTCTGGGTGGGCACAGTCTTCTGTCCCTTCAGCCTTTCACTTACTTCATGCATCCCCCCCGGGAAGGAGGGTGGGTTCTGGAGAAGGGCTGAAGTCGCCCGAATAGGCTCAGCGTGCCTAGGCAGTGGTGGAAGTGGCATAAGGCAGTCATCCCTGCTCTCAAATGGCTTGTCATTTGGCCAGAGTGACAAAACAGCACTCGAGAAACAAATGATGTGTGGGAGGCATGCAGGGAGGCGTAAGACATGTTCTATAAGGGGCAGGTCTAAGAACTCGGGGCGGGGCGGGGGTTCGGGAAGCAAAAAGAAGGGAGAGAAAGGACCTTCCGAGGTTGACGTCCTCTGATAGAGAAAAGGGATCTTTGGAGTGGGGGAGAAAGGTTTTGGGGGAGGCAGGATCAAAAGATGCTTTGTGGAGAAGAACTGAGTCCTGAAGGACTAGTAGGTGTTTGCCAAACAAGTAGGGTAAGAGGGTGGCAGGTACACAGGCATGAAATATGAAACCATGAGGTTCAGGAAACTTCCAGCTGTTCAGTGTGACTGGACTGTGGCCAAGAGGGCAGGTGATGATGAGGTGCAGGCTGAGAGGATAGCAGGCAGGGGCCAGAATGGTGGCTTTCAAACTGTTTTGAATAGAAACCCACAACTCATTTATATTGTGACCCGATATGATTACGTGTCTCACACACACGCACACACACATTTCAAAAGCCAAAGTTTTTACCACTCTGATATTTTATAATCTATTCTTTAATAAAAAACACCACACCTTGATACTTCCCATGAATGGGTTCATGATTGTATTTTGAAAATCACTATGCTAGAAAGCTAGGTAGACTTGGAGAGACACCAGATGGATGTGGAAGGCCTCTGAGTTTGGGTTTTATCCTTTAGGAGATGAGGGTCTATTGGAGGGCTTCAAGAAGGCTGACCAGATGGGTCTCCATACTGAGAGGGGAGAAAAGAAGGGAGAACAGTGAGATTTGGACATGCGGAGCCTGAGGTGCTTTGGGGATATTCAAGTGGCCATCATCTGGAGGCTGTTTGGGGTGAAGGGGATGGGCGCTGGCTACAGACACAGCTGGGGGAGCCCTGGGTTCGTTGGTTCTGGTTGTGGCAGTGGGAGTGGGGGGTTGTGCAGGAGACATATTGCTTTATGGGAAGAAAGCTGAGGGCAGAAACAGGAAGTCAACCTTCAGGTGGCAAGAAGGGAAAGCGGTGTTTTTTGAGGACACTATCCAGGTAGGCAGTCTTAGAGGCAGAAGGAGAACCAGGGGGTGTGCAGTTGGGGAGGCTACGGAAGGAGAGAATTTTGAGAAGGAGGTGGCTAGTGCTGGTGAATGAGCTCACGTAAAATAACCCATATGCGCCCACTAACTCTGGGCAATTAATAAGTCATTGGGAATGAAGTTCCTGTGGGGAGTAGGGTGGGCCCTGGGGGCAGAGCACCCTCAGCAGGGTGTGAATGAGAGGAGCGTGATGAGGCTGAGGTGGGGCATGGCATGGCAGAGGGAGGGATTAAAATACACATATCATTGTTATTTACATCGTAAAAACTCCATATTAACAATAGACAATGTGCAGAGATTGAAAAAGAAAATGATGAGAAAATAACCACTTGTATATCCATGAACATTTCTACATTTTTAAGAAGACTTCTTTATTTGAGAGAGAGAGAGGGAGCAGGGGTGGGGCAGAGGGACAGGGAGAGACTGAGCACAGGGCCTGAGGTGGGGCTCGATCTCATGCTCCTGAGATCAGAGCTGAAACCAGGAGTTGGAGGCTCAACCAACTGAGCCACCAGGTGCCCGTCTACACTTCCTGCATGAGTCCACCTCTGAAATGAGTAATACATTATATGTCAATTAAGTGAGTTTAAATAAAAAATGTTTTAAACAGGGTATTGTAGTGGGGAGGGATGGACGAGCTGAGAGTGATAGAGGCTTGTGCTCACGGGATGAGCTTTCAGAGCTTGAAATTGGGGGGTCAGATAGAGCAGGCCGGAGTCGGTGCTGGTGTGGGCAGCTGCGGGGGATGGAGGTGAGTGAAGGGAGTGGGGGTGCAGCGGGAGGGCGGTGCCGCCTCTTAGATAAGGGAGAGGAGGGGAGGTGCAGGGGTGAGGGTGCAGCAGGGGGGGGTACTGCCTCTTAGGGAGGGGCAAGGAGGGGGTGTGAGGTGCAGGGGGCTGCGCAGTGATGGCAGCGAGGCCATCGGGGCACCCCGGGGTGCAGCCCAGTGTCTGGCTGGGGACGGAGGTACTGGGCTGGGGCTGGAGGTGCAGCCTCCCCGCGGCACCTCTGGGGCCCTGGGCCTAAGCACTGTGCCGGCACCTGTCCGGGGAGAGGTGGCGGAGCTCCTGGCTTCCCCGACCGACCGACCGACTGGCGTCACGTCCGCTCCAGATCAGCTTCTTCACCTGATCCTGCAAGGCTGGGAGGCCCATGGCGCCAGCTTGTACTACTTCTCTCACGTCAAGAAGTCCTGGCACGAGGCAGAGCGCTTCTGTGTGTCGCAGGGAGCCCACCTGGCCTCAGTGACGTCAGAGGAGGAGCAGGTCAGCATGCAGCTTCGGGGTGCGGCAGGCGGGGGGGGGGGGGCTTTGGGGCTTGGCTTTCCTCCCCTCCTGGTGGGTGGGGCAAGGCCTGCGTTCCTCACTTCACTCAGGGGACTCCCGGTGACTCAGGTCCCAGGGGCATCTTGCTCTGGAGGTACAAGGACTGACAGCCGACCTTGCTGTCCTCGAGAATGAGGGAGGCACCCAGAGGCCCGCAGGTGCCCACAGGGAGGGAGGGCACTGGGGACTGTCCTTGGTGTGTTGGGAGCATCCTTCCCTCCCTTCCCCCCTCTCCCTTTAGCTTCTGCTCGGGTGTCAGTCCTGATGTGACATCCGCTAAGGCAGTGGCTGTGGAAGGCTCAGGAGCAGGGGACCCAGCCCCTTGGGACAGCCGGACACAGAGTTTGAGGACCAGCAAAGGCAGCGTAGCTGTGGGCCCCGGGGCCCTCTGCCGACGGCCCTGCCAGAGTTCTCTAGGCCCTAAGCTGTTTGGTCCATCTCTGGAGCTGCCCCCGCTGTGGTTCTCCGGAGACCCTCCTCGTACGTCTGTCAAAGGACATGCGATGTTTTTTCAAATAAAATGCTTCTGGGCCACGGCCGGGTCAGTGCTGTCCAGTGAAGCCGTCCTCAGGGCCCCATGGGGAGGCTGGGCCTGGCTGAGGGGACGGACCCCAGGGCCTGCAGGGTGGCGGGCCTCACGCCGCGCCAGGGAGGGGACAGCGAGCTCCCCTCCACGGGGCTGGGGATCGGCTCCTGGCCCGCGTCTCACGGCCTCGCCCTTTATCACAGGCCTTTCTGACGCGGTTCACGAGCACGTCCCACCACTGGATCGGCCTCACGGACGGGGGCCACGAGGGCGTCTGGCGCTGGGCAGACGGGACACCGTTCAGCGCTGGCCGGAGCCCGGCGTGAGTCTGGCAGCGACCCAGGACTCGGGCCCGGCCGTCTACACGCCGCTGCGCTGTGCTGGGGGCACACCGTGGGTCTGTGCGGGCGGCCGTGCATGTGCGGCGGCGTGATCGTGGTCCTCGCGTGGACGCCTCCACGGAGGGGCCTCAGGGCGGGATGGGCCTGGGGCCGGCAGGCAGCCTATCAGCGGGTCTTCCTGTGTTTTCATTGCTGTTTTGTTGTTTGCCTGTCCTTTTTTTTTTTTTTTTTAAGATTTTATTTATTCACTTGAGAGAGATACAGAGAGTGAGCACGAGTGGGGAGGGGGCGGAGGCGGAGGGCGAAGCAGACCCTCCGCTGAGCAGGAGCCCGATGTGGGACTCGATCCCGGGACCCTGAGATCATGACCCGAGCCGAAGGCGGACGCTTCGCTGCCCTGAGCCCCCGGCCCCCTGCTCTTTCCCTCCTAAGCCCTTCGAAGGCCCTGCCTCGGGGTGGGGGGTGACTCAGCTTCAGACACCCTCCCATCCCTTGACCCCCGGTAACCACAGACCACCTCGGCGGGGCCACCCTTGGGCTCCCTTGGCCCGGCTGCATCCCCACCCAGGGCTTCCACGAGACGAGGGACCCGTATCACCCCGGCTCCTTATGCTATGGTCGGGGAAAGGGGCCCTTTCTTCGTCTGGCCGAGCCAAGCCCTCTTACTTCCAGGTTTTGGGGCAGCCATCAGCCAGACAACTGGCAGCACGAGGACGGCCGGACGGAGGACTGCGTCCACATGCAGCACAAGTGGAACGACATGCTCTGCGACACCCCCTATCACTGGGTGTGCAAGAAGCCCACCGGCCAACGCGTGGCCTGAGACGGGCCAGGAGGGAGAGCCGCGGCCACTGCCAGCCCTGGGCGCCACCCCCCCCCATGCCCTGTGGAGACCGCTGCGCCCAGCCCGCTCCCCGGGGCTCCCCGTTCGGCCCTCTGTGTCCCCTGCTCGCCCTTTCATTTAGCCCTGCACACCCGCTAACGTCGCGTGACCTGGGGGGCCCCAGGGCTCCTCCAGGCCAAGGGCTTGCTGTGCCCCCGCGTCCCCCTCAGCTGCCAGCGTGGGCCTGAGACGGCGGCTCCCCAATAAACACTGAGTAGTGCACGAGGGCTCCGGCTCGTCTGGCGAGGGCCGCCGCACCCTCTCCCCTCAGGCGCGCTTCTCCTCCCTCGATGTCCCTCCTGAGCGTGAACCGGGTTTCTGGGTCTGGCTGCCCAGGGAAGAGCCGCGGAGGCTCCCTGGCTGCAGGGGTGAGGGCATCCCGGGTACCCGATAAGGCCCTGGAGCCACTCCGCGCAGCTTCGTCCTGTGGTAGCCCCCCTCATTTCCCGGCTGCAAACCTCGGGTGCTCTCTCTCTCTGGCTTTGGCGTCTTCTTGGGGCCCCTCCCCCTTCCAGGGACTGGAGTGTAGGATGAGAATCCCCGGAGCCCCACAGACTCACAGCCCAGGAGCCCAGGGCAGGCTTCTGGGGCCCCCGGCCTGCATGACTCCCTCCCCTCCGTGCTCCTCCCCAAACCCTGGCAGCTCCGGATCCTGGGGAGCTCAGCCCGCGTGGCGGCTCCTCCTGCACTGGGATATGGAAAGGGCCTCCACGAAGAATCCCAGGCAGCTGGAGGCTCAAGCTGTCTGCTTCCCCACTCGGGAACTCGGATTTCAGTTGTTCGATGTCTGAAAGCAATTGTTTCATCAAAGGTTTCATGAATTTTGTCCAGTGTTCCCATTGCTGACGGCAAAAGGACTAGTCCCGTTGCTCCACCGGGACCAGAAGTGGCCACCGGTCCTACCTGCTGTGGTACCTGTGGCTGAACAGGACTTTAACTCGTTTGTTTCCCTTTTGGCTCTTCTTTGGCATTTTATTTTATGGCTTCTTAGCTTTTCTTCAGTCTTAGAAACTCCTCCCCTACCTCAGGACTGAGATAACATTTCGCTGTATTCTAGTACATTTACAGTTTTGTTTTTTTCTTAGACTTACATATGTTACTGGATCTGATTTCCTGAATCTCCTTGGTATTTTTTAGCTGTGGCAATGTAGGTATTTACGGATAGGCTTATTGTTTTCTTTTTATGTATTTCTATTCTTTGTCTTAGGGTTTTCCTTTTTTTTTTTTTTTAAGATTTTATTTATTCATTCACGAGAGGCACAGAGAGAGAGAGAGAGGCAGAGACAGAAGCAGGCTCCCTGCAGGGAGCCCGACGTGGGACTCGATCCCGGGTCTCCAGGCTCACGCCCTAGGTGGAAGGTGGTGCTAAACCACTGAACCACCCGGGCTGCTCTCATGTCGTATTTCTAATAGCTTTTAACTTATGTATTTCCGTGTTACTTTAACGTCTAAAGCTTCATAACCATGAAGCCTCCTTGAAGATTTTTACTTTTTACCAATATCCATGCAATCCAGGATCATTTCCTATGCCTCTCCCATGGCCCAGGCACTTTTCCAGGTTTTCAAGATTTGAAAGTGAAGGAAACAGGGGCGCCTGGGTGGCTCAGGAGGTGGGGCGTCCGTCTCTTGCTTTCAGCTCAGGTCGTAATCTCAGCATCGTGAGACTGAGCTCCACGCTGGGCTCTGTGCTCGGCAGCGAGTCTGCTTGAGATTCTCTCCTCTGCCCTCTGACCAACCCCACTCTCTCTCTCTCTAATAAAAATAATAAGATCTTAAAAAATAAACCCTCCCAAAGTGAACAACAGATAAAAGCCCCTCCCCGCTCCAAGCCAGCACTCCAGTAGGGAGGACAGGTGGTTGGGACACCCAGTCCCTGCTCACAGCCCCAGGAAGGGTCCCCTGGGGCCTGAAGCCTGGCAGTGGCTCCACTCCGGAGTAGCGGCCAGCTGCTTGCTATCCGTCTAACCAACCTGGTCTGTGGCCTGGAGCTAATGGAACAGGGACCGGTAAACATCCTCACACTCCGGGGTCAATTCTCACGTCCGGGCTGGCCCGTTCTCTCTGCAGAGAAGGTACTGAAAGCTGCAGGTTCCGCAAGAGAGAGCCAGAAAGGCAGGGCGATGGAGTTCTCTGCAGACTGAGCGGAGCCATCTGGGGAGACAGACTGAAGTGCTCCGCTGTCCTGGGGGAAGCGGTCAGCTCGTCGTCCTGGAGTCCCTGCCCCACCCCGCCTCTGCTGTGGGGACGCTGTAGAGCCGCCACCGCGGGTGACCGGGGATCGCACTGGTGAGAGACCTAGGCCGTGACAGTTGGCGCCACGTGGGGCGTGCGGTTGGCGCCCGGATGCCCACAGCCTTTCCTCCCAGCGCCGTGCTTTCCTGCTTTCCAGCGCTTGGCGTGCAAGGACCCGGCCCGGTGGAGGCGGAGTCTGCGCGGGGCGGTTGGGGGAAAGCCCAACTCCGGCACACGGAGAAGGCACAGACCCTCTGGCTGTCATGCGATGACCTTCCAGACTCGGTTTTCTAGGCCCAGGGAACGATTTCTCAGTCAGGAGAAGGCACATTGTGGAAGCAGATGCCACAGCCTTTTGGGGATCACTACCTGTGCTGTAGTCAGCGACTCTGAGCGTCCTCCGCCAGCTGATGCCCCCGAAACTCTGCAGGTCTTACAGCCCAGATTTGCGCCTGGGCCTCCTGACCTGCCTACGCCTCGCCTACCGGAAAGAGCCTCTCCCTTTGTGTTGCTCTCACATTTAAGGACCAGTTATAAGTGGCTCTACCTCCATCTGCCGCTACCAATTCCTACAGCTCAAAGCCAACCAAGACCAGGGACCCCAGTACCAGTATAGCCCCAGGCCCCAGTGAGAGTTACGGGAGAGTGAGGGGGCCTAGGATGCTCTCAGGAGGGGTGGCTTAGGAGAGCAGAGGGTCTGCTGGCTGGGCCCCAAGAAGGCTTTGCCCTGCGGGACAGGCCCCGTGCAGCAGGGGGGCCACCACACAGCTGTGTCTCAGTGCCCCTCCCCTCCCCAACGCAGCCTGGAGCCTACTTCCCCTCGAATCTCCTCAAAGCCCTGCTTCTGTTGCAATCTTATCCTTCTTAGACCTGACAAGCATTTCTCGCAGCAGCCGGTCCCGGGACTGGGATTCCAGGCCCTCTTCAAGGGGGCCCCAATGAACCTTTCATGACATCCCTGCTACAGCATCACCAGAACCCGGCCCTGGACCTCAGTGTCTCCCCAACCAGTTCTGATCGCAGCTTCTGCACTTTTGCTCACGACACCCTCTGCCTGGATCACCCATGACCTGTCTGTGTAATCGCCAAGTTTGTGGACATTGCATCTGGTTCGTACGTCATGACTGCTCTTGCAGCCATCACTCACAGTGGGGTGGGCATCATGGGAGGCAGGAGAGATTGGTGCTTAGAGACCCAGGCTCCATGGCCAGACTGCCTGGGTCCAGTCCTAGCTCTGCCCCTGCCTTGGTGGGAAAGCTGGTTGCTTGATTTTTGTCTCTCGATTTCCTCTTCTGTGAAAAAAGTACAGGGCCCCTCTCTTGAGGCTCGTGTGCAGATTAAGAAAGTCAATCCATAAAATGAGCTTTCACCAGCTTCTTGGGGACAAAGCCTGTGAGTCTGTTCCCCTTCTCTGTTCTTGGTGGAGAAGCACATCTGACCCATGGTGAACTCTGCTGGTGATGTGGCCAAGACAGTAACCCCAGCTCGTGCCCAGTGGGAGTGGAGCAGGAGCCTCAAGGGAAGGGAAGTCCAGGGCGTGGCAAGCAGACAGGGCCCGTGTGTCCGCGGACTGGCCAGCTGGAGGTGACCCTGGGATAGAGGGCGTTCAGATCTCGAGGAGAACCCGACCGTCCGTGCAGCCTTGCCTAGTCTCTCAACGTCCCCGGCGCTGGTTTTCTCCTCTGTACCGGGGGGTAAGGTCCAGCTCCCAGGAATATGGTGAAATAAGATAATACATAGTTTATTCTGTATGTTGGCAAATTGAACACCAATAAAAATAAATTTATTATTTAAAAAATTAAGATAATACATAGTATGTAATAATATGAATTTATATGAATATGAGTTAATAAGAGGAAATTGCCAAATTGATTTAGATAGGACTTGTGGGCCATGTAGATGTGTCGCTTTACAGGTTTGTTTGTTTTTTTTTTTTTATGATAGTCACAGAGAGAGAGAGAGAGAGAGAGAGAGAGGCAGAGACACAGGCAGAGGGAGAAGCAGGCTCCATGCACCGGGAGCCCAATGTGGGACTCGATCCCGGGTCTCCAGGATCGCGCCCTGGGCCAAAGGCAGGCGCCAAACCGCTGCGCCACCCAGGGATCCGCTTTATAGGTTTTTTTTGTTTGTTTGTTTGTTTGTTTGTTTTTTAAATGTTTATTTATTTATGATAGTCACATACAGAGAGAGAGAGAGAGAGAGAGAGGCAGAGACACAGGCAGAGGGAGAAGCAGGCTCCATGCACCGGGAGCCCGATGCGGGATTCGATCCCGGGTCTCCAGGATCGCGCCTTGGGCCAAAGGCAGGCGCCAAACCGCTGCGCCACCCAGGGATCCCCGCTTTATAGGTTTTGACCCCTTTTTCAGATGTCCCTCTTTGCCTTCCCTTATTAAGCTGGTTTTTAGCAGCTCTCTCATGTTCTGAGCAAACAGAGATGACAGGGACTGTGAGCCACAAGCCAGGGAGTGTGACGAAGGGCTGTCCAGGCCCCGGGCAGACGTGGGGAATGTTCCTCTTAGCTGGGCCCCCGGGTAGGAAGCAGGAAAGGCTGATGAGGTGAATGTGCTGGAGCCAAAGATGGAGCAAGAGCCAGCTTGGATGGCATCCTCTGCTCCCACCCCCTCCACCTGCGCTTCCCGCCTGCTTCCCTTCCTTCGGGTGCCTCTCGGCATCGCACAGGTGGGGGCGGGGGGGGTGGCTGAAATTCCATTTTCCAGAACCCCATATCCCCAGGATTCCAGATGCCAAATGACCTCCTTAGAAACAGGTGTATGGGGCAGCCTGGGGGGCTCGGCGGTTTAGCACTGCCTCCGGCCCGGGGTGTGATCCTGGAGACCCGGGATCGAGTCCCACGTCGGGCTCCCTACATGGAGCCTGCTTCTCCCTCTGCCTGTGTCTCTGTCTCTCATGAATAAATAAATAAAATCGTAAAAAAAAAAAAAAAAACAAAAAAGAAAAGAAACAGGCATGTCAGATGGTGAGCATGGACATCGGGCAGAGCTCAGGTCCCTGTCCTTCCATTGTGGACAAGCCCGGGAGTGGGGCCTGGGCGTTTCTCTGCACCAGCGTCCGGGCCCCCCCTTAGCTGCGGGGGCTGAGCGGCAGCTTCGGGGCTGTGTTCTCACACTGAGCCCCTCCTGCTCTGCTGGACCTCCCGGCCATTGTGTGAAGCAACTGGATCCCCAAATCAAATCACCCGGCATTTGCTTGGAATACCTGGAAGCGCTTCTGATCCTGCTCGGAATCATGACTGGGGTGAATGGTCTGGGGCCTTTGCTGCTCGGGGCACCAGTGATGACACAGGCCTCTGACAGCACAGCTGCATTTTTGAAAATGATACTCAGGAGCGACGATGGGGTGGGGGGGCAATGATCTGGAAGGAGCTCAAGTCCCCGGGTGACCACGAGAGCAGAGGTGCCTCGCTGAGCTACCCCTCTCACCGTGGGAGGAGAGAAACACTCACTGTTTCTGCTCACGAGGCCATTGCACCTCCGGGTAATGGCGAGGCAGCGGCACCAAGTCGCTGTCGGGTGTAACATCTTAGCTCAGGTGAGTCCACGTGATTGCTCTCCTTCAGAACACCTGGCTCAAGGTAGGAGTCTAATGGAGAAGATGCTAGAAAGCTATGGTTGGAGCTGACTGACAGGAGCAAGTAGGAAGGAGTAACTTCTGGGGCCTCACACTGGGTTCCTGCTACACACCAGCTTGTCCACTCAAGGGTTTAGAATAAAATAGAAAATGTCAATAGTGTCCTTTCTGATGCTCAGGGAAATTTAAATAAATGGGTAAGTGAGCCCTATTTTAAGCTCTATTTCCACACATTTGGCTCTTTTGCCTTCTGTTTGCCAGCAGACAACACCAAATAAACTTAGAGCAAGCAAAATTATTTTCCTTCTTAAATACATGTATACATATGTGACCCCTGCTTATTGTGAAAAACGTAAGACACAGAGAAGGTAAGAGGCGCAGATCTTACCTCATCCCCAGGCCCCCTGCCCAAGCAACCCCAGTAACGCATTTGGTGCGCCCTCTCCCCTTCCCTTGCCCCTCCCTTGCAGGCAGTGCCACGGCGGAGCGGAGCAGAGCACAGGTGAGGCCGAGGAGGTGGCCGGTGAGGCTAGGAAACTGGCTCTCCCTGGGAGTTAAGTGAATAACTAAGTAAATACATTGAGGAAAACAGAAGTCAGGTTTCTCGCTGTTGGAGACGGGAGTTGGAAATTAAGGAGCAACAAGAGACAAGAGAGAAATTTGAGCTATTGGATTGGAGTTGGAGGTTTTAGTGTGAACTCATGCTTTTTAAGTCTCCATTTATGCAGAAATATATATATATATGGTGGTGTGTGTGCGTGCTCGTGTGTGTCCATACGTATGTTTCCTACCTGCTAAAAGGGCTTAGAAGGATCATATCCCAAAAGGGATGAACCGTCAAGCATCTAAATCTTTGTTTCTAAATTCCATCTTCTACTAAAGGAATTGACTGATTCCACGGCTGGGCTGGGAAAATTCAAGATGAGCCTGGAACATGTTGTTCCTTTTTGGCACAACTGAGAAAGCGCACCAAGAGCGACGGGGTCACGTCAAGAACGGAGAAGCCAGCGTGAAAGGACTCCTATGGGCCAAATCTGGGAACATTTGATCATTGAATAGTGATATGAATAAATTACATCTTATTAAATAAAATAGAAAGTCACGAGCTCATAGTGACATAAACACAAAATGAATAAATTAATCAGGGAGAAGGAAAAGCTCTTCCCCATGACAGGATGTGACCATTTGGCCACAAAGTGCCAGTCGAGGCAGGAGTCGGCAAAGATGCTAAAGATACTGGTTTCCTCACAAGATATTCATCGATCAAAGGGAAAATGAGTCCATTTATGGTGAAGGAACCGGGCAGCCACCACCTCGATGGGGTCAAGGTTAACTCCTCAGTGGTGGGACGAGGACAGGGACGGGGATGGGCAGCCTCACACAGGTCCTGCGAGGAGGTGCTGAGACAGGCCCGGCCCCAAGGGATTGCCCAGGGGGGCAGGAGGGAACAGTGGGCAGCCCCCAGGGGCAGGGTGGCCTTAGAATGAAACACGTCAAGGCCTTGAAACCGTCAAGGCCATGAAGACAGGACAGGACTTAGGACATTCTTTCTTTTAGAGAAAGAATCATGAAAATGTGAATATTCATAGAGAAAAAGGTCAACGGGGTAAAGGGGAAGTTAACAGGCAGGGGGTGTAGGTGAAGGGGCTACGGGACCTCTTTGCTACTGTTCTTGCAACTTTGTTTCAAAATGAACTTTAAAAGTTCTCTGTGTAGCCATCGAATCTGGTCCGTGTACATGCGCACGTGCTGTATTTGCCTACAGGTGTCTCCCTGTAGCCAGGGGCGCAGCCCGCAACCTGCATTGACCGACGGAATTGGGGGGATTGGTTCTACCAGGTGGGCGGGTGAATCCAGGGTGCGGCCCAATGTGAGAGCAGGTGACGTCCGCAAGCCCCTTCACCAACGTCACCTGCGGGGCTGCTGCCCCCCCCACGGCCCCCAGGGCCTGGCTTCTGGAGGGCGGCCCAGCCTCCCGCCCTGGGGGGGCAAGGGGAGGCGCAGGTGGTCCAGGCCCCGCCCCCCGCGTGCCCAGGTGCCCACGCCAGGCCCCGCCCCACGTGGCCCAGGTGCCCACGCCAGGCCCCTCCCCCCTGCCCCGCCCTGTGCGGAGCAGGTGCCCTCGTCAGGCCCCACACCCGCCCCTCCCCCACCTCACGTGGCGCAGGTGCCTCCAGGCCCCTCCCTCCCCACGTGGAGCAGGTGCCGCCGCCAGGCCCCGCCCCCCCCGCCCCCGCCATGGAGCCGGAGCCCGTCCTGGGCGTCGCGCCGGCCGAGGTGCTGGAGGACGTGCTGCGGGAGCAGTTCGGGCCGCTGCCCCAGCTGGCTGCCATCTGCCGGCTCAAGCGGCTGCCGTCGGGCGGCTACTCGTCCACCGAGGACCTGCAGCTGGTGCTCGAGCGGCGGCGCGTGGCCAACGCCAAGGAGCGCGAGCGGGTGAGCGTCCTGCCCCCGCCGCCCCCGCCCCCGCCCCCGCCCCCGGCCGCGACCTCGGAGGCCCGCGGGGACACGCAGCGCCCGCCCCCCTGCCTCGCGCCCGGGCCCTGGGACGGGCTCCGCGGCGGCCACCCGCGCCACCTGTGCCACCTGAGCCACCTGCGCCCCCCGCGCCACCCACCCCACCTATGCCACCCGCGCCACCTGCGCCCCCCGCGCCACCTGCGCCCCCCGCATCCCCTGCACCCCCCGCGCCACCTGAGCCACCTGCGCCCCCCGCGCCACCCACCCCACCTATGCCACCCGCGCCACCTGCGCCCCCCGCGCCACCTGCGCCCCCCGCATCACCTGCACCCCCCGCGCCACCTGTGCCACCTGAGCCACCTGCGACCCCCGCGCCACCTGCCCCACCCGCGCCACCTGTGCCTCTCGCGCCACCTGCCCCCCCCCGCGCCACCTGCCCCCCCCCCCGCGCCACCTGCGACCACGCCCACGACGTCTCCCCTCCAAGTTGTGCCTCGACCTCCCTCCCGGCCGCTCCGCAGGCTGAAGCGCTGGGGCGCACGGGGCTCTGGTGCCTTCCCTCCCCTCGGCACCTGTGCCTGGACGCAGGGGTGGGGCGAGGCGGCCTAGACGAAGCTCTTTTCTCTTGTCTGGAGGAAGGAAACACAGCGCCCCTGCGCGCGGCTCCCGCTCCGGCCCGTGTCCCGCGTCCCAGGGGCGGCGACAAGGCCCCAAGGTCCTGAGGCCGGAGCCCCCGGGGCATGTACTGGGGGTTTCAGTGCTTCCCAGGGCAGCCGGGCCCCCAGGTCCACCCCCACCGGCCTGGGCGCAGGGTCCCTGGGTGGGAGGCGGGAGGGGCCGAGCTAATGACCTTCATTCTTCTTGACAAGGATAGAACTAAAACACCCGAAAAACGGAGAAGCGACAGGGAACAGAGGGAACAGAGCACAGACCTAACGACCCTGAAGTCCTGCGTAGAACCTCGCAGCCTCTTTTCCTAGTTCTGTGTGTGTGTGTTATATTTATATAATGAAATTGTGAGGGGGTACATAGTCTTCTAGGTTTTTTACTTAACAGTATCGAAAGCATTTTCTCATTTTTTAAAAGGTGGACATATAGTATACCATTAGTTTCAGAGGTAGAGATGAGCGATTCATCAGTCTTACATAATCGCTCATTACAGGGCTCGTCACACCACCTGCCCTCCTTAATGCCCGTCCCCCGGTGACCCCATCCCCCTGCCCCCCACCCCCAGCGACCCTCAGTTTGTTTCCTGTGATTAAGAGTCTCGTATGGTTCGTCTCCTTCTCTGATGCTGTCATTTTATTCCTCCCTCCTCTGTTTTGTTTCTTAAATTCCACATATTAGCAACATCATATGATAATTGCCTTTCCCTGACCTGTTTAAGTTAACATGATCCCCTCTAGTTCCATCTGTGCCGTTGCAAATGGCAAGATTTCATTCTTTTTGATGACCGAGTAATGTTCCATTACATGTATGTCACCTCTTCTTTATCCATTGGTCTGTTGATGGCCATGTGGGCCCTTTCCATAGTCTGGCTCTTGTGGACGTTGCTGCCATGAACATTGGGGTGCAGGTGCCCCTTTGGGTCACTGCATCTGTATCTTTTGGGCAAATCCCCAGCAGTACCATTGCTGGGTTGTAGGGCAGCTCTATTTTCAACTCTTC
Organism: Canis lupus dingo; assembly: GCF_003254725.2. Taxonomy (NCBI): domain Eukaryota; kingdom Metazoa; phylum Chordata; class Mammalia; order Carnivora; family Canidae; genus Canis; species Canis lupus. The sequence goes on along the minus strand of NC_064252.1, from coordinate 70,115,455 downwards.
GAGGCCCCTCCACACTGTTGTCCAGAGTGGCTGCACCAGCTCGCGTTCCCGCCCACAGGGTAAGAGGTTCCCCTTTCTCCATATCCTCCCCAACATCTGTCGTTTCCTGACTTGTTCATTTTCACCGTTCTCACTGCTGTGAGGTGGGATCTCATTGTGGTTTTGATTTGGGATTTCCTCATTCTTTCTAAGAACGGCTTTTTACTGCATAGTCTTGTTGTATAAATGGACCAAAAATATCCAGTCTTTGTGCTTTTTGCAGCTTTTTACTGGTCTTTATGTGCATGTCTGATAATTGATCTCAAATAGAACGCTAGAGATGGAATTACGGGGACAGAGGATGTGCGCAACCTCACAACGTTCGATACCAGTTGCCCAACTGCTTTCTAGAGAAGTTTACTAATTTTCATCCCTTCTTACTGCAAATAGAACTCTTTCCTTTGTCCGGCTCCAGTGCTAGGTATAATTAAGCAATATTACCAGCTTGGCGCATGAAAACTGATATCTAATTTCTATTTTGTAGTTCTTTTGTCCAAGTTCCAAATTTTCATATATTTATTGGTCTTTTGTCCTGCTGTAATGGGAGGACTGTGTCCATTGTTCACTTTGATCTGGAGTGGAAGGGGGCTCTCACTCAATGGAATATATTGGCTTACGGTGAAAGGAAGAGGAGGGGGTTCAGCAAGCACACAGACCCCCCCTCCCCGCTTCCAGCCCATGCACCCACACAGCTGAGCTCATGCCACCCCTTCCCGGTCACCAGGAACTGTGCTGCTGGTGCAGCAGTGGCCCCGGCCCAGGCCGGCTTAGGTTCACCCCCCAGACAAGCCCTCACAACCCTCTTCTGGGGTTTGGGGGGAGATATTGTATCAGTTAGCTTCTCTGCCTGTCACTGTGCTTTTTTGTTTTCCAGATAAAAAATCTCAACCGTGGTTTTGCCAAACTGAAGGCACTTGTGCCCTTTCTCCCCCAAAGCAGGAAGCCTAGCAAAGTTGACATCCTTAAAGGTGCAACCGAATACATACAAGTTCTCAGTGATGTCTTGGAAGGAGCCAAAGTCTCTGAGGTAACCGCCAGGCAATTTCTGTGTTCTAGCTGTTTCTTACAATCCTGTGGGTTGTTTATGATCCGTGTCTTAGGGAAGAGGAAACCAAGATACAGGTAAAGGCCACACAGCTAAGAAATTTCAGGACTGGGCTTTGAACCCAGATCTGTGTGAGCTTTGGCACAGAGTTCCTGATTATCTATCTCTCTACTTCTTTTTTCTTTTTTAAGATTTTATTTATTTATTCATGAGAGACACAGAGAAAGAGAGAGAGGCAGAGACACAGGCAGAGGGAGAAGCAGGCTCCACACAGGGAGCCCAATGCGGGACTCGATCCCGGGTCTCCAGGATCATGCCCCGGGCCGAAGGCAGGCGCTAAACCACTGAGCCACCCGGGCTGCTCATCTCTCTACTTCTTGTCACCGTCCAGGGCACCTAGCTTCTTGATAGCTAGGGAGTGAGAGGAGGCTTCTGCAAGCCCACCCTGCAGTGTGGTTTTCCACTGGACAGGACTCAGGAAGGAAGAGGCATTTTCCTTGGAGAGCACCCCCTGCCCCGGATAGACCACGCTGGAATGCTCAGCAATGGTTGTGATGCCCGTCTCATGGGGTTTGCAATGATTCGATGCAAACCATTGGATGAAATCACTGAACTTAATAGAAAATATATTGTTTCCAAATGAATTGGCAAACTGTGAGCACATAGTTGTCACCACCGTTATCTGGGTGCACAGCTGAGAAGTGTCCCTTGGGCAGTAGAAGCTGTGGGCTGGTTATATGGGCTTGCTGCATGGTCAGGCAGGCCGTGAAGACTTGCAAGTGGGTTGGTCACCAGAGGAGGTAAGATAGGAAGAGAGAAAGGCCTTAGAAATACGCCCTAAGTGGCACCATTGGCCTGAGGGGAGAAAGAACCACGAGAGAAGGAAAGGTAGAGAAGCAAGATGGGACCTAAAGGCGGGTGGGGGAGACTTTTGGGAATCTGAGGGTGGGAAGCAGTGCAGGAAGCTATAGAAAGGCCCAACATGTGAGATGTGGGCTAGAAGCCACTTACAGGGGGTTGCGTGTGTGTGAGTGTCTGAAGTCCAGGCAGAGCATGATGGCAAAGTCCATCAAACTTGGAAATCTGAGGTCGGAAGGAAGGAGCAAAAGGATGAAAGAAGAAAAGTGGTTAGATCAGTGAAAGTCTTTCCTAAGTAGCAGAGTGACTGTGTTTAGGAACAGAAGAGGACAGGCCCTGGAGAGTAGAGGAACCCAATCGTTTTAGAGACTTAGGGCAGGAATTGCCAGGCATCTGATGGTACTTAATTTTTTTCCCCTTGTGCCCTCGTCCTACTTGGGTGACTGCTGAGGGGAAGCATTCTGCAGTCAGGAACGGATTGTCCTGTTAGCTAATTGGATGCTTGGCTCGTGGCGCGACCACGGGGTTTGCACACACACGGGCGGCTGCCTTGGCCTTTCCTTGCACGCATAGCAGACGTGCTCTGTTTGTGCTACATTCATTATAAGACACGGGATATGCTCCAGGGGATAATAGTTTTAATGCAGCTGCCAAGTGCACAACACGTTAAGGTCATAGACGAATGGATACAGCCCATTGAGCAATGATTTTCTCTCCACAATTAAGATTGCCTTTGTCGCTTAAGCCACATTGATTAAAATTTGGGGAATATATTAAGTCTTCGAAGTCTGATTGTCGTATTGCACTGTTTGACCGCTAAATATGGTTTCTAGAGACAGGGTCCAGGTCACCAGAACTATAGCAACCGCCCTCCCGAACCACCGGTAGCGCTGGCTGGAGATGTGCGGAGGAACCCCGGGCAGCACGCCGGCCGCCCTGTGGGCTTGAAGAGCGAGGAGGAGAGGCCCTGGGCGGACGGCGGCAGCGGTGAGTCGCGCACTTGTCCCCGAGCCTGGCGTCTGCGACCGCAGTTCTCTCCCCAACAGGGAGTCCGGTGAAGTGTTTCTTCCTAAGTAGCCGCATAGGTGTCAAGACCTCAAAGTACTTTCCCTGAGGTGTGTGCAATTTCCCGTGCTAAAAAGGGCCGGAAATAAGACCGTTTTGTGGAAGTGCCTCGGTGGGAAAGTGAAGGCTGGTCGTTTGGAAAAAATCTATTAAGTCTCAGCAACTCAAGGAGAAGGCACCCCCCCCCCCCCCCCCGGAATGACTCAGGACAGACCTGAGTTTGCTTTCTTATGACCCTAATTATTTCTCAAAAGTTTGACTCTGAGGTCTCCAGGAAAAGAAGCAGCTAGCCGTACGTGCAGGCGCCTGCAGATACCAAATACGCGTGCACGCACGGTTTCTTTTGTTTTTTGTTTTTTTTGAGTCGGCTTTGTTGGAAAGTAGCATTTTCTCTTTTTAAAATTTTATTTCATTTAAATTCAGTTAATTAACATATAGTGTATTATTAGTTTCGGAGGCACAGGTCCGTGATTCCCCAGTTGCAGGTGACACCCGGTGCCCACGACGTCACGTGCCCTCCTTCATGCCCGTCCCCCAGGCACCCCATCGCCCCTCGCCTCCCCTTCAGCGCCCCTCAGTTTGTTTCCTATAGGAAGGCAGCATTTTCTAGGTAAAAACAAGAATTTATCAGAGTAGCTCTTATTACTTTGCCAAACCGGTGAAGCTGCGAGACAGGGGAGCAGCTGCTTCCCCGAGTCCTCGAGGGGACTCCTCGCCCCGTGAGGTTCTGTGCTACTCTGACGAGCCCCCCGTCACCCCGCAGCACGACCGCGTGGAACCGGAGCCAGGCCCGCCGTAGCAAGGAAGGCGCCTGGTGCGACGTGAGGGGCCGCGTGAGTCGGGGACTCATGCGTGATGCCCGCCGGTGAGGGCCATTCAGATAGCAGCTGAGCGTGGGGTTCAAATGCCGGCGTCCCCCCTTGCTAGCTATGCGACAGCCAGTGAGCTACCGAAGCTCTCTAGTCCCCAGTTTTCCCGTCTGTGGAATGGGAACGGTGATCATACCTACCTTGTACATCAGGCCGTTGCGTGACTCAGTGGCATCGTGTCACAGAGGTGTCTGGGGCAGTGGCTGGCCCGTCGGTGCTCACGTGCACGTACACCTGCGCAATCAACATCCTAGCTCTGCCTGTAGCAAGTGCTCTGGTTTGTTCCCTTGGCCCCATAGCGCTCTCCTCGGGTGTGGGGTCCTGCAGGCTCCCTGCGGACCGGCTGGCCTTGGCTGCCACTTCTGACTTGATTACTGTGTCCTGAGGATTGTACTTTTGCACACGCGCTGTTTCAGGTGTTCATGCTCCGGCCACCTGACCTCCCTACAACCAAGCCTTCCCTTCCAGTCAACGCTTGGGGAGCAGAATTCCTATTGCTACCACAGGAGCTCACAGAGAATGGCCGAGAGCAAAAGCCAGGGTGAAGCTATGACCTAAGCTCAACCTCGAACCTGGCTCTCTGTTAGTGACATCTTCATGGGTTCCAGGTGTTACGGCAAGACCCCTCCTTGCGGGTAGTCCTCACCGATCCTCGGCGGGGAGATCTCCGCACGTCATCCTTGTGCCGAGCCGCCTGGCTGCACGGGCGTGAACTGGGCTGGGCGTGAACCGATGGAAGTGGAGCCGGCGTAGGTTTGGCGACGCCAGCAGCAAAGATCTATAGGGCGGCCTCGTCTTCCAAGGGTTATTGATCCTGGAAATAGGCCATTGCTAGTAAGTAGATTGAAAGTGGAGACTAACACTTTCTAGTAAGATGCAGAAAAGTCCTAACTGGAACTTTCTTTGAAAAGGGGAGAAACACACTTAAATTTTTTGTCCTTTCTAGCAGAAGGTCCAGCTGGAAGCATGAGTTCATTTAGCTGTCACACCTCTAGCCTCCATCCGTCCGGAACACTCCGCTGGTCCTTCCATGGCTTTTATGACCTTGACGTGTTGGAGGATCATAGCCCAGTTTTGTCAGGTGTTTGATTTGGGTCCATTTCCTCCTGATTAGATTCAGACATGAGTCTTTGGTGGGGGGGAAGATCACCCCCTACTGGGTGGGGTGCATTCTGATTTGTTCTATTACTAAGGACATTCGCTTTAGTCGTTGGCTTCCCGTGGTGAAGCTATCTCTACGTCCCGTTCTGCATCCAACATTCTGTATTTGTGAAACTTTCGATTTTGAAATAATTATAGATTCACAGGAAGTTACAAAGGTAATCCAGAGAAGTCCCGTGTACCCTTTAGGGTCTGGACTTTTACGTAGGGCAGTGCCCTTAAATCATCCCAGGGGTTGTATTGAAAGTCCAGGCCCCCTTCTCTCCGCTGAGTGTTAGTCCATGGGACGGATGTGTCACAGTTTTTATCATCATGATATCACAGCGTTTCATGACTTATTTTGTTACTCAAGTTGTCCTCATTGTGGCCAGTGAAAGCCCCTCAGATGGGCCACCTTTCTGCTTGACCTGTCACTCTCCTTCTTCGACCACTTCCTTTCGGGCAGAAGATGCTCTGAGCTTGAGCGTCATGCACTTTCCCATTCCTGGCCCTGAAACGGCTCTTTCATCAGCGACACCCCACGTGTGACTCACCTCTCCTCTCTCTGCTGTCTCCCGCGCGGTGGCTCGTCTCTTCACCCCTTTTGGGCTTTAGCACCCCGATGAGTTTGTGAGGGCTCCCATAACAAAATACACGGATTTTGGTTTAAGCAACAGAAATTTATTTCTCGCAGTTCTAGGGGTTGGAGGTCCAAGATCAAGATGGTGGTAAATTTGGTTTCTTCGGAGGCTTCTCTCCTTGGCTTGCAAATAGTCTTTCCTCTGCATATGTGTGCCTCAATTTTCTCTTATAAGGACACTAATCATCATGGATTGGTGCCCACCCTTCGTTACATTTTATTTTATTTTATTTAAGATTTTATTTATTCATGAGAATACACAGAGAGGAGATGGAGAGAGAGAGGCAGAGACCCAGGCAGAGGGAGAAGCAGGCCCCATGCAGGGAGCCCGATGTGGGACTCGATCCCAGGTCTCCAGGATCACGCCCTGGGCTGAAGATGGCGCTAAACCGCTGAGCCACCTGGGCTGCCCCATTTTATTTTTTTAATTTAAATTTTAGTTAACATTCAGTGCGATGTTGGTCTTAGGGGTAGATTCAGTGATTCATCATTTACGTTCAACACCCCGTGCTCATCACAAGTGGCCTTGTTAGTGACCATCACCCATCCCACCCACCTGCCCCACCTCCCTCACCCTTCATTTTAACTCAGTCACCCCTTTTAAGGCTCTGTCTCCAAATACAGTTGCATTCTGAGGTGTGGGGGGTTGGGCTTCAGCATGTGAATTGTGAGGGGACATAATTCAGCCCGTGACAGCACCTGTGACAAGCTGCCCCTCCGTAAGGACCCTCTCCCTGGTGCTGACGTTCAACTCAGGCCACCCCTCCCCCACACAGGGACGCCTCCTCACCTGCTTGGACTCTGGCTCACCACGTGAGGTCACCTAACGCACGCAGGCCTGCTGGCTTTGGCATGGGTGTCTTCTCCCCGTGCCCCTTACCCTTCTTACCCGGCTTGGGTCTGACCCTCCATGCCAGCTGCCCTTCAAGGCCCCTCTCCTGCTGATTGGACTTCACCTCTTTGCACTGGGCCGCCCCCCATGCGGGCACGTCCCGTACCTGCTTGGTCTCTGACACCCTGGACTCAGCCATCTCCGTGTGTGGAGGCCATCCTCACTCTGCTTAGCCTCCAGCACTTAGGGCCACCATGGGTCCCCCTGCCTCACTGTGAGCTAAGCAGGTGGCTTGAGCAGGTATCCAAAATCATAGTTAAGAATTTTAAAAGGCCCGCATTTTACTATCAAGAACCAGGATGGAGTAAGGGGGTCCAGAGAAACAAAGCTCAGCCTGGCCTTTGTTTGCCAAACAATTCATAAGGGTATGCAGCTTACCTGAAGAGGCGACTCTACAGGGCTTCGGGGTCCTGGCCACACACCCTAACTGGGAACCTGGAGATAGCTGATGGGACTCATTGGACTGAACTGCTTAGGTACGGAGGGGCTTAGAGTCTGGGAGGCAGGCCACCTCCAGCTTCCGTTTGCAGGCACGGCAACCTTCCTCCTGCCCTTGGAGAGGATCCTGAGGAGTGGAATCCTGGTGCTGGCAGAGACGGGCATTTTTGGGGATTTGAGGATGGGGTCAGAGCAGGCTGTGCAAGATCAACAACATTCCTGAGAGGCAAAAATCCCAAATGAAGTACATAAGAATCTGCTGATGGCAGGCATGGAGATTAACTTCTTGGGCCAGAGCAGCTTCACTTGGGGACTGAATCAGCAAGCGTGTCTGCAAATGGAGAGGGCCACAAGCTGCGTGAAGCCGCTGCACCTGCCATGGCAGGAATAGGGGTCAGTGTCAAGGTCCTGGTGAGGCTCATTAAGAATTGGACTTTCGGGACACCTGGGAGGCTCAGCGGTTGAGCATCTGCCTTCAGCTCAGGCCGTGACCCCGGGGTCCTGGGATCGAGTCCCGCATCGGGCTCCCTGCATGGAGCCTGCTTCTCCCTCTGCCTGTGTCTCTGCCTCTCTCTGTGTGTCTCTCATGAATAAATTAAAAAAAAAAGATTTGGGCTTTCAAGGTATAGGATTTTGCTGTCTTGGAATCGATTGGGGTGACAGGACGTTCACTGACCCGCCATTGCTTATTTTGACACCTGTGTTGGTGGCTTGGGCATTTCATATCCTGCGAGGCTCTGACTTACATTCAGAGTCGCTTGAGTTCCCACAGAGGCCGTTTCCCTGGACAAAGCCCGTCCTCATGTTGAGGTGAGACGCCAGCTCTGCTGGGGTCAGAGGGCTCTGGAAGGGAGTATGTGGATGAATGTGAGCACCTGTTAGGGCCCAGATGTGCTGGCCTGTCGTGGGCGCGCACCTTGGAAGGGCTGGTGTGGGATGGAAGCCTCTGCGGAAGGTGATTTCCACTACCAGGTTGCGGTTATCTGTGTGTGATGCTACTCCCCGGGGGCATTGCCTCTACTAGCACTTTAAGCTCTGAAACGCGGTGGTCTAGCCAGCTGGGATGTTCATCAGCCCCCTGGGAAGGTGCTGAGCACCTGTGCCCTGCCTCCCATCTCCCATTTCCCCCGGGCGCTGGTGTGTGGTAGGAAACCTCCTTGTGAGCGGGGTGGTTCAGGCTTCTCCCTGGGAACCATAGGTCGCTGGTACCCTACTGGGCGTGTTCTGATGAGTTCACCCAGCAGAATTTTCAAAACTTGAACTTTCTTTCGATGGAGTGGGTGCTGTGTGGTTCATCAGCCCCCCCCCCCCCCCCCCGCACTGCAGTACTGGTTTTGGCATTAAACTCTCCAAGCCAGGACCCGGTGCAGGCCACTCTAACGGTTGCATTGGCTCAGGGTGTTGCTGTGTCTTCTAAAGTCTGGGGGTTCAGGGATTGGTGCTGCGATGATACGGATGTCGGCTGTTCTCCCTGGAACTTCGGAAAGGTGAGATCTAGAGCAGACGGGACAGGATCCATCCAACCTGGGAGTGACAGCACCTCTATCGGAGGGTGCCTCGGGCTGCAGCTGCTCAGGAAGAGATGCGAGCGGCATTCAAGGAAGACTCTTGAGGCTCAGTCTGAGCGGGATGAGGAGAAAATGTTAGAGGAGAGATGAATTTCTCCATGAAAATGAGAGGGAGATTTCCTTTGTTGTGACTCTCGGTCTTCCGTCCCCACAGAAAAACTAATCACAAAAGTGGGTTTGGTGAACGTGTGTGAAGTTGGGTGCGTTTAATAAGATCTCTACCTACCATGTGCTCCTAACTCTGTCTGTGAGCCGAGCACAACTCGACAAAGCCAATAATCTCTCTTTCCCTGACATATGATGGGCCGGGTGGTTAAGTTAATGAAGTAAGCCCTAATCTATTCTAGTGGACTTCTGGAGGGAATATTTATAGGAGTTTTATAGAAGGCCTATCTTGTTGGTTCCACATGGATACAGAGGAAAATCCCCCCTCAAAGGTCGAGGCAGGACTTCTCTGACGTGCTACCGACGTCCCTTATAGATGTCTCATTGGGTTCGCAGAAAGCCATCGAGTACTAGAACCACAGAAGCTAGCTCCTGAGGGGGGTCAGTGTGTCCTCCCACCCTCTACCTTATCGGCCTGTTCTAATCTCTGGGTTATCCGGAATGGATTAGCAATAAGATGGACTCTAGCGACGTAGTGTTAACGGTAGATCTTCTGGTGGGAGGGTAGGGGCTATAAGTACGACTTGATTATTTTGGGGAATTCTTCCGGTCCTCTTTGGGTCACTCCCTTTTTGGAAGACGTTTGTCCCCAAGAATGTATCCTTCTGCAACACCAGTAAGGAAGATGGGCCTGGGGCACCTGCCTCGTTGGGGTGCTCTGAGGTGAGGAGAACATAGGAATAGGGTTTTCCTGCATCATACAATTTGGAACAGGTCCCCAAGGGAAAAGACAGGCCGTATGGGACTTGGTGGCCAAAGCCCTGCTCGTTATAAAGGAGCTCATTTGCTGGAAGACCATCCGTGCAGCCTCCGCCCCCCCCTCCCCCGCCCGGAGATGTGCGATGACGAGGCTAAGGTCGCAGTGCTGGGTTCTGATCTCTGGGCTTTCACACACCAAAGCAGGATTGACGAATAATGAGCACAGTTTAGAGGGAAAGGAATGTAACTTTCTACACTGGCTTCTACTTGTTTTCAAGAACCCAGTAAGACCCATGGCTCAGGTGGTGGGAAGACTGGCTTACCCCATTAAGGGTAAATACTGTATCTCTGTTCAATACTCAGATTCCCTATGGGGCTCTTTGCCTCGTACGCCATCTCCCCTAGGAGATCTCTTGTCCTCCTCTAGGTGCAGCCAGGGTTGTCCGTACTACGGGGCTGGAGCGGGAGTGCTCATGTGCACTTCCCCAGCTATTCCTGGGCCCCATCCTGTTGAGCTGACATCTGCTTGGATGTCCATGGCCCCACTGTGGCTTCTCTTCTCCAGGCCAGGCTTTCTGGGCCTTCTCCCTGCAGAACGCAGGCATCTTCTGGTCCCCTTGACTTTCCCGCTTCCAGACAGGCCATGCCGCTGCCCTCAGGCACCTACTTGATGATGTCCCTCAGCCACGCGGTCATAAATTCCCAAGAAGTGGGTACAAATCCTTGCTTTCCTTAGATCCTTCATTACCTTTCTTGGGTTCTGTTCCCTCATGTAACTCCTCCCCATCCTCGGGTCGAGGCCCAGGATAACGTGATACAGGGCTCCTCCCAGGGATGTGGCAGCTTCTACAAACCAGCTCTGTCCCCTCTGAATAACTACTTCCTGCTGTTTCAACCGTCATCTCCATTTTGGATGTAGGAAGTCTTCCCCATAGCACGCTTGCCTCCTCCCCGCTTGGTGACCACCTGAGCTGCCAGGTGAGCGCCGGCCCACCAGAACGCACACGCTTATTCTCCCTTCCAACAAAGTCAGCTTCTTTCAAATGAGAGCCTTGCTTTTTCAGACTATTGTTGCCGAGAACTGAAATCTGAAGCTGAGCGAGGGCTTCTGGGTGGTATCTAGCTACGTCTTTCCTTGCCCCCACCCCAAGCCTTGGCTCAGCGGGGGAGGGAAAGGCACATTGAACGATATGTCAAACCATACGGTTATACAGCCAACAACAGTCACATACCCACCTAATTAGGGGGACTGAGCAGCAAGCTAGTCTGTTTCTGAGACCACCCTCTTCCTAGACCCTCAACTATTCAAATGAGGCCAACACGCATTTCAAAAAAAAAAATGAACTATAGCAACATCAATAATCTTCAGCAAGTTTCCATATTCTGATACTTAAATACTTACATTTCTGGAATTTTCTAGCTAATGCTTAAAATCAAACTAAGGTGATGATCTTAGTTGGGTGATGGTACAACTCTAGGCTACAGGGTTAAATTATCCTTTAACTCTTTGGGTAAACCCAGTTATACTGGAGTTTGCCTTTTAGGTTTTAGCACACTCTGGATATGTGACAATTTTTTTAAAAATCTAAATGAGACTTTTAAACCTAAATTTGAACTATTAATGTTCACTTAATCACATGTGTAGTGGAAAGACTTGATCAAGATCAGAAGTTATTGATACTTACTTTGTGCTGGGCGCCATTCCTGGTGGTGTATATGTATTATTTAATTTTCATGACCACCCTGTGCTGTATAATTATATCCACTTTACGTATCAGGAAACTAGAAAACAGAAGTTAAGGAACTTGCCCAATATCCAGATGGGTCAGTGAAGGATGGAATCAGGGCATGTGACTATAATACCTCATTATCCACAGTGATTGACTGCAGTGACTTTATTTTTCATCATGAGTTTTTTTTCTTCAAGTTGAGATTTCAGAATATTAAGACCCAAAATGATCTTACCATCTTAGTGAAATTACTGATGAAAATATACTAAAGTGCTTCCGAAATTTTTCTTATACAACAGAATTAAGAAACTATCACAGCGTATACAACACCGTGTTTCTGTTTCTTCTTATTCTATCACTGACACATTTAGAGGCTACTACAAGTTTTAATGGTCCATTAAATGGAATGGTTTTCTAATTTTGGACATTTAAGTTGTTTTCAGGCTTTCGTTGTCATAAATATGGCAAACAGCCTGATGTGTTTATGTCTTTCTGTCTTTTAGGGTAGGTTCCTAGAAGTGGAAGTCCTGAGTCACAGGTAGGTACAATCTATGGCTTGACGCATGGGGTCACTTTATAACCCGTCCAGCTCTGGGTGCCGATTTCACCATATCCTTGCTAACAGTGGGATGTATTAAAATAATGAAATTTCAAAAGGTTAAAAAAATGCTATCTTTCAACTTATAAAGCTTTGATGACTAATGAAACATTTTTTATATAGTTGTTTTGGGAACGGTCTGTTCTTGGCATTTAGCCATTTATAAGGGACTTTCTTCTCTGTTACAGGCTCCCCCAAGTATGAAAAATGAACAGGCCCCACCCAGGGCGATCTTCTAGAGACAAATAAATGCACTCTTGAAAGTTTTGGAGTCTCATTAAAAATTGTGATATTTCAAAGTTTAACAATTACTCTTTAAATGGCCTTACTTGTCACACATCTACTCAACTCCTTTTCCTTAAACTCATGCTTTGAAGAAGTAGGCTTCAGGGTCTTCAGCCTTTTTGCTTACCCCTCAACCCCTATGCAGCTCCCATCCTCATCCTTTCAGGACTTCTGTATAATATCCTTCACTCTGTTTCCATCACTTGACGAATAAGTGCCTATTCCCCTTCCTGGGGGAAATTAACCTTTAATAGGAATATAAACTTTTTTAAATGATTTTTTTTATTTATTCATGAGAGACAGAGGAGAGAGAGAGAGAGAGAGAGAGAGAGAGAGAGAGAGAGAGAGGCAGAGACACAGGCAAAGGGAGAAGCAGCAGTCTCCATGCAGGGAGCCTGACATGGGACTCGATCCCGGGACTCCAGGATCACACCCTGGGCCAAAGGCAGACACCAAACCCCCGCACCACTGGGGCTGCCTGGAATATAAACTTAAACTAGAAGAGTAAGGAGTGGTAATCATCGGCCACTGGTGGTGACAATTTTCAAGGCTGTCTAGGTACCCAGCTCAGGCCAAAGGCACCTTCAGCATGGGGACAGTCTTCATCTTTATAACAACTGCTCACAAAGACGCAGCACTTCTATATGCTGTATCTGCTCCTACGCTTCACAGGTTACCTTGTTCTCACAACAATCCTGTGAAATAGGCATCAGGGTCCCTCCCTGCTGTACAGGCGGAGAAACCAAGGTGCAGAGGTTGCGTATCTGCATGGGCAGCCACAATCTAAATCCTGTACTGGGTGCCTTACACAACAGAAATTTATTTCTCGAAGTTCTGGAGAAGTCCAAGGTCAAGGCCAGAAGGGTTTTGGTTTCTGGCGAGGTTGCTCTTCCGGCTTGCAGGCTTCTCTCCACGGCCTCGCATGGCAGGGGGCTGTGGGCATAAGGAGAGAACAGGCAGTGTGTGCGTGAGTGAGCAAACCCTTATCCCCCTTCTTCTTAGAAGGACACCCATCCTGTCAGATTAAGGGCCCCCAAAAAACAAACAAACAAACAAAAAAAAACAAAAAAGATTAAGGGCCCCAACCTTATGACCTCATTTAACCCTAACAACCACCTAAAAGCCCTATCTCCAAGTACGGTCACGTTGCGGTTGGGGGTTAGGGCTTCAACCTACGAATTTCGGGGGCAGGGCACAATCCCTGGCCTTTGGCCCCCAACTCCAAAAGTTCATGACCTTAACACATGCAAAATATGCTTCATCTCAACAGCCCCCAAAGTCTTAACTTGTTCTAGCGTGAGTTCTAAAGTCTGAAGTTCAAGGTCTCCTCTAATATCCTCTAAATCACATACGGAGGAGACCTGAGTATGATTCATCTGGAGGTGAAATGCTCTTCCAGCCATGAGCCTGTGAGACCGGACAAGTTAGGTGCTTCCAAAATACAAGGGCAAGCAGGCGTAGGACAGACCTTCCCGTTCCACAGGAGGAAATCAGAAGAAAGGGGCGGTGGGTTCCAAGCAAGCCCCGGACCCAGCAAGGCCAATTCCGTTATATGGTCAGCCTTTGTAGTAATCCTCTTTGGCTCAGTACCCTACCTCCCAGGCCCGCCGCGTTGGGAGCGTCACCCCAGGCAGCTCTGCGGTGGCTCTGCCCTCTGAAGCCCAGGAGGAAGCCAACTTGACCCCTAGGCCTGTGGTTGGAATGGCAGCCCTGATGATCCCTGAATCATCCTTGGGGTCGTTCTTCCCCTTCCTGGAAGAGCAGGGCACATCTGGACCCGAATAGCTTTGTGGTTTCGTCATGCAGGATCCAAGAAATTCGACAGTCTTCCTTCATCCTGTCCTGCTTTTTCTGCCCCCTAAGGTCAAACCAGCGCTGTCTTTGCTGGAAAAACCCATTTCTATTCTAGCCTCTGCTAAGGTGGCTGACTAGGTCCGTGAGTTACACCCCCGTGACCTCTCTATAAAATCATTATTCAGCCACAACCTTCGTGCTCCCTTCAAAACAAGCTTTTTTTTTTTTTTTTACCCTTTGCAGCGTAGATGGGCTGAGACTTTTCCTAGTCTTCAAACTCTGGTTCCTTTGTGTTTCATGATTCTTCCTTTAATTCCTCGTTCCTCTTGTATTTTACTATTAGTAGTAAGAAGGACCCTCATTGCCCTTTCACTATTTTGCTTAGATATCTCCTCTGTTCAATATCTAATTTTATCACTTGTAAGTTCTACCTTCTACAAAGCAGTAGGACACAATTTGGCCAAGTTCTCTGCCACTTTTATAACCAGGACTGCCTTTCCCTGGAGTCTGGGGCGCTCCACCAGCTGCGGGCGCTGCTTCGCCACCCCACCCTGTGTGGCCAGAGTTATGGCTGCTGGTTGTCTCATTCTAATCAGTAATACGACTGTGAGTACTTACACCTGGTGTCCTATTTTGTCTGCACAACAACCCTGGGTGGCAGGAGACTATTAGTTTTGTACGGTTGCCATATCAAAGTAGCATAGAGTGGGTGGCTTGGGCAACAGAAGTTTACCAGAGAAGTTTACCAGAAATCAGGGTGTCCAGAGGTTTGGTTTTCCTCTCTCCTTGGTCGTTGGCAGTTCACTTCTTCCCGTGTCTTCACATGATCTTCCCTCTGTGCCAGAGTGTCTACGTTTCCTCTTATAAAGATACTTGTCCTATTGGATTAGGGCCTACCCTTACCACCTAATTTTTTTAACCTTTTAATTATGTCATTCATTATCTCCATTATCTCTTTGAAGATCCCATATCCAAATAGCCACATTCTGAGGTTCTGGAAGTTAGGACTTCAACATAGCAACTGGCGACAGCAGGTGGGTCGGGGGAGCACAGTTCAGCCCATAGCAGAGGGCCAGGGCTGTTACCCCTACTTTCCAGCTGGGAAGTGAGACCCCAGGGTCAGTTCTTCCTCAGTCCACACAGTCACCAGGACTGAGACTGGAGCCCTGGGACTCACACACTGGCGTGTCTCGGAGGTCAGCCCAAAGGACTTACTAGGGACACTTGTTAAATACAAAATTCCTGGGCCCACTCAGAGTCTGGCTCTGCAGCAGCACTGGGTGGGGCCTGGTGATTTTATGCGAGTATCTAAAGGCCTTGGTGCCCACAACCTAAGAGGAGCAGCGGGGCCCTGATCCGGGTGTGGGAAGGGACCACAGCTTTCCTGGAAGCCATCCTTGCCCTGCAATCCACGTTGAAAGAAAACAGAAGGCATGCTGATGTGGGGGGGCCGCTGGAGCCTGTGGGGGGGGCCTGGGGCCCGGTGATGCTGGGCCTTCCAGGTACACCGGAAGCACCAGGTACACCGCGCTTTCACGGACTAGGACGACAAGGCCCAGGAGGGTTAAGTGACTTGGTCGAGGCCACACAGCTAGTTAGCGGCAGGTCTAAGGCTGCAGTCAGGCGGTCCGGGTCTCCATCCGGCTCCCTGGTCCCTGAGCACCTGCCTCCTGGGATGGGAGGGGAGCGCGGAGGCGGCGAGCCCGGGCCCGACACTTGCTGTCCTTGAAGACGGAGCAGAGTTCACACGGTCAACAATCGCCATTGCAATCCCGAGAGTTAATTTTCTAAAGGCAAATCTCCTTCGCAGACCACAGAGACTTTTTTCTCCCCTTGTTAATCCCAGGGAGGATCTATCCGTGAAGGAAGCTCACGTGTCAGACTTTGTTCCAGTAGCAGGATCCTCCTAGTAGCTCCCGGCCCTTGCGGGACCCACGGGGGGGGGGGGGGGGGGGGCAGGCGGCGGGACTGCGGGGGCGCTGCGGGCCTGGGGGAGAGGGGGTGGGGGGAGGGGGCCTGTGGGCGGGGCCTGAGGGGGCGGGGCCTGCATGGGGCGCTGCGGGCCTGGGGCCGGGGCCTGTGGGCGGGGCCACTGCGGGCCTGGGGGCGGGGCGGGGCGGGGGCGGGGGCGGGGCGCTGCGGGCCTGGGGGCGGGCCTGTGGGCGGGGCCTGCGTGGGGCGCTGCGGGCCTGGGGGCGTGGCGGGGCGTGGCCCTGCGGGCCTGGGGCGGGGCGGGGGCGGGGCGCTGCGGGCCTGGGGCGGGGCGCTGCGGGCCTGGGGGCGGGGCCTGCGTGGGGCGCTGCGGGCCTGGGGGCGGGGCGGGGAGGGGCCTGCGGCGCGGGGGCGGGGTCTGCGTGGGGCGCTGCGGGCCTGGGGCCGGGCCTGCGTGGGGCGCTGCGGGCCTGGGGGCGGGGGTGGGGCGGGGCCTGCAGCGCGGGTGCGGGCGCGGGGCGGGGCGCTGCGGGCCTGGGGCGGTGTCTGCGTGGGGCGCTGCGGGCCTGGGGCCGGGCCTGTGGGCGGGGCCGCTGCGGGGCGGGGCGGGGCGGGGCGCTGCGGCAGCGGGTCGGGGCGGCGGGGCCGTGCCCGCTGGAGGGGGCGCTGTGGGCGCGGCGGAGCGTCCTTTGTCAGCGCGCCGCCAGGGGAGCTCTGGCTCGCTCCCGCCCGGTGCGGGAAGTGGATTCGGACGCGACGGCGGGGCGGCGAGGACGAGCGGGAGCGGCCGCCCTTTGTGGGGCTGGCGGAGCGGAGACGCGGCCCCGGCGGCGGGCAGCGCGCGGCTGCGGGATGGAGGGACGCGCCGTCCTGCGCTCCGGCGGGGGCGCCCGTTAGCAGAGCCCGAGGGGGGACGGCGGAGCCGGGCGGCGGCCCCGGGGGAGCAGGGACCGGCGAGCGGCCGCGCACAGGTGAGCCCCGCGGGCGCCGCGGCTTCGGGTCGTTTCCCCGGAATCGGAGAGTCGCGCGGCAGGCAGGTCCGCGCTGGGGCCCGCGCCCGCCGCCTCGGGGCTTCCGCGGATGATGCAACGCGCGGCCTCCGCGGGGCGAGGTGCGGGGCGAGGCGCGGGGCGCGGGGCGAGGGGCGCGGGGCGCGGGGCGAGGGGCGGGCGCGCTGGCTCCGGGCGCCACGCCTGACAGGTGCCGCTTCCTTCTCAGGGCTGCGGGGGCAGCGGGGGGCGTCCCTGCCCTGCCCTGCCCCGCCCCGCCCTGCCCGCCGCGACCACTCCTCTCTCCTCCCCTCCCCTCCGCTGCCTGGGGATGGGGGCCCCTGCCCCGCCGCATCCTCCCTCCCCTCCCTGCCTGGCGGGGGGCGCCCTGGCCCTGCCCGCCGTGTCCCTCCTTCCCCTCCCCTTCCCTCCCCTCCTCTGCCTGGGGGTGGGCGCCCCTGCCGTGCCCCATCCTCCCCTCCCCTGTCCTCTCCTGCCCCGCCCTCCCCTCCCCTCCCCTGCGTGGGGTGGGCACCCGTGCCCCGCCGTGTCCCCCCCTGCCCCGCCGTGTCCCCCCTGCCCCGCCGTGTGCCCCCTGCCCGCCTTCTCTCCCCCCTGCCCGCCGTGCCCCTCCGCCTGCGGGATGCTCCGTGTCCCCCCTCCCCTCCCCTGCCCGCCGTGTCCCCCCTGCGCGCCGTGTCCCCCTCCCCTCCCGTGCCCGGCTTTCTCCCCCCTGCGGGATGCTCCGTGTCCCCCTCCTGTCCCCTGTCCCCGCGGCGGCCCGGCCCAGGCGGGCGCAGTGCAGCAGCTGCGGGGCAGGGGGGCGGCGTGGGCAGGGCCCGCCGCTGCAGCCGGGAGCCGGGAGCCCGCACGTGAGCAAGTCCCCAGTGGATTTGGATTTTCCGCCGCCACCACTTTGGAGGGAAAACCTGCCGGTGTCCCCCAGAGGTCCGGCCAGCGCCGCTGCCTCGGCTTTCACCCCCCCTCCCCTCCCCTCCCCTCCCCCTCCGCCGGGGCGGCCCCCCTGCACCCGCAGGTGGGGGCGGGCGGCTGCTTTGGGATGCGGCTCAGGCTCAGGCGCGGGCCTGCCCATTGTCTTGCTTTCTCTCCCCCTTCCTTTTCCTCCGTAATCTCCACCCTTTGGCAGAGAGAGCGAGAGAGAAAGACGGAGAGAAAGACAGAAGGGAAGGGGGGGGACCAGCCCACACCCTATCAGATTCTTTTAAAAATTGTCATTTATCTGTGACACATGATTATTACCCATCTGTTTCCTCACACCCACTCTTGCCTCTCGCAGTTTGTTGTCGAAGGTTCCACGGACTCAAATGAGCCTTGTAAATAATAGAAACCAGTTCTCGGTTTGGTAAATGGACATTTTGTGCTTTCTAAGCCCAAAGGTGAGGTTGGTCTGACATCCTGGCAGGAGCAGCGATAGGGGAGGGTGGACCCAGCTCCTTTCCCTCTAGCCGGGGGTCTAGCCGAGGGGCATGAGCTGCATCTTTAACTTGTACAGTGAGGGGTGGCCTCCTTAAAGGGATTTAAAATTGGGCTTCATTTTATTTATTTTTATTTTTTTAAAGATTTTATTTATTTATTCATGAGAGATAAAGAGAGGGAGAGAGAAGCAGAGACACAGGCAGAGGGAGAAGCAGGCTCCATGCAGGGAGCCTGACATGGGACTTAATCCCGGGACCCCAGGATCACGCCCTGGGCTGAAGGCAGGTGCTAAACTGCTGGGCCACCCAGGGATCCCTGGGTTTCATTTTAAAGGAGAATTGGTAAACGTTTGAAATGAAATTGCTTGAAATGAATGAGAGCAGTTAACTGAGGTTCAGACTTGCAAGTCACTCTGGCCGCTGGCATATGGATAGTATACAGTAGAGATTTTACAGAGGGATTTAGACCGTTTAACGTTTTTTGCTTCATGGTGCTCTCCCTTCATTCTGTAAGGTGATCAGACTTCCATCAATGCCCGGATCTTGCCCAGCCCTGCTTGTCCCCTGACCCACCACTTTTTCTCCCCATCCCCAATAGCTAACCTTTTATTATTATTATTGTAATTTCAATATATTTTGCAGAACCACAAAAGATAAATCATTCTTTGATCCCAAGTCCATACATTTTTGTGGCAAGCGGTATGTTCTTTCGTGTCCAGTTGCCCAACCTTATTAGAAATCTGCTTATTACACACAAACTATACACCACTGCCTGAAATGATGCAGCATGTGTGGTTTCTGGGCTTGGGTTGAATTTGCTTGAAATGTTAAGACGGTGCTGGAATTAGCAAATCACAGCTATTCTTAAGAGTTTACAGGTGATCAAATATGTTTGATGGGAGAAAGTTTAGCATTAAGGTTTTAAATATATCTTTAAAACCCTTTGATAGATATTTTTATCACCAACCTTGTTCTACAAGGAATCTGAGACAGTTTATCGGGCTTCATAGAACATACCAAGGGAGACTAACTTAGAAGTCAATGAGAAAGAAAGACTAAGGGTAGAGTTATAAAATGGCATTAAGACTGAAGCTAAAAAAAAAAAAAGACTGAAGCTAATACAAAAATACACGTGTGAGACCCTCTATAGTTGGTATGAGGGTAAACAAATCCAGCTCTAAACTTTCTAGCATCTCATGGAAAAAGAAGAACTGACCAACCCATGGCTCATATATTTTATTTGTTCATTGACTCACTCACCCATTTGTTCATTTAACACTCAGTGAGGACCTACTATGCTCCGGGTTCTGTGAAGGGTACAGCGACAGACATGGTCTCTGCCCCTACAGCCTTACAGACGAATGCAAAAAGCCGACATTCATCAGGAAACCCCATAAGTGAGGGTACAATTTCGGGTAGTGTTGAGAGCTGTGCAAAGTATGAGACACAAAACGTCACGTGTCCAGAACATAAAACACAAAATAAAAACATCTCAAGAGAAGCACAACAATTCCTGATTCTAAAAGCAGCAAGGAACTCTGCAAATACCACAGTGTTTTGACCGATGTCTTCAGGCACGTCCTTGTCAGACGCAAGGAGGGTTTCGTGCCTCTGTTTTTATAGTGTGAGCTTCCATCACTCCACGGGTCTCTCAGACCACCGAGGTGCTGAGGACGTACACATTTTGAGAGATCTGTATCTTCTCTAAAGTTAGCAGTTTTTACTTCAGTGATAATCTTAGGTTATTATTTAAAAAATTGTGTTCTGGATTATCTTTTTTTTTTTTTTAAGATTTTTTCATGTATTCATGAGAGACAAAGAGAGAGAGGCAGAGACACAGGCAGAGGGAGAAGCAGGCTCCATGCAGGGAGCCTGACCTGGGACTCGATCCTGGGTCTCCAGGATCACGCCCTGGGCCGAAGGCAGACACTCCACCGCTGAGCCACCCAGGGATCCCCCTGGATTATCCTTTTTTTTTTTTTAAGATTTTATTTATTTATTTGACAGAGAGAGAGAGAGAGTGCACACAAGCTGGGAGGAAGGAGAAGCAGACTCCCCTGCTGAGCAGGGAGCCCAACGTGGGGCTCCATCCCACGACCTGAGCCAAAGGCAGATGCTTTAACCCACTGAGCCACCCAGGCGCCCCTATTCTGAATTGATGGCAACCCCAAAGCCAATGGGTGGGGCCTATATCTGCCTCTGTATCTTCCCCTGTGAGCCAGGGGCAGGTCTGGTTGCTTAGGTCATGAGGCAGAGAGGAGTCTAATTAGAGCATCCTGGCAAGAAGGCTGAGTCCACACAGGGCACAGGCTTGTCAGGCTCAAAAGAACAATTCCTGGGATCAGCACCATATTGGCAAGGAGGGATGCTCTCATGCTAGTTCCCACAGTCACATGCACTGAGTTGCAGCGACTTAGCAGCAGGCGTTGTAGTGAAAACACAATGACAGACTTGCTGTTGCTGGTTTCAGCAATAATTGGATTAGGTCTACATTTAACGTAGATTTAGTAACCCCCGATTACTACCTTGTGTCCAAGGCAATGAGACAATTCGGTGTAATGACTGAGTGGAGCCAGGCTGTCTGACCTCAAATTCATTTTTCTACTCGCTAGCTGTGAAACTTGGGCAAGTTACTCAACCTCTCTGATCTCAGTTTCTTCTCTCTCTCTTTTTTAAAAATATCTTATCTTATTTTTTAAATATTCATGAGAGACATAGAGAGAGAGGCAGAGACACAGGGAGAGGGAGAAGCAGGCTCCATACAGGGAGCCCGACGTAGGACTTGATCCCGGGACTCCAGGATCACACCCTGGGCCGAAGGCGGCGCTAAACTGCTGCGCCACCCAGGGATTCCCCAATTTTTGGCATTTTAGTAACATAAAACTATAACGCCTGAGTGTTTAGAACTGGTCTTAATGAGTATATGTATTTAAGATACATTTTAATAAAAATGACTTAGGTCATCCCTGGGTCCGTGAGAAATTTTTTTTTCTCCAAAAGCGATCTCGGTATAGTTTAAGCCTTTTGCACTGTGTACAAGGACACACCCAAGATTCTTGGAACAGAATTTTTAATCTCTGGAAGAGACATTACGCTCTAACGTTTTATCTATATACTCGAGCACCATAGTTTTAACTTGAAGGAAATTTAAGGCCGTAACACCAAAAACTGCCTCTGTTTTCAACAACTCCGGCAAAGTCCCCCAGGCCCAGGGAACACCCGCGGAGCGGCCCGCTTCCAGCACAGGTGCGTCCCGGCCTGACGCCCGCGATAAGCCACAGGTGAGAGGCGCCCACGTCACTGAACGCGGCAAAAAGAAAGCCTTTTCTCCGTGGACTACGGTGTTCGGTTGTATAAAGTCAGTGTATTGGTTGTAGCGTTCAAATCTGTTTTTAGGCTTTCTCTGCGCCGGAGTGATCTGTCAAGGATTAAGCAAAATAGGCCGGTCTCCCGGTTAGGTGTGCTTCGGACGCTCTCCTTTCGCTGTGTGCCCACCCGAGGCCGGGCAGGGTGTGCAGCTGCATTCCGCACGGGTTTTATTTGGCGCTGGGTTCCTTCGGGCCCGGCTGCCAAGGACTGAGGGCTTTCCTGGGAGGGGGGACATCGAGTGCGGAAGCCCGGACACAGCGGGCTCAGGAAGAGATGTCTTTAGGTTGCCGAGAAGAGGGAGACGACAAACCCGGGCCCAGATTCGCCGAGGACGCCCTAGACTACGGCAGGGATGGTGTCAGCCCGCGCTGGCCAGCCATGAGCAGCAGGGGTCGTCCGGGCAGAAGCAGGATGGGCCTCCCCGCTGGCTCCTGGAACTCTAGGCTCGCTGCAGCAGGCCCGGGTGGGCTGTGGCCTGATGACGGGAGGGGCGGCGGCCCTGGGACCTTTATCAGCTCCTTCCACCTTGAGTAAGGCCCCCCGGGAACGTGGGCCGTTAACACGGCTCTGAACCAGGTCCGTTCTGATCAGCCCAACGGTCGCGGCTGAAACTAGAGATAAGGACGGAAAGAAGTGTCCCTGGGCCCAGGCGTCCGTGCCTCTGGCGTCTGGCAGCGGCAGCTCCAGGGCCCGTGGACACTCCCGCCCCAACTCCCCCCCACGCCCCCAAGCAGCTGACAGAGGGGACGGTGAGGACCTGGGGCCTCGGGCTGGTGGCCGCACTGGGCCACGCAGGGAACAGAGGCTGCGCAGACACCAAACAAGAGCCAAACAACAGACGCGGGGCGGTGACAGGTGTCCCCTGCTGCGCCAGCCAACTCCGGAGGTGGCCGAGTGATGGCAGTTCCAGCAGCTTCCGTGAGGCTCAGCTGGACCCCGCGGGGACGAGCTGGCCTCCGTCTTGCCTGTGCTGTTCCACCTGGTCACCCCGAGCCTCCCCTTCCCCTGCCTGCCCTGAACTTGAGCCCCCCTTGGCCCGCTCCCCCCGCAACGATCTTTCCGCAACAGAACTTGAATCTCCACCTGCCCCTGCTCCCAGGATAAAAGCCAGGCTCCTCGCCTTGGCCTCTGCTGCTTTCCGTGCTCCCCCGCCCCGCCTCTCTCTGTCTCTCAGGAATCAATAAACAAAATCTTTAAAAAAAATAAATCTTTCTTTCTGGAAGAGGAAATGATACTATTAGACTTTGAAACGCGTGAGGACTTTATGAAGACAGTTTCTTTTGCCGGTGGACACGGTTTTCAGCCTATATTATTTTATCGAGCCTGAGTTTCATTATGTTTGCTTCCTTTACTCGGCGTGGAGCCCATATAAGGTCTCTCGACTTCTGCTTTAAAAAAAAAATTGATGGTGAAGGGGCACCGAGTTGGCTCAGTCGGTTCAGCATCTGACTCTTGATTTCAGCTCAGGTTATGATCTCGGGGTAATGAGATGGAGCCCCAAGTCCATGCTCCACGTGGAGCCCCCTGGGGTTCTCTCTCCCTGTCCCTCTCCCCCACATCATATGCACTCCCCCCCCAAATAAATAAATAAATAAAATCTCTCCGAAAATGGACGGTGAAAAGACACCCAAAAGTGAGGGTGCATTTGGTTCTTTCCTTCCTTGACTGTGTCAGATGCCAGAGCATCCCTCCTGATTGTCTCAACATCCCTTTATTTAGAATTTATCCTTCTTCCCTCCTAGCACCACATTTCTCTTAGATCCTTCCAACACCCTCATTTGTGTCCCAAATTAGCTACATCTGTTACCATAGTTATGCAGTTTCCAGCTTAACCCCTTGCCTGCTTGTTCCTGCCCTACTGTGCCTGACGCATCCTTTCTTGCATTTCCATCAGACCTACCGTTTTTCTTTCGTTTTTCTTTCTTTTTCTCCCTCCCTCCCCCCACCACCCCCGCCACCGCCTCAGGTTTTTTTGCTGGCTTTAAGGTAATGCCTGTGCATAGTTAATAGCCCGAGTAGGCCGAAGGGCTTCTAACCGAAAGCAGCAGTCTGCCCAGCCCAGGCCCTCGGCCAGGTCAGCCGGTCAGCCGCGTTTGGCCGTTCCCTCCTGCTGTAGTTACCTTCCTATCTCGAAATCCTATGCTTACGTTAACGTCTCTGAATTCATCAGTGACCTGCTGTGAAAGCCAAGGACGTCGTTTGGTTACATCATCCCTGCATCTCCTCATTCTCTCTGGTCATCCCTGTGGCTCCACACAATGCATTTGTTCAAACCAGGTTTCTCCCTCCGCGGCCTGTTGACTGGGTCCCTCGACCCCCGGCTCCGCGTAGGACAAGGCCATCAGCACCCCTCCTTACCCTGCTTCCTCTTCCCTCCAGCTTCGCTTTACTTTTGCATTATCGAACTCGGTAAAATATTCATTCTGTTCCGTTGGCCGTAGTTGATTCCTATGATTTGTCTGTAATTATAGTGATGTTAAAAGCTGAAGAGTTCTGACCTGTTCATTATCTGGGTTGATACGTTCACAAGTAACACATGCTAGGGTTTCATATCCTCGGCCGGCTCCCGGCTCTCAACCCTCGGCCCTAGGTGGGAAGTGCTCGCACGGTGGCCCAGGGCCCCAGCACCGTCACGCCTGCCCCAGCCCGCCCGGCGGGGTGTGCGGCTCCTCGAGGATCCCTCCACTGGCCACGCCGGTGGGCTGCGCAGCGGCCGAGGCCCCACTACCGGGCCCGCAGGTGGCCGCAGCCTGGTGCCGGGCCGGGGCCAAGCGGTGCCCTCTGCTCAGCACCCAGGGGGGACCTCTGCTCAGCCCCTCCCTCCTGCCGTCCATGGTGCCTGCTGCCCGCCAGGCGCTGCTCCTTGGCTCCCGCATCCTCCACCTCGAGTCCGGGCTGACGCCACTTGGGCCCCAGACATTCATCACTAGTTCCCACCTGCTTTTGGTCCTGCAGAAACTCGCTGAACCCTGTTCCAATGACGGCCTGCACTATGCACGTTTACTCCCTGATGACCCGCGGCATGAGGTCTAAGGAGAGAGCGGGAGGTGGGCGGTGGGACCGGGACGCCCATGGCCACGCAGTCCCGGGATCTTCTCCCCGACGGTGCGGTCGCCGCGAAGGCCTTGCGGCTTACATGCAATCCAGCAAACTCCGCTGTTTCTCTTCAGGAAGGTGCAAGTTGGCAAATCAGAAGAGTTTGGTTAATAGTGTGCAGGAGCCCAGGATGAGATGAGGGGTTAAGGGAAAAGAGAAACTTCTCCGGGTAACCTGGGCTGCAGTGACTGGCCATGCGCCGGCCGCGGAGATCATTGGTCAGCGTTGCTGGCGCTTGACTTACATCCAGAACGGAGCAGCCGACAGAGACAGTTAGTGGGTTCACACCCTGTGTCCCCGGAGGGAGGGGGCTCCCGGATAAGGAGGCAGGATTCGTGGGCGCCCATGGAGCTCTGTTCAGCAATAAGTCTGGAGATACGGACGTAACATAAGAAATTCCAGTTGCCTCTACATTTCCATCTAATTTGCAGGTTATTGCTTCATTTTCGGCCTTAACAATAGTCACCGAGACAGAAGAGAGTTCTGGGGCTCCTGTTTTATGTATCTTAACTGTTAAAGGCTGGAAAAGCTGTGGCCAGCTTTGAAGACTGTACCTACAGTCTTCAACCGTATCAGGTTGTAGGACGTTGAAGAATTAAAATCTGCTTTTCAAAACCTATTCTATTTATGGATGAAATGATACAAAATCTTTTTCTGTTGGGGATGAATGGGGTTGAAGTGAACTGAGGTGGACTACAAGTTGGTAATTGTTGAGATTGGGTATAACATCTAAACTGGCACTTTTTTAGAGGGAAAGGAGGTACCATGAATAATTGCATTGGAACAAGAGGCATGACCCCGACCCTCTTGGGAAAATTGCAGTCTATTCTGAAGCTAGATGATGGGTACTTGGGGTTCATTATATGGTAGGCTCCTAATTTTGCATATTTGCAGATTTTTCCATCATTAAATTGTCTGCTGTTTTATCCTGTTTGCTATTTTGTTAAAATTGGAGACTTTCACCTTAACATGATGTTAGGCATTAGTCAACTTCAAATACAAAATGAAAATAGCAAGAGAATATTGTCAAAGAACAAATCTATTAAGTTAATTTATACTAATGGGACAAAAATCCATGGACTCTGCAACTGGGACACCCAGGAAGCAATATTTAATTAAGTCGACAATGTTATAAAGCAGATCTCTAGCTTTAGTTATGCAAAAGGGCCTTGTTTTATCTCTGTGGATTGGGTTCATCAGGCTTTTACGGGTGGGCGGGTGCATCCCCACAAAGGTCGAGTCTGCTGGGAAATAGAGCGCATTTCCCAAGAAAGCAGGATTTCTATTTGCAGAGCAAGTCAGCAATAATAACTACCGATCGGTAATTATCTTTGCGTCTCTCCTATGTGAGATTCTTCATTACCTCTTACCTGCTAAAATAGTCTTTCGAAGTTACCCAGAAGTTGAGAAAGAAGGTCTCCTTTCTTGCTCTCTAATTACCATGCTGTGTCGTCCCATGGCTTAGTGAAGTTTTTGCTTCTGGGCCCGCAAGGAGGTATGGCCGGGGTGCGTGCATGAGGTGGCAAGGGTGGGCTCCGTCTTTTAGGATGTCAGGCATCTTGCTTCTGCCGATCAGAGGGCTCACGTGGTTGTGGATTTGGAGTGAGGGTCTTGGTGCCCTGTTCAGAGAGGGGCTGAGATGAATGCCCAGCTGCCAGGAGCCTGGGACTGTCATGCAAGGTACTGTACCAGATGTGGGCTCTCCAAGGCTGGAGTGCTGCTTCTGTAGGATCAGAAGCCCGTTTTTTGAAAATTATTTGTTCTGCTGCTGTTGTGTCACTGGTGTGATTTAGTATCATGTCCCCTGTATTATGCAAAAAAGGTCACTTTCTATTTGCTTATGGTTTTTGAAGTCAAGCTTACCGAGATATAGCACACACATAGTACAATTCGCCTTTCGTAAGTATGTTGTTCTATGATTTTTGACAGATACATACACTCACGTGACCACAACCGCAGTCAAGATAGGAGGTTCCCTGTGTCCCTTTGTAGTGAATCTCTCCCTTATCCACCCACAGCCCGTGACAACTGCCCATCTGCTTTTGCCTTTTCCAGAATGTCCTATAAATGAGACCATACAGTGTAGTCTTTTGTGTCCGACGTCTTTCATTTCGTATAATGTTTTTGAGATTAATCCACGTCGCTACAAATATTAGTAGTTGGTTTCTTTTGATTGCTGAGTAATATTTCTCTGGATGACTGTCCCAGTTTGTTCAGGCATCCACCATTAAAGAATAT
This sequence comes from Canis lupus dingo, assembly GCF_003254725.2. Lineage (NCBI taxonomy): Eukaryota > Metazoa > Chordata > Mammalia > Carnivora > Canidae > Canis > Canis lupus. Next base: position 70,088,570 of record NC_064252.1, on the reverse strand, counting down.
TTGGGCTGTTTCCAGTTTTTGATGATTATAACTAAAGCCACTGTACGTAATGACATACAAATTTTTGTGTATTTTGGTTCTCTTGGGTAAATAAATACCTAGGAGTGGGGTTGCCTTATTGTGTGTGTATTCTTAATTTTATAAGGAACTGCCGGAGTGTTCTCAGAATGGCTCCATTTTGCATCCCCGCCAGCAATGTATTAGACTTCTAGTTGCACTGAACTTGGTATTGCTAGTTTGTTTGCTTGTTTTAATTCTAGCCGTTATGATAGGTGTGGGGTAGTATCTCACTGTGGTTTTAACTTGCACTTCCTTAATGTCAATGACCCTGAGCATCTTTTCAGGAGCTTGAATGCCACCGTATCTCTTTTTTGGTGGTTTCTTGTCTTTGAAATGTCTGCGAGTTTCTGCCATCCTAAGGCAGACCGCAGAAGGGGTATTTTCTTAGTCTCAGATAGTCTCAGAGGGGGAGCAGAAGCATAATGGGGGTGCGGGGAGCTCTATAGGGGGATGTAGGGAGAGTTGCCTAAGAGGAAGGTAACATGGGAAGGGTGGAGGGGGTGAAGTCAGGAGCTGGGGTATCTCATCCTTCCCTCCTGCCCAGGCTGCTTCTGGAGCTTTTTTTCTGGAGGATTGTGTGGTTTATATTATGAGGAGCTACTCCCTTAGGAAGTAAGAGAGGGATGGAACAGGACAGCTATAATATTGATTCATTTTTTTTTTATGTGCTTATTCCAAATTCTGGTCTTTACATCCTTAGCTCAATAAGTATCTCTTTAAAATAGATATTTGGCTCAGATAACTCCTTCTGTTAATTTTTGGGTGGAAGAGAAAGGAGCGTTACATAAAAAAATATTCAGGAAAATGTATATTTAAATTTAATTGATGTAGGGACTCAAAGAGATATTTGAATGACCCATGTTCATAGCTGCATTATTCACAATGGCTAAAATGGAGAAGCAACTCAGGTGGCCCATCAATGGATGAATGGATATACAGTCAGGTGGTGTATGTCATATGGAATAATGGTCAGTCTTAAAAAGGAAGAAAATTCTGACATATATTACAACATGGATGAGCCTTGAGGACATACACTGCATGAAATAAACCAGTCACAGAAAGACAAGTACTGTATGATTTACTTACATGAGGTGCATAGTGACAGGAAGTAGCATGGTGGTGGCCAGGGGCTGGGGTGGGGAAAATTGTATAATGTTTAATGGGCATAGTGTTCCAGTTTTTTTTTTTAGAGATTTTATTTATTTATTCATGAGAGATACACAGGAGAGAGAGAGAGAGGCAGAGACACAGGCAGAGGGAGAAGCAGGTTCCATACAGGGAGCCCGACGTGGGACTCAATCACGGGTCCCCAGGATCATGCCCTGGGCTGAAAGTGGCTTAAACCATTGAGCCACCCGGGCTGCCCCATACTGTTCCAGTTTTACAAGATGAAAAGAGTTCTGGAGATGGATGCTGGTGATGGTTACACAACATTATGAATGGTGCACTTAAAAATGGCTAAGATGATCAATTTTATGCTATGTGCATTTTATAGCAATAAAAGTTTAACGTGATTGAGGTGTGCTAGCAACAATGAATAATGTATCGTGATGGTGGGTAAGTTTGTGATGTTTGACTATGTCAATCGGTGTTAACCGAACACCTCTACACGCAGCTACTGTTCCAGGTCCTGGGCATGCCTTGGTGAACTAGGAGATCACACTCTAGTGAGGAGAAAAGGAGGGTGTGGGGATTTGAGGAGAGAGTGAGAAGGTGGGAAATGATTCTCTCGAAGAGCCTACGCCAAGGAAGGTTGCTTGGTAATGTTCAGAAATCATTTGGAGAGAGTTTTGAAATAGGTCCAGTTTGCACAGCTGTGTGCAAGGGTCAACTACTCAGTGGTACACCGGGAGCAAGGTCTTATAGTGTTTGACCAAAGGTGCAAGTGGTGACAACAGTAGAGGAGAGAGAAACAGAGAAGTTAGAGGTACTTCGCAAGGGGATTGTTACCCCGCTGGACTATAAGCCAGGTAAGGAGGGATGTGAAGAGTGGGCTTTGGTGGTAGATAGTGAAAAGTGAGTAAAAGGTCTCGGAGACATTGGGGAATTAGAGTAGGTAGGCTGGAAGGGGCTGGTCAAGGAAGAGGATGGGGAATGAAGATGTTGGAGGTGGTAATCGTATTGGTGATGGCGAGGTCTAGGGCATATGCCTATGGGTGCGGGCGACTGAGCCTGGGTGTTGGGTAAATCACCGCGGGGGTGTGAATGTTGACGTCATCAGTAATGAGAAAGGAGAGCAAGACAGTCAAGTCATCAGTGAGTGAGGGGAATGACCAGCAGAGTGGTGGGGGATAGCCACAACGGGGCTGACGGGACGTCTGTCTAGTCGGGAGCCTTGGGCTCTCAAGGCAATGGGTTGTTTTGAAGCAGTGGAAGTAGATGGACATGTCTGTGGGGCACACAGAGGCTATCGACATGGTGCCAATGCCCCAACTCTAGGAGATGTGTGCTCTGAGAGAACAATGAGCTCAGGAGAGTGAGGCTTTAGATTTTTTTTTATTCTTGGATCACAGAAATGGGCTTTATGTAGCAGGATTAGGGAATCCTGCAAAGATTTATGGGATTGTTGATGAGATCGGCTTCTAAGCAGGAAGGAGGGTAACCAAGGAGGCGTTATTGACTTTGGGCTTATTCAAAACTCAATTAAAGGCAATTAACAGTATCTGGTGTTGTTTACAAAAGTACCGGTCTCATGAGAGACCTCCTTGCAGTCCTGGTGCATTGTGAGAAGAGAGGGAAAGCTTCCTCTCTTGTGGCATCTTGTGTCTTTATGTCATTAATGCCCACGTCACCCCCAGCCATAAATCTCATGGAGGGGACAGGAGGTTTCTGTGCCTCCATATCACCGTCTTGCTGTGGCTCTGAGATGACTCGCTTGCCTAGCCTGGCTCTGCTGGTGGTAACCTTTAACAAAATAAACTGTGACATGAAAAATAAAGATTTTTCGGAGAAGATGCGCTTTCTCAAAATCCATGTTCGTGCATTAGAACAGGACACTGTGGGGGAATGAAGCATGTTACGGGGAAGTGTGGGGTTTCTTAAATGCCTGGCCCAAAATCTCAAGGAAGCGTTCTGCACCACGTGGCAGTCCTGAAGCATTTACTCTCCCACTCTCCAAGATAAGTATTTGACTCCTCTTTTTTTTTTTTTTTTTAAACAATCTCCTTTCCTCCCACTCCCACCCACCTTACCGGGTGCCTCCAATTTCATTGAGAGATGGAAGCAATAAGCAGAGCGGCCCTGCTTTTATCGGGGGCCACCCTTTCTCTGGGATCTGGGCCGCGTTGCCTCTCACCTTCTCAAAATCACCACGCCAGCAGTTGGTCATTGTCTTCTCTGCTCGCCGGCCCCCATCTCCTTCCTCTGTCTCCGTCTCTGTCTCTCTACCGCAGCGTTCCCCTTGCCATTCCGGCATCCTCTAGGGTCTCCTCTCTAGCGACTGCCCCCGTCTCTCCAGGTTCTCAGCAAAACTCCTTGCAAGGATTGCCTTGCTCGCTGTCTCACTTTCTCTCCTCTGTGGTCTGTACGTGGGCTTCTGTCCTCTCTATGCTACGGAGACTGCTCTTGTCAAGGTCACTAATGACCTCCTTGCCGCTAAATCTAATGGTGTCTTCTCTGTTTTTATCTCACCCATCAGCAGCTTTCAACACGTGGACCTCTTCTCGAAATAATCTATTGTCTGGCCTTCTGAGCCCCTTCACTCTCCTGGTTTTCCCTTGCCTCACTGGCTGTTCCTCTTCTTCCTCTCTGAGGTTCTACTCACCTACCAGACTTCTCAATGTGGGAGAGGCCCATGGCTCTACCCTGGGCCACCTAGTCTCCTTTACACACTCCCCCAGGGGAGCTCATCCAGGCCTTAGCTTTGGACTCTCTTTATATGCCAATGTGTCTAGTCTCTCTTTTTCTCAGAACTCTAGCTTAGTGCTACTCAAACCGTATTGTGCATATGGATCACGGGGATCTTGCTAAAAATGCACATTCTGGTTACATTGATCTGAGGTGGGGCCTAAGATTCTACGTTCCCAACAAGCTCCTAGGTGATGCTGAGGCTACGGGCCTGGAATCATATTTAGAGTAGTGTTGAGCACTGGGGCTACAGACTTGTATTCCCAAATGCCTCCTTGACATTTCTGCATGGATGTCTCCTAGATAATTCAGACCAAGCCCAACATGACCCTAGTAGAGTCTTGATTTCTTTCCTCAGACCAGCTCTCTGTATTACATCATCCTCCCAGTTGCTCAAACCAAAAGTCTTGGAACTGTCCTTGGTTTCTTCACTTTCCCATCCAACCTATCAGCAAATTCTGTTGGCTTAATCCTCTAAAATGTATCCCAAATATTTCACTTGGCTCCATCATAATAGTAGTAGCTGACGTTTATTGAGCACTTTCTACATACCAGGCTCTGTTAATCATTTGCTCTAGACCAAATATTTATGTCTCCCCAGAATTCATATGTTGAAACCTAATCCCTAATACGATCGTATTTGGAGGTCGAGGACTTTGGAGATGATGAGGTCATGAGGGCTCTGCAATAATGAGATCAATGACCCTATAAAAGAGACCTCAGAGGGCTTCCTTGTCTCTTCTGCTATGTGAGGACAGTGAGAAGACAGCCCTCTATGAACTAGAAAGCAGGCCCTCAGCATATACCGGATCCCCTGGTGTCTTGATCTTGGACATCTCAGCCTTCAGAACTGTGAGAAATAAGTTTCTGTTGTTTATAAGCTACCCAGTTGATAATATTTTGTTATTATGTGTAGCTTGAGCTAACACATATAGGTACATTTATATTTATATGTATTAAAAGTCTAGTGATCACAACAATCCTGTAAGGCGGATGGTAGTATTAATCTCCTTATTTAGATGAGGAAAACTTATTTCTAGGCAATGCTATATAAATGATCAGTTTATGACTTTAAAAACCCAATTCATTCTTTTGGTTTATTTTTCTCCTCTTTTGTAAATATGGTAGTCAACAGGGCTATTGATATACTAGGAGAACTAGGGAGGTACGATCTTAAGTTTCTGTGTCCTTGCTAAGTACAGACTACATTGCAGATATCCATAGGCAAATGTCCAAAGGGTGTGCATGTCACAGGATTTATAGTCTCTTTAGCTTTCTCAAGCCATTTTTGGCAAGGGCTATACGCACTTAAAACATTAAAAATATTTATGTCTGATAATTATAATACCGTGATGCACCTTACAAAGACATTGTATCATGTGCATCCTTGTACAACGCAGGGATTCTTCTGTTTTCACTCCTGCATTTCCCGTAACCTATGGGATGCACGGAGAACACGACCTTAAGCTCCAAGATGTGCTCCTTGGCTAAGCTTCATCGGCGTCGGTCAGTTTCAAGAGCGTGGCGCTCCGTGTTGGTTATCACACAACCTGCGAGAGGGAGCGGCCGGGGTTCAGGAGAAGGCAACCTATGTGGTCTAATAGATGGAAAGTAGTTCATATGAAGAAAAATCTCAAGGATTTGGGGTTGTTTAGATTAGAAAACAGGTTGAGCCACTACTTGGCTACACTGTTCATTTTAAAGGAAATCTTTAGTCATCTTGTTGGTAAAATAAAGGCATCTTTTTAAAAAAAAAAAAGATTTATTTTTATTGGGAGGGGAGAGGTTAGAGGGAGAGAATCTTCAAGCAGACTCCCCAGTGAGCATGGAGCCCAACACCTGACTCTCTCGTGACTCTGAGCCAAAACCAAGAGTTGGATGCTTTACCGACTGAGCCACCCAGGTGCTGCCCCATAAAGACATCTTTTGTAATGTGAGTAATTTACTTGGCTCTGTCAGTGTGAGTTTGTCAGGTGGGAAAAGGAGGCACACATTCATCATTATGCTAGTAATTTCTATCACACCTGTCTCTAAAGAACCATTCCTCTCTCTCAGAACTTACGATACGCCAAGGCAAACATTACACCAAACATGACACTGCAGTTCTTTCTCTGGCTCAGTTCAAATATCCTAGGAAGCAAGATTCTTGCCTATAAATGAACTCAGGAAAGCTCAAAAGGAGCCCCGACCATTAGCAAGGGCCTGCCATTCTTTATGTCTCCGAGGAGCCTGTGTCAGATGTCCCACTTGTGGAACACTCACTGGAATTCCAGCATGTGGGAGTGCAAGGGGCCATGCAGACCTTCCAGTCCACCCCCGGAGTTACAGACAGCAGACAGGTGAAGCCAAGAGAGGACAGACACCCCAGGCAAGGCCATGATTACTGGCAAATCTAGGGTTCCTGAAAAGCTATTCTTTAGGACATTTCTTTCTAAACGTCAACCTCTCCCTTTTTTAATGTCAGAGTTTTCAAGATGCAATTTAGTTTCAAGGAAAAGAGATGGGAAGAATAGAAGTTTGCTTACAAGAATCTTAAATATGGTAGAAGAGACAGATGGGGCTGAGCCAGGCCTCCACCCATGATGATCCTTAATCCTCATCCTGGATGTGGGAGAAAAACTTATAATGACTTACACTTCATTACAATGTCCCAAAGTACGTTGGGTCCCTAGGGCTGCCTTAATAAAATACGACCGACTGGATGGCTTGCAACAGGAGATTTATTTGTCCATAGTTCTGGAGGGTAGATGTCCGGAATCAAGGTGTTGGTAGGGCCACGCTCCTCTGGAGGCTCTAAGGGAAGAACCCCTCCTTGCCTGGTCCTGCCTTCGGGTTACCAGCATCCTCGGAGTCCTTGGCTTGTAGCCGCATCAGTCCAGTCGCTGCGTCTGCCGTCACATCGGCTTCTCCTCTGCGTCTCTTTATATCTAAAGCTCCTTCTCCTTATGAGGACCCCCCACCAGTGGAATTGGGGCCCATCCTATTCCACTATGACTTCTTAATTTTCTTCAAACACCCTATTTCTAAAGAAGGTCACATTCACAGGTTCCAGATAGACATGAATTTTGGGGAGACACCGTTCAATCCAGTATGCAAAGTCACGGTGCTTTTATGTTTCATCTTTTGCTAAGAACTTCTGTTTGTATGCTGCAGAGAGGCACGTGTGTTCTTAGTCCAGAGGGAGAGAGAGACAGAGAGAGAAAGTACCTGAAACATTACTTTCCAAAGTGTATCTGGTAGGACTCTATCCTCAAGAAATGTAACATGAAATATAAAAGTCTTGATGGTCAGGAGAATTTGGGAGACACTGTATTCCTCCCTCCTCTCGAAGCATCTTGGAGAATCTGGGATATAAAGGGCTGAGGAAGTCCTTAAGAGGACCTGTGTTTATCCTACCAATTCCAAAGTTTATTGGATAGAGAGCACTGTTGTCTCTGGCTCTATATTGACTAAGGGTCGCCTCCACTTCATGAGACAGAAACCCGACCACAGTACCTTAGTCCAATAGGGATTTATTTCCCTCACTTAGAAAGTTCAGAGGTGACAGGCACTGAGGGGGGCACTTGATGGGATGAGCACTGGGTGTTATTCTACATGTTGGCAAATTGAACACCAATAAAAAATAAATTTATTTAAAAAAATAAAAAATAAAATAAAATAAAAAAGAAAGTCCAGAGGTCAGAGTCTGGGCTGACACGGTGGCCCATTGTGGCCCCCACGTATCAGGCTCCTTCTAGCTCTCTGCTGTGTCATGCTCAGCAGGTGGTATATTCTTTCTCCTGAAAGTTTGCAAACCAGAAACTCCATTTCCAATCTTCCAACTACCTTCCAGCCAGAGAGGAGGAGGAGGAAGGAGTGATGGAGACAGGGTAGCATTTCTGTTAGGAAATCCAGCTTTCCCAGAAATTCCCAACAGATTTCTGTTTGCACATGATTGACGAGGACTGTATCCTAGAGCTGCTTCCAGCTTCAGGGAAGCCTAATGAGCGCAGGGTTTTTGTTGGGGACATTGGACAAAATTGAGGTTCAGTTAGGAAGGAAGAAAGGGATGGCCACACATAACTTCCCAGGGCATTAGTGACCAAGAGATCACCCTGTTAAAGATGTGTCCACGTCGTGCTTCGCAGGAGAGTGTTTCCTTTAGAGTGCCAGGTTTTTCTCACCAGCCTCCAAGTGTAATCCTACCAAACACTTTTTTTTAAAGATTTTATTTATTTGAGAGACAGTAAATGAAAGAGAACACACGAGCAGGGGCAGAGGGAGAGGGAGAAGCAGGCTCCCCTGCTGAGCAGAGAGCCCGAGAGAGCCCGATGCGGGCTCCACCCCAGGACCCTGAGCCCGTGACCTGAGCTGAAGGCAGGTGTTTAACCGACCACTGGGCCACCCAGGCGCCCCGCCCAAACATTTAGCTCAGTTCACTCAAGAAGTTTGAAGTGCCCATGCTTGAATGGCTCCATGCTACCCTAAGTGCTTTTTAAATTATTTAATGGCTTGATGTGTGCTTGCATTCCTAAGCTAATTTCATCTTCTTTAATGTGCTCTAATGGAATTTGGAGCTTCCCTGGCTCCAAATCCCTTAAATATATAGCTGCCATGTTTAGAGTAATACATTTGGAATGCATTATGGAAGCATTGCCGTTTCTTCTGGCCAACGTTTAAAGCAGCGGAAAGACAAACTGCCACCTTCTCAGAGACCACCGAGGTCACCTTGTGACTTAGGAGACTTGATAAATGCCAGGGTCCTCAATGATCACTGTTGTGGTCACTTATCTAATCACCAGGAGCTCCCAACATGCAAGCCTCCATCCCCAGGAGGGACCTGCATCGTGAAGCACATTGCAGGAGGAGCCGAAAGGGTCTGCTGCTCTTTTTGGTTTCCCCCGCTGTCACGTCGTGTGGTCACGGAGAGCACACAGGCCAGGAGAAAGAAGGCTGGTCGGCGCAGGGCCGCGCGGTGGTAACGTCAAAGAGAAAGGTACAGAGACATTCGACAGATTCCGTAAAAGATCTCCTTTTGATCTCCGTCCGGATATGTGGTGTTTCTAATCTTGCCTTTGGAGAGCGGTGAGGAGGAGGAAAGGGCCACAGGGTGAGGCAACCAGGTCATCAAACCTGAGAGCAGGAATGTTCTCCGCAAGTGAGGGCCTAATGCCTTGGGGACAACAGCCACGGACACTGGGCCAGTCTCCACTTCCTCGTACGTACACAAGCTCTTTCCCTCATTCTGGGTGCAGGCAACCCAACCGCTCCGGGATGTCAAAACACCTGTTTTTCCTTTCAGCAAAAACATGTCACCATTTCTCAAAAACGATTAAACTTTATGCCATTATTATGCATTCCAGAAAAAACACAAGTTACACTGGCCTCCTATCCAAATAGCCCTTGTACTATTTTGGTGGTTGACATGCTCATCAGAAAAAATTTTTTTTTTCAATTTGTAACCCCCACCCTCACCCCCCAAGTGCAAAGGAAATCATTTATCACAGAATAATGTCTCAGAAAGGTCACTAAAAATTGTAAGTGGTTCCCAAGCCACTGACCCATGGATCCTGTCCCTGGAGTACGCAAGGAGTCTAGAAGGTTCTAGGAGGCGGCAATGTAGCAGAAGCCAGGATGAGTTTCTCCCACCCGGGTGACTGCTGGGGCGCGCTGGGTGCGCACCTGCCCTGCAGCTCTGGATTATACCCCAAGACGTGGCTTCCTTGTTTGACTCCATTGCTGGACTCTGTGTTCTGGGCGCAGGAACCTTTTGCTAAACCTTTTTTTTTTTGTTTGGGAGTTTTATGGTCTTATTAACACAAATACGATATGCACATAAGCTGTCTCTTCATTTCTCTGCTGCGCAGCCTGGCGTTGGGGTTGGTGACCCTCAGGGCCGGCTGGGCTGCTCTTTCCACCACGACTTCGTGGTTCTTGGAGGAGACACTGTGAGCAGTCTCTGCACACATTCGTTGCGCATCAGGAGGGCTTCAGGCTCCTTGACATTGTGGACTAGGAACTTCTGGAAACCACTGGGCAGCATGTGATGTGTTTTCTTGTGGCTCCCGTAGCCAGTGTTGGGCACCAAGATGTGGCTCTTGAATGCTCTGTGCTCTCTATTGTCCATGCCTCTGGGTCTCTGCCTGTTGAGCTTAATTTTGACGTATCAGTCCGACTGGTGCCAGGTGAAGTTCTCGCTCCTCTAACAGTCTAGGGCTTCACCAGAGGTTGGAGACTGGCCGTGATGCCGCGTGGGAGACGGCTGCCACCTTGCAAGAAGGGCCTACTTGCTAAACCGTTGCTGTCTCCCCGCACTTAGGCCAAAAAGCTGTGGGATGGGGAAGGACTCTCGGAAAGAAAGGATGCCCCATAAATCCATCCAAAAACATTTGTCTCAGCAAAAGCTTTTGGGTCAGATGCTAATCCCGTAGCTACAGGTTGTGTTCGGTGGTGGGAAGCGCAGCCACGAAGGGGACAGTCGCTGTCTTAGAGGGGAGAGTGGAGGAGACTGAACTCTGGGCTTGCAGGGAAATCTGCCGGCGGGGGAGCTCGGTGAACATCCTAGGACGACACAGCAAGTGGACACCGCACAAGGCCTTGACCCCAAGTATTGGACTCCCAGGCCAGTGGTTCCCCCCATCCCCCCCCAGTCTGTGGGGTGGAAGAATTGGAGACCTGCTTGTCCTCCCTTAGGTGCTGTGTGACTGAGGACACACCCTTTTACCTCTGCTGCTCTGTTTGCTCATCCCCGGGGGACCGACTTCGTGAGGGTCCCGGTGGGCATGAGAGGAGCCACCGCGCGGTCAGCGCCCCCCGGGACCCTGGCGTGGGCACCCGCGGCTCCTCTAAGGCCCGGGTGGGAAGCGGGCGGGGCCGTGCGCTGGGCCCTGGACCGGAAGAGAGCCCCAGGGACTCCCACACGGAGAGTGGGACAGTCGCGCCGCCCGCGACAGGGCCGCGGGGGCCGGGACGTCACGCTGACCTTGGAGCTTGGCCTTACAAAGCAAGTTAGGGGGCTCCCGTTTGATTCGATTCCTTCCTGAAAGAATCCTTTCCAGCGCCAGGACCCGATCTACTGGGGGCTGTCTTGGGAGCGATCATTGCAGTTGCAGGCTCCCTCGCTTGTTCCCCTAGAGTTCTGACGAGGGGTATTTATTATTTACGACTTTCCCCCGCTATTTGCAGAACCTATAGATTTAAAAAGCAGATTTGCCTCACAGTGAATTTAGATCAGATTAGTCCTTGTTTTGGCAATAGTCTCCGCCCAGAGGGATTCGTGCAGTGTATACGGTTAATTGTTTCTCTCCTGGCTACAGATGCTGGCCTCGTTTCTCTCCTCTCTGCAGGGTCTTCTGTTGCCCTTGAATATCCATCTCACATATGTCCCTGAGTGTGTGCAACTGATTAATCATAAATATGATGACATTCCTTGGAGTAATTGGACATTATATAAAAAGCATCTGCTGTGCTTTCTCAAGAGGGAGGGGCAGGCGATCTCCCAGGCAGCAAGACAGCTGCTCCTCCGGGGGGATGTGTCCTGAGGCCATAGGCTGGCAGTGGTGGTGGGGAGGGGGCCCTCAGCACATGGCATTTCCCTGCTTTGTGCTGGGATGCTAGCAGTGCCGAGCTAACCTCGGGGTGTGGCCTGTGCCTCAGGAGGAGACCAGACCCCAGGACATCGAAGCGTCATTTCTATTCCCTGAGGACCTTCTCCCCGCGGCATGTAATTGCTCCGTCTCTGGTTCCGTACTTGGTGGCACTGGCTGGAAAATGGTGTGGGAATAAGAAGCAAAACAAAACCCAAATCTATGGCAGGGGTAGGGAGGGACCCCTAATAGTTCACCTTGGAATCTTAGGTTCAGTCCCATTAACTGATCCAAAGCTTGAAAGGAGGGAGGCAGAGGCACACCCAGGTCACTATCAAGTCCTGTTTGATTTCTATTTTGTTTTGTCTCCTAAACATTCTCAAACCCATGCACTTCTCACCGCCTCCCCACGCCCGAGTCCAAGCCCCTTGCTCCTCCTCTGGACGTCTGGACGTCTGGACGTGGGCAGTGGCCTCTAGCCTCCCCACTCCTGCTGTGCCCTGGCCCCAGGCTCTGTGGTTCATTCTCTTCTCCTTTCTTCATTGTTTACTCTTTCTCTTCCTTGGAGGATCAGTCCAAGTGTCGTCCCCCGGCAGGCTGGCTCAGGCCTGTTTACTTGGTGGGTGAATCCTCCCCCGTAGGAATTCCCGGCAGGATTGTGTCTCTCCTCAGAAGCAGTGATCGCAGGTACACGTGCAGTGGTTTCCGTGTGGCTGGCCAGTGCCCGTTTCTTGCACCAAACTGTGATTTCCATATTTGCTAGGATGGGGCCTGGCTTTGCTCACCAGCCTACCTTCTGCACAGCATTTGCTGGATGTGCTGTTTTCCCTCAATTGAATCACCGACAACATCTAACCACAGCACTCATTTCTTTCCTCCAAGCGTTCGGTTTGGATGGAGTTGATTGAACAAGCCACTCAGCCAATTTAAATCTTTAGTGTTTCGTAGAAAAGTCTTCTCAGTGTGTTTTTATTACTGCAAAATGTCCAACAATTCTATTACATTTTTCTTTAGCTATTACTTCTATCAGGTGTTTACTCAGTTTTCAAATAGACGCATGCTTTCATTTTCAACGCTGAATGATGTGTAAGCAGGTAATATTGTGACCCTACGTTGCCAAATTAAGTTCAGCTGATTTATTAAAAATATCACCAAGATGGGCAAGCCAGGGTATTCTTGTTATGTTTCAGAGGTATCTAGTGAGCTTCGCGTCAGAAAAACGCAGAACGATTTCTTGCTTCGTTTGAAATACTTATATCAGCACCTTGCCTTGAAACAGGTAATAAACTTTGCAGTGGAAAACTAATATTCTGGAATGCATGCCCCAAAATATTACAAGGAATTCTGAGAAAGGAATGTTTAAAGACAAGGTCTTAATTTGCTTGGCACATTAAAACCTTGATTTGAAAGGGATTCCTACTTCTTTTTGTTTGTTTGTTTGTTTGTTTTTTATTTTTTTATTTATTTATTTATTTATTTATTTATTTTTTTTTTTTGGATTCCTACTTCTTAATAGCTTGTGCGTATTTTTGCCATGTACAAGGATGGCTTTAAATAAGCTACAACCAAAAAAAAAAAAAAAAAAAAAAGCTACAACCATGCTTTTGGGAGGTCTCTACTCCTGGGTTCTTAAAACCAGGTTTATTTAAGGGGCGCCTGGGTGGTGCAGTCGGCTACACGTCTGACTCTCGGTTTCGGCTCAGGTCGTGATCTCAGGGTCATGAGATGGAGCACCCTGTTGGGCTCTGTGCTGAGCTCAGAGTCTGCTTGAGATTCTCTCTTTCTTTCCCTCTGTCCCTCCCGCTCCTTCTCTCTCTCAAACAAATAAATCTTAAAACAAAACAAAACAAAAAAACAAAACAAAACAGGGGATCCCTGGGTGGCTCAGCAGTTTGGCATCTGCCTTTGGCCCAGGGCGCAATCCTGGAGTCCCGGGATCGAGTCCCACGTTGGCTCCCTGCATGGAGCCTGCTTCTCCCTCTGCCTGTGTCTCTGCCTCTCTCTCTCTCTCTCTGTGTCGATCATAAATAAATAGATAGATAGATAGATAGATAGATAGATAGATAGATAGATCGATCTTTAAAAAAAATCTTTAAAAAACCCCAACAGATTTATTTAAAAATAAACCTGACAAGTCTTTCCAAATTTTACAAATGTACTTGAGGTTTTACATACTTACTGAGAAGAGAGGACATTTTCTCCTCTTCCCTTGTCAATGTTAAGTGTGCCAAAGCATGCATTCTCCTTATTAATTACCTGAGGGATTATAATGTCCAAGAAGCAGCATAACGAGAACCACAAGTTCCTGCCTTTCTATCAGTGAAACTCAACGTTTCCTGTAGAGCAGAAGTTCCTCGCGCTCACCTGTATTTCAGTAATCCAGCTCCCAGAGAAACCGTAAAAAGGACGACCAGGTTACATTTTGCATGTGTTCTTCTGTGAGTCAGACATCACAATGCACATATTACTTACTTGCACATGCACATTACTGTGTGGGGCGACGCATCGACCATCATGCTCTATTGCTCTATTTTTCCTGGCCATTGAGATGTCCAGGGATAATTTTGACTTTAACCAATTTTGGCCTTATTAATGGACTTTGGAACCTAATCCATCACAAGATGTAACTTTGTGGTGATGACTTTGACCTATTTACTTAAGTCATTAAATGCACAGTCTTGGATACTTGGGGTGCGGGGGGTACTGTGCTGACAGCAGTACCATATTTTTGAAGTAGGCTTTTCAGTTGATGCATATGTAACAAGGTCTATAGAGTAAGATTTAATAAGCTTTTACAGGAGAGCATGTGTTTTTCCCTCCTGGGCGATGTTAAACGTGCACTGTCAGACTTCAATATTGCATAACCTGAAAAAACACGTTGGGATGTTTGTCTTATACTGAGTGTAGCCAAGGACCTCAGGTACATGTTCTATGGCAGACACCCCCAAAGCTCATTTTGCCAGAGCTGGCTACAGAGCACATCAAGAGCTTGAATGGATCTTGTCCTGAAAGGTGAGTGCTGAAGACAGGTAATAGCTACTGCATTTTCTTGTCTTTCGTGGTCTTCCTCCTGTTTCACGCACTGCGGTTCTGTAGCCAAAAACAGTGGAAGGATCAGTAGGTGCCGGCGGAGTCTGGCTCGGCGTTTCGCCTTGAATTTGATCACTTTGGTCACAGGCATCATCATGTTTTCTTTTTAAATTCTCTGTCTTCAACCAGCAGTCCCGTTTCTCTTTTTAAATTTATCTATTCCACTTCCCCTAAAAGAAACTACGTATAAGTAAAGTTAGAGGGGGTTACCTGAAACTTAGTCTTGCCGTATCAAGAGCTGGCTCCCGGCACAGGTGGAGCTGAGCTGCCCGTGGCGTCTCCTTGGGCCGGGTGCACATGGTCTTGGGTGATGCACTTGATGGCACATTTTCGTGTGAGCAGACGTGCCTAGGCGTTAACTCTCAAAAACATCACAAGCTCAGAAATAGAACTTTCTTGTCCCAGGACAAGTTTTAGGCAGCTCTCCAGTCTGCAGAAGGAAAAGCAGTTATGGAAAAGAAGAATTGGCACAAGGGATCGGTAGTCTGAGACATATTTATATTAGTGATATTAAAGGCATGGTTTATTATAGTCTTTCCAAAAGAACAGATGGAATCAGATGCTTACAGAATGCCTGATGCATTTCTCTAGAACCTTGAGCGTTCTCAGGATACTTTGAAAACGTCTTCCTTTTATTGCTGATCGGAGAGATGTCAAAACTGGTTGATTGATTTGCCTGCAAGTCCATAGCTGGGAGGAGTTGGGATTATGACCCTGGCCTCCTGGCTCCAGGGCGGTCAGGTGGTCTGGAGTGGGAGAAGGAGAAGAGAAAGAGAAGAGAGAGAGAGAAAAGCAAGGAAATGCCAAAGAAGGGTGATAAGTGGTGGTTGCCTAGTCAGAGCTGCAAACGGTACTTGGATTTTTGTAAAAGGATTTTTTTTTTAGAGCATTTTTAGGTTCACAGCAAAACTGAGCAGAAGCTACAGAGGTTTCCATATACTCCCTGCCCCCACACCTGCTTAGCCTCCTCCGCTGTGCGCACCCCTGCGAGCATGGTATGTGTGTTATAATGGAGGAACCTACGCTGGCACACGACCACCCAAGGTCCGTAGTTTACATTAGGGCCCACCCTCACCAAGCAGATGTAAGTAGGGGCCCAGGCTGGAGGAGGGGCTTGGCCCAGCCCTCGAAGGAGAGGGAAGGCCTTGACCGTCACAACCCTCAGAAGTCTAGACACACCTCTTGTACCGCATGTTGGCGTCAGGTTGTTCTCCTGGTGGACTTGGCTCCCTCCTACGTCTCCAGTAACTGGGGGTACTTTGTGAGCCGGTCCTAGGGGGAGGCACCCACCCGGATCCAGGGCAGTATGAAATGTGAAGAGGCATCATGGACTAGTCATGAGGATGTCCCCTCCCTCCCAACACCTGCAAAGCAGAATTGGATTGTTCTCTATGTTGCGAATTGTGCTCTTGTAACTCATGCATGGAGCTTGTTGCAAATAGGGCTCTCCCTGGAAGTTGCCAGATCAAATGGTAACACTCGACACAATTAGGCAGCCGTTTTCCAAAGCAGGGTCATTGCTGAGTAACATCACACAGTCCTTCCTCCCCTCGGTACCTCCCCAGCCCCCCTGGCTGGGCTGCCTGTGCTCCTGTCCTCATAGATGGTCATTCTCCCTCTATAAAGTGATATGTTCCCATTCCCAGTTTCATGTATTAGCCACTTCTTTATTGAGTTGCCAAGAATATATCTATTTATAGCCACCTCTTGGATTAGTTGTTTCGTTGATTTTTGTTATCTTCATTCCCTTCTTCTCTCCTTAAACTTACTCTGTTTTTCTTTCTTTCTTTTTTTTTTTTTTTAAGATTTCATTTATTTGTGAGAGAGAAAGTGAGTGAGAGGGAGAGAGAGCGTACACGCACACAGCAGCGGGAGGGCCAGCGGGAGAAGCAGACTCCCTGCTGAGTGGGGAGCCCATTTGGGGCCTTGACCCCGAACCCTGGGATCATGACCTGAGCCAAAGACAGATGCTAAACCCACTGGGCCACCAGGAGCCCCCGTCTTTCTAACCTTTAAAGTTGAGTGCTTAGATATTTTGTTTTCAGTCTTGTTAATAAAAACCTCAAAGGCTGTAAGACTTATTTTGTTTCTAAATGTGGCTCTGGCTGCAGCCACCGATGGTTGGCCTATAGCGTTTTTTCTGTAATTTTCTAAAAAATATGCAATTACAGCTTAGATTTCCTTTGTGAACAAATGTTATTTAGGGGAGAGTTTTAAGATTTCTAGGTGGTGGTTGTTTTTTGTTTTGTTTTTAAGTGGCAGTTTTCTGTTAAAAATGTGTTGCCTAGTTTTAATGCTTTGTGGTCAGAGAATATGTCTTTCTCAATCTTTAGGGTTTGTTGGAGATTGCTCTCTGTCCTGATTTGTAGTAAATTTTTATAAATGTTCCATCAATGTGTTATCCAAATGTCTCTAAGACCTCTAGTCCCTTTTTGATACGCAGTTTACCTTTCTTTTGACACGTAACCAAAATGGCTCAAACCTCTATTCCACAAACTGTAGGAAGGTCCATGCCTTTCACAGATTCCCTAAGACATTTAAAAAGAATGAGTTTTATTTATTTATTCCTGAGAGACCCAGAGAGAGAGGCAGAGACACAGGCAGAGGGAGAAGCAGGCTCCCTGCGAGGAGCCTGATGCAGGACTTGATCCCGGGACCCCGGGGTCACGCCCTGAGCCTCCCAGGTGCCCTTACCCAAGACATTTTGGGTGGAGGAACTTGCATTTCTTGGTCTACTTCTTAGTCTACACTACAGACCATGACCTTATTCAGACCGTGTTGTGACCGACCTGCCATGCTGCAGCATCAAACCCCTCCGTGACTCAGGGGCTGAGCACAAGAGAGATCTCGCGCTGGCTCCTGCTGCTGGTCTCTTACTTTTCGGAGGGGGGCCCTATCCCACGCCTCCCTTACTTAGAGACTTAAGCTGATGGATTTGTCACCATCTGGAAAGTGCGGGTGGCTGCAGCAGGGGGATGGGCTCTAAAACGCTTCTTCCCAGAGGAGCTTCTGTTCATAGTTCATTGATCACAAGAAGACACAGGCAGTACCGAGCCGGACGCGAGTGGGAAAGGATCATCCTCCTCTGTACCCGGAAGTGGAGAGGACGCAGATCCCGGGGAGCAGCGGGGAGCAGGCGTGCCCGTCCTGCCCAAGGAGCTCCCTGTGCGTCATGCATTTGCCCTCACCAAACGCTGTCCTCTCGCCTTCCTCCTCCCAGAGCACCAGTAGCGCCAGGCTCTGTGCTTGTCAGGCTCCGGACCAAAGGATCAGGCTCACAGAAGGTATTTACAGCAACGGGCTGGAAACGACTTTGAAATTTAGTTCAGCATTGATGACTTTTGAGATTTATCGGCTGTTCTCCATCACGGCTAATTCCCGCCTGTGTGTTTCTGTAGGCCCCTGTTCCGGCCGCGTTCCTGTCCAGGGCACCTGCCTACTCCTGCATCCCCCCACCTTTCCCCATTTGCTGCCGGTGTCCACTTCTGATTCCCTGGTTACTCTTTCTGCAAGGCTGTCGATCCCCTCGTTTCCCCATCTTCATCCACATCAAGGCTGGTAGGCGTTGGCAGGTAAAAGGAACTTGTTTCCTTTGCCCACAGTATTTCTGACATGAAATGTGTGAGGTTTTTTGTTTTTGTTTTGTTTTGTTTTGTTTTTTTTACACTGACCAATTCCATAATGCCAGAAGAATTCAATTCAATCCTGACACGACCTAGCAGGAGTTGGCATCAGATACAACAGGTTAAGGGCTCAGTCTCACAAGACTACACTCATTTCAGAAGCCACTTGCAAGCCCAGGTCTCTGCACACTTCTGATTGGCTGTGAATCAGGAGTTCCCCAACAGCCCACAGAATTTAGGGAATTGCTTACGTCTCCTGGTTTATTATATAATAAATGATAAAGGATACAGATGAACAGTCAGATGAAGAGGTAGAGACGGTGAGGTCTGGAAGGGTCTCAAGCACAGGGCTTCTGTCCCTGTGGAGTTGGGGTGGGCCACCCTCCTCCCATGTGGATTCACCAACCTGGAGGCTCCCCAAATCCTGCATCTTAGAGATTTTTATGCAGCTTCATCACAGAGACATGATCAATTATTATTAACTCAGTTCCCAGCCCCCCTCGCCGTGCTAGAAGATGGGAGATAGGGTTGAAAGTTCTAGGTCTTTCTGGTGACCCGCCTCCATCCTAAAGCCCACCAAGAGTCACTTCTTTAAAACAAAAGATGCTCCTATAATCCAGAAAGCTCCAATAGATTTAAGAACTCTGTATAAGACACGCCTATCCTCCCTGTCACCCAGAAAATTCCAAGGGTTTTAGGAGCTCTGTGTCAGGAACCGGGGGCAGAGACTAGTATATATATATTTCTCATTTCACAGCAAGGGAGGCAGGAACTCACTTTCCTTTTCGTAAGAGGCCCATCAAAAAGGTTCTTAGACCCGAAAAATAGAACAAAACAAAAAACATAAAAACTGCACTATCTCCCTCAAGATAAATGATGCTTCTAGAATGAAGAAATGCCTTGCTGGACTGTTTAACAGGCATTGTGCCCTGCTCTCGATGCGTGCAGTGAAACCGCTTTCTATAAGTTTATGTTCAATATATACTTTGTCATCCAAACCTATTGGTCCCTAAGTTTGTATTGTGAGTTGTGGGTATCAAGGGATACATTTAAGCCTAACTGATCGACCTGTTCAGGCTTTTGTACCCTCTCCCCTTACTTTTTAACCTTTTTAATTTGTTATGAACTGAGAAGTGTATTAATGTCATCCATTATTATTTGGATCCCTTTCTTTTCTTTTCTTTTTTTTTAAAGGTTTTATTTATTTATTCATAGAGACACAGAGAGAGAGAGAGAGACGCAGAGACACAGGCAGAGGCAGAAGCAGGCTCCATGCAGGGAGCCTGATGCAGGACTCGATCCTGGGTCACGCCCTGGGCTACAGGCGACGCTAAACCGCTGAGGCACTGGGGCTGCCTGATCCCGTTATTTTCTAACTAATTCTCATTTGCTTTTGATTATACACATATGTATATGTAGCCTATATGTATCTATAACGAATATGTGTATATACATATACATCAAAATATATATAATTTAACACTATGTTACTTGATGCATAACATCAGTCCTTCAATATGATATTTTCATTGTGGGAATTACTCTTTTCAAATATAAAAACAATCTTTGCCTTGTCTAGAGGTTTTTACCGTGAGTTTTGTTGTATGTGGTATGAATGTTGTTTGTTTACATTTATTTTTTCCTCGATAGCTAATAATTTCTTTTTTTTTGATAGCTAATAATTTCTTTTTTTTTTTTTTTTTTAATTTTATTTATTTATGATAGTCACATAGAGAGAGAGAGAGAGAGAGGCAGAGACATAGGCAGAGGGAGAAGCAGGCTCCATGCACCGGGAGCCCGACGTGGGATTCGATCCGGGGTTTCCAGGATCGCGCCCTGGGCCAAAGGTAGGCGCCAAACCACTGCGCCACCCAGGGATCCCCTAATAATTTCTAATCATGTTGAATGACATACGCATATCTTTGTATAAGCAGCCTAGAGGTGGATTTTTTTATTTTTATTTTATTTTTTATTTATTCACGATAGACATAGAGAGAGAGAGAGAGAGGCAGAGACACAGGCAGAGGGAGAAGCAGGCTCCAGGCAGGGAGCCCAACGCAGGAGTCGATCCCGGGTCTCCAGGATCGCGCCCTGGGTCGGAGGCAAGCGCTAAACCGCTGAGCCACCAGGGATCCCCCCCCAGAGGTGGATTTTGTTTGGTTCCCACACACCTCCTGTGATCGTCGCTTCTTATTTGTGTCTTCCAGTCCCTCGCTGCAGCGTGGGATTGGAGTCCGTCCCGCCCCTGGCTGCGTTGCAGACGAGCACTGCCGTCCTGGTGCAGGTGCCGCACGTGGCAGGAGATGCTCACGAGAGGTGCGGAGCAGCTCTGGCCTCTCAAGGAACCGCTCCATGTGCTGGTGGGAAGGTTGCTGAAATTTCTGGGGAGGACAGAGCCGGGAGGCAGGCAGTGGGGGAGGAAGAAGGTGTCACCGCCATCTACTGAGCTTGGTCTCCTCCAAGTGACAAAGAAAGGTGCCTGTCAGTCACTACCTGGGCCTCTCCTTCTAATCTCTTAGGTCTCGTGATGAATAAACGCCCATCGCCCATCGTTGCTCTGGCTCTAGTCTTATAGTCTTTGTGAGTCATGATCTGATTTAACGTGTGACTCAACATGGGGTTTTAGTGAAAAGTCGAGGGAGAGTGAGTAAATGGATCATTAGGTAGACACCATCCTCAACTGGCGTTTCTTATAATATTTGTCATCATTTACAACATTTTTGGTCACCCATGACCAGATTTTTGTTTGCATTTATAAAAAAGTCTCTCGACTAGTGTTTAATTTTCTTTTTAAATAAACCAGCTATAGAAACAATTGCTACGCCTCTTGGTTTCCTGGGCTTTGGAATCGGATGAGCCCACGGCGAGTGTTCAGCTCGGCCACTTATTAGCTGTGTTTCTGAGAAACGTAAATGCCACGGGCCTCAGTTTCCCGTCTGTAAGATGGGAATAACAATTTCCGCTCTAAAGAGCGGTGGCGAAGATGGGAGGCGATCTATGGTATGTTTGCCAGAACTTGCTGTCTTTGGGCCTCACGCGGATGTGAGAAGCTGAACCGCAGAATTCTCAGGGAGGTGGAATCAGAACATCGCTTGAATGAATTAAACGTCTCAAAACAGTACGAAGCCCCAAGTGTCCGTTTGATAACAGGGGTGGCCTTCCTCCCCTAACGGAGCCCTTGGAGCGTACCGGCTGGGCTGTTTCCGCCGCCCTCCAGGCTGCTATGATTCGAGTATTTCATTCAACTTTTGTGTGTTTGTTTAAATCAAGTATGGAAAGAACTAGATTCTTTACAAATCTTAATAAGATTTTCTGAACTGGGCAGCTTCTTGAAAGGCACAGGAGCAAATCTAGATGTTCCCTAACAGGGTAAATAGCTTCTCCCAGTCCCTAGCTCTCTGTCTCGTCTTCTTTGTTTAGAAATTTCAGCTGAACCTGGGGACCGACCTCAGGGGACTGCTATGCTTGCATCATGAGGCCCAGAGGAGATTTTGCAAAACCACCTGAATGTTGTGGGTCAGCACAGTCAAGGAGCCGTCACCAGTTTTCTGTCTACCCGATGGGCACAGAAGCAGTTTGTTTATTTTATTTTTTAAGATTTTATTTATTTATTCACGATAGACACAGAGAGGGAGAAGCAGGCTCCCTGCAGGGAGCCCGATGCAGGACTCGATCCCGGGACCCCGGGGTCACGCCCTGGGCTGAAGGCGGCGCTAACCACGGAGCCACCCGGGCTGCCCAGTTTAAATTTCACCATAATGTGAGGAGTCTTCTATAGAAACCTCAGCCAGCCCGTGTCGTTTCTATGAAAATGTGGTTGCCTGACCCTGTATTTCTACAGAAACTAGCGTTAGGGCGGCGTGGTGGGCAGCGCTCCGACTCCGGCCGGCTGGCCCACCCCGCGCGCTGCTCCGTGAGCCTCGGTTGTGCTTCGTGCCGGCCTGGCTCTCCTTCCTCTGGACACAGTCCTTCTGCGGGGGATGCAGCAGAAGTCATCGGCGTCCAGCTGACTGTTCTCGGTGTTTCTGTTCTGCTCCCTGGACGCTTGAGGACGACTCCGGTTTGTGTACACGGCTTCTTCCCTTGCCCTGTGGGGGCAAGGCAGGGGGAAGGCAGGGCTGCCTAATTAAGCCTGTTCCGCGGCTTCTGGGGTGCACGGTGGGGGAAGAGGGACGGGGCCTGGAGGGAGAGGTGGGCAGGGCAGGAGAAAAGGAAGACAAATTGAGTGAGGTTTCTGCATAATGGAGGTGAAGCTATGGGGGGGGGAGGAGGAGAAAGAAGGGGGCCAAGGGTAGACTAGGCTGAGCCGAAAGGGAAAGGCCTGTCCAGCTGCCTTAGGTGAGTGCCATGCATCGGGGAGGAGAAGGGAGAATTTAAGAAGGACTGCCGGGTGAAGGACGGATGATGGAAAACTGCGTCTGAAACTAGTGATGATCTCTATGTTGCCTAATTGACTTTAAATAAAAAAAATTAAGAATTAAAAGTACTGCTGGAGACTCTATTCTTACCAGCGCTTGAGAAATCCAGGCGAAGGATTTGGGATATTTTAAACTTTGTGTTGCATGAACCGTGTCCCCAGGACTGGCCCCCTCCCCCCCATAAGGACTCAGTTCCTCTTTCGTTACTCATCCCCGGCACCCTGTGCCCTCTTAGCGTTTAATCCCAGGAGTGCCCTTCGTTCCCTATTTCCCTGCTCCCGCGTCTCACTGTGGGCTTCCTGTGACGAGGCTCGTCCTCATCAGTGGTGTTATCGGTCGTAATGAGGCAATCGCGATAAGTGGGAGAGTCGGAGAAAGCACCACAGGGGCTGAAAACCCAACCACCACTCTTTGAACTCAAGAGTCGAAAATCTTAAAATTCTTTCTCCTAATCGACTTCAAAATTGTGAGCGCTTTCTGTGGGTGATGTCCCAGTGTCTAGAAGAAGCCTTCATTCACGAACACTCCGCAGAGCCACGCCTAGGCCTCGTACGTGCAAGGGGTCCTTCCGGGGCTGCGGAGGACAGAGATGGGTCAGGACTGCATCTGCAGGACTCTTGGGCTTTCTTTTTCTTTTTTTTAAAGATTTTATTTATTTATTCATGAGAGACACAGAGAGAGGCAGAGACACAGGCAGAGGGAGAAGCAGGCTCCATGCAGGGAGCCCGACGCAGGACTCGATCCCAGGTCTCCAGGATCACACCCTGGGCTGCAGGCAGCGCTACACCGCTGGGCCACCGGGGCTGCCTGGACTCTTGGTTTATAAGGGACGGATAAAGCACGTGTCCACATAGGGTGATGCAAGGTGAAGGGCGCTCACTTCTGACAATGTGGCTCAGGGAGTTCAGAGCATCAAGCACAGTGGTGGTTTCCTGGGCAGGACCGACCCTAACGTGTATCCCTTCAGGCCCCCATTGCCCGCGCTCGGGTGTCGCAGAGCATATCCCGGGAGGTACCAGCCATCGTCTCCCCTCCCTTGGTCTTTCCCTGTCTCTGACCCCCACTTCCCTGGTGGTAATAATACTGGGGTTCCCTACCTCCGACTCTCCAGTGCCCCCTTCCCAGCAGGGGGATATTTACCCAGACCCTTCACCCCCGAAAGGCTCCCCTGGGCCCCACTCCCCGCCTCGCACCAGGTTTGAGCCCTTGGTAGATGCCGCTGGGCTGACTCTCCCATTTGGAGAAATGCGAGGGTGGGTGTTTTGGAGAAAAAAGTGCTGGGTGGCATTGGAGGGTTAATCCTACTTCCCTAAGCCATTCCCAGTCACGTGGGTCAGTTGCTTGTCCCTCGTCAACTGTTCTCTCCCTTTACGGATGAACTCATTTCCCCCGGTGCACTTGTTCGTGTGGGCTGTGCACCCGTCGGCTGCGCTGGTTCGGGCCGTGCAAGGGGCCCCTGCTCCACCGGCCGGTGCTCCTGGTGCCGTGATGCTCTCGGGGTCCCCAGTGGGGAGGAGGTGGCGGGCCCTGTGGAGAAGTGGGCAGAAGGCGGTGCTGAGGCTGGGCCCCGGCTTTCTAATTCTGGAGCTGAGAACAGACTGGTTTCCTTGACAACAGAGATGAAGTCTGCTCGCAGGCCCCTGGGGGTGGGCTTTGTGTGTCTGCGGAGAGCGCGGGGACTCGGCGACAAGAAAGGAGATCCTTTCTTCATCGGTGCAGCAGCCCGGTCCTGAAAACTCGCCAGCTCTTACTGTATTTTAAAAATATCATAAACGTCCCAGGTGGCTCGGCGACATCAGTTACGCCGTCTACGCGCTGGCATCCAAGGGACGCGTCCTCCCTTGCTTCCCGCCCCATTGTTTCTGCTCCTTGACGTATTTTACCAGCAACACCTTGATAACACGTCTTAAGGCGTCAGTAGGTAGGTTCTCACCGGGCGCTCTTGACGGCCGCATGAAAAGCATTTTTTCCTCCTTTAGCTAGAAGTGATCCGCGTGGCCAGGCAGCTGGGCGGTCGTGGAGTCCGCGCCCGACAGGCTGACGCTGGCTCACGTGGCATCCTCCGGACAGGCTTTGGGACCCAGGCCCTTCCCTGATGCGAGCCCGCAGGTTCAGCTTGCTTGGCCCCCAGGCCGACGGCAAGGCAGCCTGTCTTGGGCGCGGTGGCTGTTTAATTCGTGCACCACCCCCTTCCTCAAAGGGCGGCCTGCAGGTGGCAGGGGAGAAGGCAGGCCGGGGCGATCTCACGCCTCCCGCAAGCGGCAACATCTGCTGCCGGAAAAATGCGGGGAAAGGATCTGCAGCATCGTAGCCCGAGGCAGATGCGACACACGTGGCCACGGGACCCTGAGCTCACACGAGCAGCGCGTCTGTTCCAATCCGCCTTACTCTGCGCGTGTCGTGTCGGTGCACAGCACTCGGGTGCCGGCTGGGTTAGATGGGAGACTGAGCAGCACCCGTGGGCCAAGAGTGACGGATGGGATGGGAGCTAATTAGCAGAGGAAGGCCCCTCGGACAGGTGCACGGACAGGCAGCGGGGGCCGCGACCCGGTACCTCCCGGGGATATTTTTGGGCAAGTCCTTCCTCTTGTGGCTCAAACTTCGCTCTCGCCTGCCCCCCTCTCCTGGTAGGCAAAGGGCGAGCTGTAGCCTCCTGGAGCCGCCCGCGAGGCCCTCTGATTCTTTCATCCTCCGAAGGGAGGACCCCGACCCCCCAGGCAGGCAGGGGGCCCCCCTCACAGGAGCATCCTCGGCTCGGCTTTTTACGTGGAGGCGACCTCCCCGCCCCGGGACCTTGCTACCCTGTGGGTCCCGGCAGACCCTGTCCCGCATCCCCGCTCCCGGCACGTCTGAGGGCCAGCGAGGATGGCCAGGGAGACGGCGAGCCCGCCTCTGACCCACGGGGCACCGCCGGGCGCCAGGTCGCAGGGCGTCTCAGAGGCTGCCCACGGGGGCCCAGAGGCCCAAGGACGTCCAGGGCTTGTTCTCATCGCCGAGCAGGTCGGTGCGAGATGCAGGACCAGGTCCCCGGCTCTTCCCGCGGGACCGCTTCCGACGGAGTCTCAGCAGCCTCCTTGCCGGCGGGGCCTCGACATGCGGGCCACAGAGTCCCCAGAGCCTCCGTCAGGGTCCTGGGCGGCACAACTGCTCTCTCGTAGGGCGAGTCTGGCTGAGAGAAACGCGAGGTCCCGCAGTGCCGCCTCTACCCTGTCGCACGCACTGGGTTGGGGGGGCGCCCTCGTCGCGAGTGAGGTGCCGGCCGAGCTCCCGCGCATCCCCCGCCCGGGCCGCAGCGCGGGGAGGAAACGGGGCGCCTCCCGGGACGCAGCCCTCCGCCGCACGACGGTCGCAGGTGGCACCCCTGAGAAACCGCGAGGCGTTAATTAGCAGAAGCGCCGCGTGTTTAAGATGCGTGGTTTTAAATAACTATTAAATCAAGCCTGCTTCGCAGAGCTGAGACTCCGTCTGCTCCAAAATCTAAGGCGCTGAGTTTTGCTTCATGCACTGAGAGAACCGCTTAAATGCACCTGGAAGTGATGGTTTGGGGTCACTTTGGTTCCCTTGGACGTAGAAACTGAGGCACAGAGGCCCACGGGGCTGGCTGTGCTCGGGGCCGGCTACACTAAGGCACGAGTGTGCACCTCGCGGAGCAAAGGCCTGAGTGGCTCCTGGCGTCCAGCGGGCACGTGAGGGGACGGGGCTTGGGCCCCAGAAGCCGCATGACAGGGCTCAAATGCAAAGACCGAGCCCCCCGGCTTTCCGCAGGGGTGAGGCGGGTGGAGCCAGGGAGCCCAGGCCGCCGGGCCAGGCTATCCCCGGGTCCCTCCTTGCACAAGTCACACGCCCTCAGCCTCCGTCTTCTCAGGGTTCGGTGAAGGGAGCAGGGAGCTGGGCTGTGTGTCCGTCGGGCGCTTGCGAGGACGGATGTTCCTCGGCGGAGGGCGTTCACCGCGGGCCGGGCCGTCTGCGCAGGCAACAGGAAGCGACACGGTCCCGGGGCCGCCCAGGACCCGCCCAGCGGGAGGCCACTCTGCCGGGGAGGGGGGAGGCTGGAGGGAGGCTGGGGATGCGGGTCCACCCGCCCTGGGGCCAGGGCCCCTCCCGCGGGAAGCTGCACGGAGGTGGGCGGCCCGGGAGGGAACTGGCGAGGAGGACAGGCCAGGCCGCAGGAAGCTGAGGCGGGGCGGGGGGGGGGGGGGGGGGGGGGAGGCGGGTGGCGGGAGCAGCCCGTCGCTGGGTCGGTCGCTCTGGACTCTGTGTCCTTGAGGCCAGAGGAGCCTTGGCTGAGACGCGCGGCTCGGCCGCCAGGAGCCCGCGGGCATCGCGAGGGGCGCTGAGCACCTTCTGCGCCGGACTCGCCCCGGACGGACACGAGGCCTTCGGGGAAGGGAAGGAGGTCACGGGGTTGCACCCGTGACCCCGAGGACTCCCGCGTCCACACGGGGCTTCTGCCGTGAACAGTTCCCAGCAGGCCGGTGTCCGCGGCAGGCTTTTCGAGAACGCCGCCTGGATCGTCACACGAGCACCTGCTCGGAGAGGGTGTCCGGTCAGCACCGGGCAGACGGGATGGGTTTGCTGTCCCCTCACCTAAGGGAAGGAGGGGGCACGGCGGTCACATGGCGCCGTCAGGCCGCACGCGCACAGGCGCTCTTGCCACAGACCCCTCCCCGGGCGTCAGGCTCCTCATCGGGGGGACCCCAGCCCGCTCGGCCCTGCCACCGTGGGCTCCCCGGCCCGGCCGACGGGTGCAGAAATGACCCCGCAGGCCGTCGCGGAGGAGAGCTCGGAGGCGTAGACAGATCCTCCCGCAGCCACATCCCTGACGTCCACACCGTGTGCCGTGCTGTGACCTCAAGGACGCGCTTCAGTGACCGGAAGCCCTTCGCGATGACTCGAGGTTTTGCGTGTCCTGACTGTGAAACGGGGAGTGGGTGGCCACACAGCTCCTGAGCCCCCTTCTCCGCTGCTGCTGCCCTTGCACCTCACGCTGCTCTTCTCCCAACACGGTGCCTTAGACGCGCCCTCCCCGATGGTCCCCTGATTCTCTCTCAGCTCCTTTCCCCGTCCATCCTACCCCACAAAGCACGGAAGAGCCACTGAGGCCAGGGGGCTCCTCCTGGAGGTCAGGGAGGCGAGGCTGCGGGGCGGAGAGCTGGGAACACCCATGCAGTAGTCGTCTTTGTCCCGACTCACGTGCAGGGGTGAGTAATAGCAGGAAAAGACGCCAGCCTGGTGGCAAACGCCAGGTGCCAGAGCCACGAAGCGCCAGAGAACCAGGCGCTGGGGAATGGGGGGGCCTTGGCCTGGGGAGGGGAGAGCTGGGCCCAGGCGGGCTGGAGGGTGGCCGTGTGTCTGGGGCGGGCGTTCCCTGCAGACACACTGGCCGAGGCGTGAAGGCCGAGAGGACTTGGTCCTGTTCCCCGGGAAGACGTGGCCCGGGGGCCCTGCCCTGCCCTGAGCCCACGCTGACCCCGGAAGCCGCCTCCCCCGCTGCTGACCGAGCGCAGAGGGCGTCTGTCTGCAGCCTCCAGAACGCGGGAGCTGCCGCGTGATCCAAGGGAACAGCCATCGTGGCTCTGGATGCGGGCGATGCCATGGGTTTGTGACCCGCTTTAGGGACAAAACCGTCTATGTGGATTGGATCGCAGGCGGGGCGCTGGAGACGGATCCGTGGGAAACGAACATAGTGAGGTTGTTAAAGACAAAATTTGAGAAGGTTTGAAGGTCAGTTGGCTTTTATTCAGTAATTCGTGGATCGGGGAGCATCGGAGGGAGCTGGGAGGAGCTGACGGAAGGGAAGGGCTGCACAGGCAGGACCTGGCTGGACCCTTAGCAAAGGAATGGACAACAATGTTCCAGGAGAGGCCACCTCCTGGTGGTGGATGGCCTCCTCGTCCTTGGGGTGGGGGGTCTTGGTGGTGGATGGTCTCCTCGTCCTTGGGGTGGGGGGTCTTGGTGGTGGATGGTCTCCTCGTCCTCGGGGTGGGGGGTCTTGGTGGTGGATGGTCTCCTCGTCCTTGGGGTGGGGGGTCTTGGTGGTGGATGGTCTCCTCGTCCTCGGGGTGGAGGGTCTTGGTGGTGGATGGTCTCCTCGTCCTTGGGGGTGGGGGGTCTTGGTGGTGGATGGTCTCCTCGTCCTTGGGGTGGGGGGTCTTGGTGGTGGATGGTCTCCTCGTCCTTGGGGGTGGGGGGTCTTGGTGGTGGATGGTCTCCTCGTCCTTGGGGTGGGGGGTCTTGGTGGTGGATGGTCTCCTTGTCCTTCGGGGTGGGGGATCTTGTTGGTGGATGGCCTCCTTGTCAGGGACCAGGACGGGTTCTGCGTGACCCCTGATTCCTACAGGCCACTCAAGATGACATTTCCGGGGGCGGGGGGGGGCTTGGACTGCAGGCAGCTTAGACAGTGAGCCCCGGTTTGGTGACTTGGCCTAGCATCACGACTCCATTTGGGGCTGCTGGTTTTCTCTTTAACTAGGCCAACGGGGCGTCTGCCTCTTCTGCCCATGCCTACGTTGCCCTTGGCAGACCAGCTTTTTTTTGTTTTTTTTAGCCCCAGGCTGTTTTAGTGGGTGAGCTACCCCACTCCTGCCCCCACCCTGAGACGTACTGGTGGCCTCTGCTCTGTCGAGCAGCCTGAGCTTCTCAACACCCACTCCCATGTCGAAGAGCCCAGGCTACACGACAGGCGAGTTCTCGTTGCCTCTTGGACCAAGCATTTTCCACTCCGTAAAAACAATAGGGAAGGGCTGCCTGGTTGGCTCAGTTAAACGTCTGACTCTTGATTTCGGGTCATGATCTCAGGGTCATGTGGGGCTGCGCGCTCAGCATAGAATTGCTTGTCCCTCTCCTTCTGCTCCTCCTCCTCCTCTCTCTCTCTCTCTCTCTCAAAATAAATAAATGAATAAAATATTTAAAAAAACACAAGTGCTGATGCATAAGTCTCCGTCGGGTTCACCGAAGGTGGGAAATGGGGACTCGATCACCCGCGTTTCCATTCTCCTAGGAATTATTCGGGGCCCTCGTAAGCCGGGATAAGGAGATCTTATTTCGTTTTTGTTACTGTTGGTTTTTTTTTTTTTTTTCCATCCAAAAGGATGAGACCACTTCTTGGTTGACCCTGTTAGAGAGTGATGAACAGGAGCCGTCGGAACCCATTAGTACTGCCCCAGTGAGCTGCTGTTCAATTCAGAAGCATCGACCGGGCCTGGGGAGCCGTGCCGCCCCAGCCCGCGCCCCGCTTCTGCTCTCTGTCCTCCAGCCCTTCGCTGTCACGGTGGCCAAGTGTAGCAGTTGACTGGATCTGCGACCTCCGGCCCTTTGTTCCACGCGTCCCCTTTATCATCACGGGGCTGCCGGTGACAGTATGCTCTTACGCGCTCACTACTCAGAGCGCGGTCTGTGGACCGTGAGCAATGGCATCACTTAGGATCCGTGGAGAAGTGCGGCGTCTCCGGCTCGCCCCAGGCGACTGAACCAGAGCCTGTAGGTTGGTAGATCCCCTGGCAGGTCGTATGCATGCGAAGGTTAAAGTAGCGCCCAGACGCTCTGGAGGCCAGAAGTGCACAACCGAGGCTGCGCGGCCTCCAAAGGCTCCAGGGGAAGAATCCCGCCTTGCTTCTTCCAGCCGCTGGGCTGCTGGCGTTCCTGGCCTTGCAGCTGCGTCACGCCCGTAGCTGCCCGTCTTCCTGGGGCCGTCTTGTCCGTGCGTCCCGTCAGGGATGTGTGCTGGGATTCGGGGCACACTTGGATACTCTAGGACGATTTCAGCGTGAGATTCTTAAATTAATCTCATCATTCAGGATCCATTTTCCAAATAAGCCCCAATTGTCAGGTTCCGGGAGTTAGGTCATGGACGTGTTTTTTGCGGTGCCACTGTGCGACCTACTACAGACCCCCTCGGACACGTCCGTGCTTCCACGCCGCATGCCAGTGCTCCCCCTCTCAGTGGTCCAGCCTGGAGTTTGGGTTCACTCGCGCCGCTGACCGTCGCCAAATAATAGCAGCATTCTTGAATGTGTCTTCCGTGACAGATCGCGTCCTATGCGTTTTCCAGGGATGAATCCTTTTGGCTGCGACAACCCTTTGGGGTTGCTATCATAATCACCACCCCCCTTTACAGATGGGGAAACGGAGGCATGGGGTGGCTCAGTAACATCTAAAATCTCACAGCCAGCAGAGGTGAGCCTTGGGCACAAACCAGTCTGCGCCAGAATCTGTGAGCTTTGTCATATGATGATGCTTCTGAAATTATGTAATATGTTTCCGAAATCATACAGGGTTCAAAGGTGTAGGAGGGAGATGGCATCACGGCCCTTTGTCCCACTTCCCAGGGAGGCTGGGCACAAAGAAGGCAAAGATGCAGTGTGGGCAGCTATCCCACCCCCACCCTATAGTGTTTGGAGGTTGGGGGGACCCTCCAGGTATTATTTGTTCCACCCCAAGGCATTTTCATTTAGTACTGGATACGTGCACTTTACCACGACACAGCTTGTCCTGGCAAAATGCCTTATGGCTGTTTATTATCAAAGAGCTCTTTAGGGGGATGTTTAGGCCTTTGGGGAGATGTTTAGGCCTTTTGGGGGATGTTTAGGCCTTTAGGGGGATGTTTAGGCCTTTGAGGGATGTTTAGGTCTTTTGGGGATGTTTAGGTCTTTGGGGGGATGTTTAGGCCTTTGGGGGGATGTTTAGGCCTTTGGGGGGGGATGTTTAGGCCTTTTGGGGATGTTTAGGCCTTTGAGTGATGCTTAGGGCTTTAGGGGGATGTTTAGGCCTTTGGGGGATGTTTCAGTATGTATCCTATCTTGCTTACTAACCATGTGCAAAACTTCATTTAATTTACTTTAAAAGCCTCTTTTTTTGAGGTGAGAAAGGGGGGGGGTCTCCCCCTGTATTCACTCACTTTGTAACCCTCCGTGATTTTCTGCCTTGGTTTGCAGCCCTTTGCCACTTGTATTTTTCCCAGACTGAAAACCTCACCCCTTTCTTGTAATCCCAAGCTCGACTGCCAGGAAGGGCCAGCAGTCCTCCCAAGGCACAAGGCATGTCAGATGTCTGGGCACAGCTTTCTGTGTCTGTAATAAATAGCCAGGTCAGGGGGGTCAGGGAATTAGCTGGAAAAACCTGTAAGCAGTCCAGGCATTCTCATCAGTGATGCAAGGAGAACAGGGTAACAGCACTGGAATCTCTAGATTATCTGCTCGGATGGAAGAGAGAAACCCACCATTTAGAACCGCCTACGGACCAAACATCTACCTGAGTCTTTAGTACAGAAATTCAGCAGCAAACATAATCTGCCTAATTTTATTAAGCCGAGTTTCACGGATGCGTTGACGTTCCCTTGAGAACATCTGATGGGGCGGTGAGCCCAGATGTATGCTTGCTGGCAAGGCGGAATCCAGGCTGCAGTTTTAAAAAATCCAATTGTTACGACGTCAATAGGCCACAGGAAGAGTGATTCAATAGTAGCACCTAACGGGTATTGAGCCCATATCGTTTACTAGGCCCTGTGCTTTCATGTATTATTTCGCATAATCGTCTAAGAAGGTTCTGTTCCTGTGTCCATTGTACAGGCCAAGAAACTGAGGTTTAGAGAAATTAATTGATTTGCCCAAATACATGAAGCTAGACAGATGCAGAGCTGGGTTTGATCCGGGCCCCTGATGCTTTCCAGAGTTCTTAGCCACAAGGCCGTAGGGTGGGGCCACCTCCCTGAGTGCAGGGAGACAGCTTGGACTTCTACAGAGTTACTTGCCGCCCCCCAGTCCCCTCGGTAGTTATTCATCTTCCCTCTGTTTGCCTCAAATCTGTCTTCTCCCAAAATTGGGGGAAAGGCAGGCAGATCTGGGAAGGTTCTGAAAGAGAGGACATGGGAGGTGGGAACTAGCAGCTGTTGAGCACCCAGTATGTGCGAGGCCCTCTGGAGAGCACCCCCAGCCAGGGTGGTTTTCAACCTCAGGTCGTGGATCCATCTCCATTTTTTTGTCTCATCTTGTCTTTTTTTTTTTTTTTTTTTTAAGATTTTATTTATTTATTCACGAGAGACCCAGAGAGAGAGGCAGAGACACAGGCAGAGGGAGAAGCAGGCTCCATGCGGGTCTCCAGAATCGCACCCCGGGCTGCAGACGGCGCTAAACCGCTGTGCCACCAGGGCTGCCCTTCTTTTTTTTTTTTTTAATAAATTTATTTTTTATTGGTGTTCAATTTGCCGACACATAGAATGACACTTCTTCAAGCGGATGTCCTGGAGGCGAAGCTGCCTGAGTCTCCAGAGTCTCCCTCAAGTTGCTGCCGTGACGCTTATCTTCCACTTCCTTCTTTCCGAGTTTTATCAGTGACTTTATGGGATCTCAGGAGCCCCTGAAGTGGGAGGTCCTGTCTTACGATCTGCGGATTCAGCTAAGTATTCATGTCAAGTATGGACAAGGGGGGACCCTGATCAAGTCGACAGGAAAGCATCTCGAGGTCCGACTGCAGAGCATGGCTGTGTCGTTCGGGTGGGCCGTGAGCCGTGACAGCAGCCTCAGCGTCCCCAGTCGCTCGGGGCCGCCTGCAGTGACGCCGCAGCCCCCCGCAGTCGGTGGCCGCGATATCCCCAAGGCCCCAGAATTTCTCCCGGATCCTCTGCATCCAGCAGGGACGCAAGAGGACAAAGTGTGTGGAGCAGGCACCTCTGCTCCTAATCACCCAGGCGCCGGGCGATGCACATCACCTCCGCTTAGAGCCTCGCCAGGCCGGGAGGCCGGGGAATTGGGCGCCAGGAAGACGACGACGTGGGTTCGGTGAGCGCGCGGCATTGACCCCGATGCACCCGCACGCAGAGACGGAGAGAGGTTGAAATAGTTCCTCCCTTAGCACCGTCACAATAAAATCCAGGCCGTAAAGAGCCGCGGGGAGGATCACTGGGAGGAGAAGCAAGTCCGGCAGATGCCTCCTGTTGCCCCGTCTTGGTCCTGAGAGGACGAGGGACTCCGTGGCAGCCTGAGCCTCCCTTCCCAGGCTCTGGGGATGTCTCTGCCTTGAGATTGCAGAGCCCAGCACAATTTCCATGCAAGCCTTTAGATTCTCCCACCCTTTAGCCCGTTTCCTCACCATCCCCTCTCCCCGGGCCCGTGGGGTCTTCATCCCAGCCCCAGCTCGGCAAGGCCTGGGTGTCACTGCAGCCGTGAATTTTTACCGCATCCTTTGTCTGGAGGCTTTGGATGGAGTCCGAGCCCACTCTCGTCCTAGATGCGAGGTCCTCTTAGAATTTCCTTTTGTGCCCAACAGGTAGGAAAGCCCTCCCAAAAAAACCAATGGGGGAAAAAAAAGAACAGCAAAACAATTCTGACCTGAATGTGCTCAATAAAAGAGCATCTGTTTCCATCCCCGTGGCCTAGGACGCCCTTTAGCCTAGTGGACATGGAAGGGCAGGTCCTCACTAGCTGTCTCCGGGTTTCCGGGCTGGAACCGGGACTGGCGAGCGACGAAGCCCCGCCGCGCGATTCAGCGGGTCACGTTTCACTCTCCTGCCGAAGAGCAAATGACCGCGGTTGAGGCCAAAAAGCAGAACCGACTGTTCCGCGTCTGACCTTGACCGAGGGGACGCTTTTCAAAATAGAGCTCCGTGGGTCTCGGGTCCGGTTCGGCCGGAAGTGAAAGGTGGACAAGACGACGGCTCGGGGGTGTCCGCGCCCGGATTCGAGGGCGGCCGGAGGCGCGGAGCAGGGAATCAGAGGACGTGTCAGATCAATTAGGCCGTCCCCTTGACGAGCTTTTATCCACACAGTGTGCACGTTCCGCTGACCTTTTCACTGAGGGGACTGAGCATTTGAAGGCTGGGCCCGGGCTTCCTGCTAGCTCAGCGTTGTCCCTCCGTCACCGGGGCGTCCGCAGCCCCCCTTCGTCCCCCTCACTGAAGGCGGGAAGCCCGCACGGTTTTGCAGTTGGTGGCAGAGATGCCTGACAAGTGGATTAAAGCCGAGGGCCGGAGACTCAAGGTTGGGGCCTCCCTGGGGCCCCCTGGCTCGCAGGGCGCTGCAGCAGCTCTGCCCCCAGGACTGCCGTGATCCCTCCACGAGCCACCCCTGCCCCCAACTCCATCGCAGGCGATTGTGAATCATCCCCTCTGGGGTCCCCGTGCCAGAAATAGGGACCGAATCATCCTTTACGGGGCTTCTCTGAAGCGTAGGAAGCCTGGGCCTCGGGCTTTAGCTGTTTGCTGACCCGCTGCCCTTCCCACCGGGCCCCTTGCATCACCTTCACGTGGAGGAGAAGGACACGTGGTGAAGTGCAAGGGGCCGACAGGCTCTGGAACCAGATGGGTTCAAGCAAGGCTCTGCCCTTGGATGGTCTGCGGCCCCGACCAGGTCACCCCCTGCCCTGGAGCCTCCAGGTCCACCCCTGAGAGTCGGGGGGCGGGGGCCGCCCTGCGCTTCGGCGCTGATGAGAAGGGCCCAGCAGGCCCCTCCCCGTCTGGGTTTAACAGCCCGAATCTTGTTGAGGGAATAATGTCTTCCTTCAAGATCTGAAAACTTGGGTCCTCGTAAACGTGGGCCTCGGGCTTCCAGTCTCCTCTTCCAAAAAAGCGTTGAAAACAAACATTTATCTGCAGTTTCCCGTGTGTGTGTGTGTAGAGAGACACGGTCATCTCAGAGGCGGCCTGCAAGGAGTGTGCTCGCTGCTTGTTGCACACACGCCGTTGTATCCATGTTCGTATTTTTCACCTTAATATGACGGCGGGTCTGTAGCAGGCGGGGACCAAGTCTCCTTTCGTTTGGAGACATCTCCTCTCCTGCCCAGTCCCAGTTCTCGCTCACTCTTGGCCACCGGTAGGTACAGAGCAAATAATCGCGCTTGTCCCGTGAGAGGGAGTGGGGCCGAGTTCGAGTGGTGACAAGGGAGGCCAGGTCAGCTCGTCGCCCAGCCGTGCGACTTCTGGGTGATGGAGGGGTGGGGGGACGTGCCCGCCCACCGGTAGGCCTGGGGCCCGTTACTAGAAGGGCTTTAAAATGCCGCGGACGTGGCTGGAAGGGGGCGTCGTGGATGCTCGGACGCCAGCGCTTCTGGACGTGCGGCGGTCCGTGGAGGGGCCTCCGGAGACGGACGCGGACACTTCACCGTCTCTCTCCTTCCTCCCTTTCTTCCCTTAAACTGTTTTTGTCCTACGTGGTCACAGCAGCTGATACCTAAAGTGGAACTCGGGGGGCTCAGGACCGGGTGGAGCCGGGGACAGGCCTCAGCCACGCCCGCGGAGGTGCCCTCCCTCTATCTGCGGGGCCAGGCAGGGCGTGGCCGGGCCCAGGGGAGCAGCGGGGCGAGGCCCTGGCCTCCGCCGCCTCCCGGAGGCCCCGGGGCTCGGTCAGTGAGCTCGGGCTCCGACTTCAGGTCCGAGGCTTGGCCGGGAGGCTGTGCTGTGGGGCCGGGGCAGCTGGGCGCCGCCGTGCACCGCGCCTTTGCACCCGGGCTCGGGGCGCTCGGGCCTGTCCTGTTTGGGCAGCGCCCACTGAAGGGGGAGACGGGCCTGCCTGCCCCAGCTCCTCGCACAACGTGGGCCCCGTGCTCCTCTTCCAGACCTTCCGCTCCTCGGGAGCCGCCAGGAATAACCCGTAGGAGCGCGAGTTCCCACTCCCGTGATTCGTGGCCTGGTCTGCGGGGGACACGGAGGAGAACGGCGGGGTGTGCCCACGTGGGTGCCGTTCCCGGCTGCTCTCCCGGGAGGGCGACAGCGGGACACGCGAGGCAGAGCCTCAGGGTGCCGTTGGGCGAAGAGTCGAGGGTCCCAGGCAGCGGAGGGGCTGCTGGCAGGGGAAGTAAGAGCCCGGCCAGGGGCTGCAGCGACAGCCTGTGGCACCTGTTGTGACCCCCGCTTTGTCCGCCTTTGCCCCTTTCTCCCCGTAACCAGTGCGACCCCGTGACCTTGGATCTGCCCGTCGAGTGGCAGTGGGTCGTGGCACTTCTGCTTCTCAGCAGCCGAGAAGAGCGGCTTGTCGCCGAGCAGGAGGCCCGTGCACCAGGGGGCCTGCCACGGGCCCTCCGTTAACACCCGCGGCTCCCCGTGAGGCCACTGGTCCGCAGCACCTACCGCAAGCCCCCCAGGGGCCCCTGGGACCCCAGGGCCCCGCAGTGCGGCCTCAGGAACCGTCAGTGGAGATCCAGCTCGACTGACATCGGGGCAGCAGGGGCACCAGGTCTGGAGGCAGCTGGGGCACAGGTGCAGGCCCCCCCCCCCCCGCCCACCTGCCCGCCCACACCGGGTCATAGCCTGGTGCCGTCAGATAGCGGGTGCAGGGAAGCGGGGAGTAGAGGCGCCACGGGAGCTAAGGGACCGGTGGGGGGGGGAGGACCTGCTGACCCGAAGGAGAAAGAAATGAGGACAGTTTTCCGGGCAGAGGTGAGCTTGGACAAGGCGGGGAGGCAGCCACCGGGTGCCGTCGGGCCCTGGGAATAGCCCAGCGCACCCACGGGAGGCGGCCGGGGTTGGGCAGGCCCTGGGAGACCTACGGGGTGAGGGCCCGGGTCCCTCTCTGCTGGGTGGCAGCCGCAAGGGAAGGACAAAAGCAAGGTCCCCCAGTCGTCCGGCTGGCGATGGGGGAGGCCTTGGGTCTCCGGCACGCAGCATGTGTTGGTTCGAAAAGGCAAATTCAGAATTAAACCTTTATGTTTGGTGGCTGTAAAAAGGATCCGTGTTACAATCTAAATTTGGCTGAATTTCGGCCAGAAGAGCAAGCATCAGCGGGAAGGAAGCACAGGAACGCTGCCCCAGGCGGCGGGAGCCCCGGGTGGGCGTGTGGCAGGGCGGTGACAGCACGGTGGCCCTTCCGGACGGTGACGCGGTTGCGGCAGGGTGCTGAGGCCGCGAGACCGGGGGCCCTGGTGACGGGCGAGGTGTGCCGCGGGAGCGCGGGAGGAGGGGCCGGCTGCGGAGGGGGCCTGGCGCTGGGTCAGGGCTGGCCGCCCGCACAGGCCCACCCGCAGTGGCCGGGCGGCACCTGAGTGAGCAAGGGCCCTGAGCGTCGCGGCGCAGTGGGCCACCACCTAGGGCAGCGACCCCGCGCCCGCGCGCCACCCTGCAGCCCTGCCCGACGGGACCTGGGAGCAGGGGCCCTGCAGGTCCTGCCCCTGGGAGGTGCCGGGCACCCTGGGCAGGGTGCTGCTTTCTCGTGACCCGGGGCGCCTTGCCTCTCGGCTCTGCCGCAGGTGCACGAACGGCTGGGCGCTAAGCCTGCAGAGCGCGGGGACCTGGGGACGTGGAGCGTGATGTGGCCGCTGTGGTCCTGGGGTCCTCGCCCCGCCTGGCCGAGCAAGCAGACCCCGATGGTTGGGGCTCCATGGGGGGGTTACGTTTGCCTGATACTCCTCAGGCCTATTTTCGTTTTAATCAGGGGGTAACGCTACAACCCAAGGAATGAACCTCTAATAGCAGAATTTTAACAGCAGCTGAGGTCGGGATAGGAGTTAGGGTCCAGTGCATACTGACCTGGGGGACGGGTGCCCGTCTCCATATGCAGGTGGTGTGGGTCACTCCTGGGGGCAAAAAAATGAGTTCTTTCAGTGGACACAAGAAATAGCTCAGACTCTGAGAATCCAGGTCTTGGCAGGTTATGGCCACAGACCTCGCACCCCTGTGGCAGGGGCCGCTGCGGAAGGGCAGGAGCTCGTGCCTCGGGAACGACAGCTCACAAGGCTGCAGGGGCAGTTGAGGGACACGCGTGGCCGCCCCACAACAGACTGGCATCCAGAGGGCCTGCGCCGGAGCGAGCCAGCCTGGAAACGGGGGTGGGCGTGGGACAGAAGCAGCCTCGGGTGGCCGTGACCCCGTTCTAGCTGAAACTAAGGCCCGTGGGAGGGCGACCCCACCGGCAGCAGGCCCAGCCGAGCGCGGAGAAGAGTCACAGAAGCAACGGGCAGGGCCCTCAGAGAGCCGCGAGCCCAGGACCGGGTCCAGGGGGAGCCCAGCGTGCGCCGGCCGGCCGGGCGGACAGCGGGGCCCCCGCGGGCGCGCAGAGCCTATAGCCCCTCGCACACGCCACGCCTACCGAGACCGGCTCTCCCGGCGCCCGGCCGGTCGGCGAGTCTGCCCAGAGTGGGGGACGCAGCTGAAGTGGCCGGTGAGGAAGGACGGCCGGGGAGCGTGAGCAGGAGCTGGGGGGCCGCCAGCCCGGGACACAGGCCTCCTCGCTGAGCCTGCGCCCGGCCGAAAGCGCAGAACCATCGCTCGTGTTCCGTGTGTCTGAATGTTCTGATGACGAACGTCGTGAAGGGCCGGCCGCGCAGGGTGTGTCCAGCAGTGGCTCATCTCTGTGAACCCCCCGTCCGTGGCCCGTGCCCGTGAAGCCCCCGTGCTGTCCTGCGGCGTGCTGTGTGCCAGGCCGCTCCCGCTTCCTCGGCTGCAGCCGAAATTCTCTCCCACCAGCGGCTGTGCACTGAGGCTCCTCGTGAAGGGCCGGGGCGCGGAATGGGGCGCCCTATGCCTCCCAGCCTGGCAGCCGTGGGCCTCCGCGCCAAGCGGGATTGTGCATTGTGCTCCCTCGGCCGCGTGGAGAGAGGCCAAGGCTCAGGGGAGGGCTCTCCCAGTTCCTCTCTGAAAAGAACGTCGGCCCTACCTGGGGAGATAATGAAGCCGCCCGTACAGCTCCGTAGACAGGACGGGCTTTGACATCAAATTCCACTTCACGCTCATCTTTAAGAATCTCTCAGCAGCTGATGGGTGAGGAGTGCTGGTGTGGCGGGCAAGACCCTGATACGTGCGCTTGTGTTTTTCAGCCTCCACCCGGATGTTTGAGGTCCTGTAGATGCGGTCGGCGCCCCGAGAGTGAAGCGGGTGCACGGGCCGAGCCCTGAGAAGCCGCAGCCTGGGACAGCGCCGGTCCAGCCTCCTGGTAATTGGTTGGCAGTTTTGGTGGTGATGGGGCGTGAGGCACACTTCTCGGTTGGGTCCATCTCACCAGGACGAGCCTCCAGGTGCCGGCGGGATTGGGGGACTTGTTGCCGTGAGTCTGAAGGACCTTAGAAGGCACTAGTGCACCCCCCCCCCGGCAGGGTCCGAGGTCCTCGCACAGCCCCCTTAGTCACCTTCCTCCAAGGAGACGGCGCACCGCCTGCAAGGTGCCCGCCTGCCCGCCTTCCGTCCCGAGCGGCTGCCGCGGGTGCGCCTGTGCGTGGCCCCCTCAGCTAAAATCCTCGCCTCCCGCGGCCCTGCAGGCCCTAGGGAACCAGTTAGGGAACCAGGCTTAGGGCACCGTGGGAGCCCAACGGACATCCGGGGACAAGCAGCATCTGGGGCCGGTCAGTCCCGGCGGAGATCCTGACCCCACGTTACCTGCTCGTTACTCCGCTCGTGTCGGGCAAGTTAGCGTCTCTCCCTGAGACCCAGTGTGCCTGTGCCTGTGGACAGTGACGGGGCTGCCCGCCCGCGGAGTGCCCTGGGAGTGACAGTAATCACGGAGACGGTTGCTCGGCGCCCTTGTGTCTCCCGACCTCTGACGCAAACCGGGCGTCCTGCAGCTTAGCTCGATTCTGACACCCCGCCGGGTGGAGGGCGCACAGTTAACTACGCTGGTTAGCTGTGGGCACAGTTAACTACTGCTGGTTAGACTTACGGGTGCATAGTTAACTATGCTGGTTAGCTACAGGCACACGGTTAACTACGCTAGTTGTAGGCAAAATCACCAGTAGGAACTGCCCCTGCCTCAGGAGCCACGAGCAGGATCCCCAGGCCACCGCACTTCTCACTCACTTGGCGATAAAGGTGAGGGTTTCCATGCCGCCCTTCCGTCTCTAATTCACTACAACAACGCCAGAACTCAGGGGAGGGACTGCAGTTGTGATTCCAGTTGTATGATGGAGGGGTCAAGTCGGGAACAGCCGATGGAGACAACGCATAGGGCAGGGCGTGGGGAGGGAGGGGATTGGTGCAGAGCTTGTGCGTCCCCTCCTTCTAGAATCTGGGTGTATCACTATCCCAGCTACCACAGGAAGCTCCTTCCAGCCTTGATGTCCAGAGATTTTTAATGGGGAGCTTTATTACTAGTAGGCACAGTTGTTTAAATCATCTGCCACTTGATTTAAAAAAAAATAATTAATCATGAGAAAGAGAGAGGCAGAGAGACAGGCAGAGGGAGGAGCAGGCTCCCTGTGGGGAGCCCAACGCGGGACTCGATCCCAGGACCCCGGGGTCACGCCCTGGGCTGAAGGCAGACGCTCCAGCCCTGAGCCCCCCAGGTGCCCCCATCTGCCATCTGACTGAACTCAACTTCCAACCCCTCCCCCTCTGTCCTCCGTGGCTGGGGATGCGGCTAAGGTTCCAACCTTCTAATCCTGTGCTTGGCCTTTCTTGGTAGCCAGTCTCTCCCTTGAACCATCGAAGGGCCACCGTAAGTCGCCTCATGGGCGTAAATTCAGGTTCAATGCAATGGGCTCATCATGAATAACCAAAGACCCTCCTGACGTCCTTAGGTATTTTAGAAATCCCAAGGCTTTTGGAAGCTCTGCAGGAACTGGGGACGAAGGCCAGATACATTCTTTATGATGTCACACCTGGCCCACCGAGCACTGGCCTCTGATGGTCACCACCCTGCTTGTCCTCTTTTTTGTGATCTCCGGGTTGACGTGTTCCCAGTATCTAATCAGAGAACCAGTCATTCTCGTCGGTCTTTTTCTAGATGCTCAAGATTGAATTAGGTTTTGGGGCTACAACATATAATTACAGTTACTCGGTATGCACCTGTTTACAGTTGAATCACGAGCCTCTTATTGCTCGAGTTCCTAATGCTATGATGATTTTAGCCCCTAAATGACACATAATAAGAGCAAATGCTTAATAGCACTGTTTTGAATACTTCACATACATTAACTCATCTAAATCCTCAGAAGAGCCTAATGAGGTAGCTAAACAGTTCAACCCCCATTTTATACACGGGGGAACCGAGCCACGGAGAGGTTAGGTGACTTGCGCAACGGGATCACATAGCTGCTGCGTGGCATGGTTAAGATTGGAGCTCGTCCTCTTCTTGGTCCGGAGTCCATGCTTTCAACCACAAAGCCGCACGGCACAGAACTTTGGTCTCCTGTGCAACATTTTGGAAGGAAAGGGAGAAGCCCAAAAGGATGCCTCTGGCCCGTAAAGCCGAAGGCTGCTTTTCCGTGGCCACCGTTGTCATGCTGAGGGGGTCAGGGCTTCCATCTCCTGCCCCCTACCCATTGGAGCATCTCTGGAGTGACCTGCTTGGGTTGGACTCTAAGAAGCGAAGGCAGGCCTGGGGGCCGGGGGGCATGGGCTCCTGTCCAGCAGGACCTGAACTTCCTTGTAGGATCCTTGTGCTTCAGGGAGGGGAATGCGACTTCAGCCTCCACGGACCCATTCCTGAGAATGCAGCCATTCCAGGGGGGAGGAAAGAGGGCCGGCCTTCTCCACCTGAATAGAAAGGATTTAGGCCAGGAAGGCTCAGTACCGGGCTGTGCGGGCCAAAATGATCCGAGCCCCAGAGACTCGGAGGGTTCAGGTGGCTCTGGAGCTGGTGGGACCTGGAGTCATAAGGAACACAGGGAGCTCATCCCCGTGTGTGTATCCATTGTACCTCCTGGGAGAGGCTGCCTGCCTGTTTTTTAAAAAAAAAACATTGAAGATTGGGGCTACAGAAGTGATATAATTAAAATGGGGGGGGCAGTGCCCCTGGGAAAATGTCCGCGGGGCTCTCTGCCCAGGAGATCTGGATGGAGCCTGCATGTCTGCACAGCTCTGATGCAGTCCCGTCGTTTTTGTCCTTGCAACCCCTTGTTGCCTCTCGTTGCGGGAGCAGGCCGGGGGCATGGTGGAGGTGAAGGATTCGTGACTCACTCCACACACGTGGGCCTGACTTGAACCTGCAAAGCAAATGTTAGGGGGTCGTGTGTGTCCTTGGCAGCTGCCCAGTCGGCATCTGGCTGGAGGGAGAGGCCCCGGGGATGGGGAGGCGAGGATGCAGGAGAAGGTCTCTCGCTCTGGGAAGCCTAGATCCTCCATCCTTCTGCATTTTCTACGTGAATCTGTCTCTCTCCGTAGAGTGTAGAGCTGGAAGGGGTCCCAGGGTTTATTCTGTTCTTTCCCTCATTTAGGGATGGAAAAATGAGACCCACAGAGGGAAATTACCACTTGCTCAAGGCCGTGCAGCTAGAGAATGAGCGACTGAGGGTGACAGTGTAGACTCAGACTTCTAGTCCGGAGCTAACTGCCCTGGGAACATCCCTGATGGACTCAGTGATTCTCTCCACTGGGATGAAGAATCTGCCTTGAATGTCACTAAGTACATCTTCAGCCATTCTAGCAACCTGCCGTATCTGTTTTACACTTTTCTTTAGAGAATTTTTTTGCTTTTGGGGTTTTTTGGCTGCCACTTCCAGAAGCTGCCTCCCCCACACTCCACCACTCACAGGCAAATATTTCGTCTGCAGGAGCAGTAGGCAGGGCGCCGGGTAGGGGAGAGCCGGTGAGGGCATCCATAAGGAAATGAGTAACTGGCGAAAGAACGGAGACGTCGTGGCTCGGCAAACTCGCAAAAGCAGGTTGTGGTGGCATTTGGGGAACGCGTGCTGTCCCAGGACAAGTGTGTGGTGGCAGGTGGTCACTGGAGTCGGACGACAGGGCCGGGACAGCCATGAGAAGTGGCACCTGCCAGTGGAATTAGAAGGTGACGTTTGTGCCGTCTCTGGCTGGCTCGCTAAATGGCCAACACCCGGAATGGGTGCCTTCCATCACGTGGCACGGCTATTAACGTCTGGCCAGGGGTATTTCAACTCTGGCTGCCTCTTGGAATCACCCAGGGGGCTTTTAAAAATCCTGATGTCCAGGTCACACCCCCGGCTAATAACATTAAAATCCGTGATATCAGTATCTTGAACCGTTCCCCAGTGGATTCCAACATGCTCCTCGGTTTAAGAGCCACTGCT
Source organism: Canis lupus dingo (assembly GCF_003254725.2). NCBI lineage: Eukaryota > Metazoa > Chordata > Mammalia > Carnivora > Canidae > Canis > Canis lupus. The sequence continues at coordinate 70,045,070 of NC_064252.1, read as the reverse complement.
CCAGGCCAAGGGTTCGGGCCATTAGCTGAGGGATCTGTACGTGCCCCCTCCCTGGACTTTGCTATTTGCTCTTCCCCGAAAGGGGCAAATAGGAAGGAAGGAAAGAAGGAAGGAGGGAGGGAGGGAGGGAAAATGAAAGGAGAGGGAAAGGAAGGAAGGTCATCTGAGTGTTCTGGGCTGATGGGGGGCGGACCCCCAGCTCTCCTGTCACCTGGCGCTTCGCCCCAGCTGCCCCACTCAGAGGGGCTGTAAGGTGGAGGGAGGGCGGAGCCCCCCGCCCCGGGGTGTGCTTTCCTGGCTGCCGCAAGGCCTCTTGCATGATGACCTGCTGCCAGCAATGAAGGTCAAGGTTTGGGCGAACAGGATGGGCCGAGGGGGAAGAGCAGGTTGGGACGGGAGGCGGGAGGGGGCAGGCAGCAGTGCTCCAGCAGGACAGGAGAGCACCCGCCTCCTGTGGAGTGAGGGGGAGGGCAGGGTGGGGACGGGAGCCAGGTGTGCCAGCCCCCGACGCCCTCGCTGGCATCTCCGCTCGTCTTCAAAAGCTCATCCTCGTCCAGTCAAGAACTGCTCGTCGTCCCCTGAGAGGGGATCACGCAGCAGGGAGGAGGCCAGTGCCCTGGAAGGTCTAGCGGGGCCCACACGACACGACAGGACACAGGAAGGGAGCGGGTGTGGCCCGAGCCGCAGCCGGGAGGTGGAGGCTGGACGTGCAGCTTCTCCAACGGGCTCCCGTGGAGTCCGAGAACATTCCTTCCCTCGCCAGCAGGCCCTGAAAGAAGCACACTTGCGAGGGAAAACCTAGGGGTCCCGGCCGCATCCCCAAGGCCGCCCTGGCCCTCACATGGGTCCGGCGATTGTCCCTGTGTGTGTGCTGACCCCCGGGGCACAGCCTCGCACTCCGGGCATGCGTCACAGGCGTGCTCCACTCGTGCACTCGCTTGCACGGGGTGACAGGCAGCAGGGCAGGGGTGATGGGCAGTAGGGCAGGAGGTAGCGGGCAGCAGGGCAGGAGTGATGGGAGTAGGGCAGTGGTGTCCCCAGCAGCAGGGCAGGGGGTGGCGGGCAGCAGGGCAGGGTATGGCGGGCAGCAGGGCGGGGGTGGCCCCGGCAGGTGCTAGCGCCCGCTGGACGCTCCGGGCCCGCAGGGGTGCAGCGCTGCTGCAGGTGCCGGGCGGACCGGGAGCAGCCTCCGCCTCCTCCGCAGGCTTCCAGGCTTCGGCTCGCGCGCCAGGACCATGAGTGAGGACGCCGTCCCCGACGCCGCGTCCCCGCCGCCCCCGCAGGGCCCGCAGTACTTCGACCGCTTTCCCGACGATGACCCCGAGTACCTGCGCCTCCGCAGCCGCGCCGCAGACCTGCGGCAGGACTTCAGCCTGATGGAGCAGAAGAAGCGCGTCACCATGATCCTGCAGAGCCCGGTGAGTGGGGCGGCCCGGGGGCGGGGGCAGGGGAGCGGCCGGCCCTCTGGCTGACCTGCAGGGTCGCCCCCTTCCACTGGCTCCCCGTCTGGCCGATCTCAGCCCGGGAGCAGGCCGGGCCTGGCCCCGTGGGTGTTTGCTAGCTCCCTAGTCGGCTGGACGGCAAAAACCTGGTTTGTGCGCAGGCAGCTTGGCCAGGTGCCGGAGGGGTGGGTCTGACAGGGGCCCTGCCTCAGTTTCCCGCTTTCCCCGAGTTAGCGAGCCGACAGGGATATTGGGTACCCGGGGCCCACGGGGCGCAGGGGGGAGGCTGGGAGCCTGCGTGTTCCATCACCACGAGGACCTCCCGGCGGGGCAGTAAGGTTGACGTGCGGGGGCAGAGGTCAAAGGCGTCAAAGGGGTCTGGAAGCACCTAGATGCTGAGAGTGGGGGGCGGGGGCCATGGGCCAGGGAAAGGGGGGCGAGCGGTTGCCCTGCCAGGGCTCACCCCTGCCTGCGATCCGTGGGCACCTGCGCGGCGCCAACACAGAGCTCGTCCTCGAGCAGGTGGTGCCCCGGGAGCAAAGCAGGGGCTCAATGGACCAGGAGGGGTGGGGTGGAGCTGGTCCCCAGGCACCATGTGGTCCTCGGCCCGGGGCGCTCAGGGTGGAGCAGGCGTCTCTGTCCCCACTGGGCCTCGGGAGACAGGACTGTGGGCGGGCTGGGTGTGACCGTGGTCAGGGCGCCCAGTGAGCGCGAGGCCCAGGCCTTGGTGGCAGGGGGCCTGCGAGGAGCGGGGCACGCGGTACTGAAGGCGGCGATGCCAGGGCGGGAGGAGAGGGCGCCCAGCTGGTACCGACCGGGTCTCGGCTCTTGGCCGGGCCCTTCCTCGGCCCCGTGTGGCTCCGCCGGGTGGGCAGGAGGCACAGCCTTAGGGCAGCAGGACGTGGGGGGGCGGGAGCCGCGGGGAGCACAGCGAATCCTTCCGTGTCCCGGGAACCTGGGGTCCCGAGAGCCCGGGCAGAGCTGGCGCCGGGGCCGCACGCCGTTCCGTTCAGCTCTGCCGTCTGACACGGCTCTCGGTGACTGAAGCGAGGCCCTGCGTGTCTGATGGCAGAGGCGTGGGGGGCGTGGGGGTCGGTTGGGTGGGCGGGACCCGGGAAGGACCTGGAGCCTGAATTTCTGGACAGAGGGAGCAACAGGGGCCTTCCCCGACAGCAGCTGGGAGGGTGGGGCTCCTGAGGTCCCCGTGGGTTCCCGGTGCCGTCTGAGGCCCAGGGGCCCTGTGAGCCCTGGTCCAGTTGACCCGGGGCAGGGGCGGCTCCTGGAGGGGTCGGGAGCCTCCCCATAGAGCCACCGGGAGGACCAGCGCCTCCGCCCGCTTCAGTCTTTCAGGGAGGAGCTGGAAGGCCTCATCCAGGAGCAGATGAAGAAGGGCAACAACTCCTCCAACATCTGGGCCCTGCGGCAGATCGCGGACTTCATGGCCAGCACCTCGCACGCCGTCTTCCCGGCATCTTCCATGAGTACGTGGGAGCTGGGGAGCTGCCAGGAGCAGGGGTGGAGGAAGCAAGGTGGGGAAGGGCGGGTGGGTGGCCAGGGGCCAGGGCATGGGAAGACCCACAGGGGAGTCACCCCTGATGCCCAGAAGTCGGGGGGGGGGGCTCACGGGGAAGTCTCTAGTTCTGTTGGGGGAGGGGGCAGGACGACTTGGTGCCACTGTTCTGAGAGGCAGAGCAGCCCAAGTGTGACTCCGTGTCCCCCTTCGTCCGTGGGTCACGTGAAAGGGGGGGCTTTGCAGCTAGAAGTCTCTTACGGGGCCTCTGCTTGAGGACCGGGGTGCAGAGAGGGTCCGGCCGCCGACCCCCACCCCATGCAGAACCGAAGGAGGGTCCTCGCGTGCTAGCGGCAGCCCCTGACTCACACCCCTTCCTCGGTGCCCGGGAGCCACTGCCCGGCAGGTGGCAGGTGGGGGGGGTCGCAACCCCCTGGACAGGCCAACCGGACTCCGCAGCCAGGCCCAGGCATGACACCCTCTTCTTGGGTCCGAAGCTCTGCCCACAGCCTTGAAGGAACAAACACACTATCCCGCAATCGCACAGATACAGGATTGCGATCAGAAATCAGGAAAATAACGAGGAAAAGGGGGAAATTACAATCAGGGTCCTGTGTTCTTTCAACCAAGAAATGACTATTTTCAATATCTTGGTGCATATCCTTCCCGCCTTTTTCTCTTAACACGCATAGATGAGGGAAACAAGAATGGAATCACATTATTCACGTAAATTGGGTAGCTTTAACGCATCTCGACTGATTTTCCACACGGTAGAACATCATTCTGTAATAAAGGGTTGGTGAGGCTGTGCGGTCCTATAGCGTGATCGAATGTGCCGTAGCTTATTTAACCAGATTCCCGTTTTTAGGCTTTTAGGTTATTTACAACTTTTTGCTCTTACGAACAACGATACAGTAAATCCTTTCATTTATTCTATGACCATTTTCTAAAGATAAATTACTGGAATTAGAATCGTTGCATTCAAGTATTCGCATGTTTTAAAGATGTGAACGCGTAATGCCAAATTACCCCGGAGAAGCGCGGAACCAGCTCACGCTCCCACCAGCGCCGTGGAGCGCCCTTTCCTCCATCTTCATTGCAGTACGAATTATACTATTCGTTTCATCCTCCTGATTTGATAGGCGAAAAATAATACTTTTTTTTTTTTTTTTTTTAATTTTTATTTATTTATGATAGTCACAGAGAGAGAGAGAGACGCAGAGACACAGGCAGAGGGAGAAGCAGGCTCCATGCACCGGGAGCCCGACGTGGGATTCAATCCTGGGTCTCCAGGATCGCGCCCTGGGCCAAAGGCAGGCGCCAAACCGCTGCGCCACCCAGGGATCCCTAATACTTTTTAATGTGCATTTATTTGATCACTAATGAGATTAGATACATTTTCACACTGTGATGATTTTTTTTTGTAGTAAATTGCCTGATGGCATTCCTTGCCAGTTTTCCTACTTGCATATTCTTTTCTTACGGGTTTTTAAATCTTTATAAAGTGGAACTAGTTCCCTATTAACCTGTCAAATATATTGCAATTTTTTTCCAGTTCCTCTTTTGCCTTTTTTGTTCATGTTTTTATATTGTAGAACTCTTTAATTTCCATATAGCTGAATCCTTGGTTACTTTTCATTGTGCACTCAGAAACACCTTCCCCAAGTTTTATCATCTCATGGGACAAATAGCCTTATTTATTTTTTTAAAGATTTATTTATTTATTCATGAGAGACACAGAGAGAGGCAGAGACACAGACAGAGGGCTCCCTGCAGGGAGCCCAGTGCGGGACTCGATCCCGGGACCCCGGGGTCACGACCTGAGCTGAAGGCAGATGCTCAACCGCTGAGCCCCCCAGGTGTCCCTGCCTTAATTATTCTTAAAAATAACTTAAGAATGATTTTGTTAAGTCCCCTCCCCACCCCCAGTATACCTCAAAAATTCCCTATTGGGATTTTGATTGGGATTATTTTAAATAGATTAATTTGGTGGAGAATTTATAAATTTATAATTTTATATTAGAATATAAGCTCCATGGGGAAAAGATACTTGTATGTTCTGTTCATTGCTATATCCTAGAATAGTGTCCTGGACTTAGAAAAGTAGCTGGCACAGAGTAGGGGTTTTAAAAATATTTGCACAAATGAATTTTAAGTCTGTTCAGAAATGATGTATGCCGTCTATTTATTTGCCTTTTTAAAAAATGTCCATTTAGAAAAGGTTAGTCGTTATTTTTTTTCTTATTTTATTTTATTATTTTCTATTTTATTTTATTTTCTTATTTATATTAGAAAAAGGTTAATCGTTTTTCTATTTTATTATTTTATTTTCTTATTTGTATTAGAAAAGGTTAGCCGTTATTTTCTTATGGTCTCTACTGATTTCTTATTAAGTTTATCCTGGAAATTTTATATAACTTTGTTATTTTAAATGATTTTTTCCTCCATTCAGCTTTCTGGTTATAGCCGTCTTCCAGGGAAAGTAGGTTCTTGTTGCACTCTTAAGTTCTAATAGCTTCTCTTGGGTATTGTATCTCGAAAAATCACATGACCTGCAAATAATGGTCATTTTCAATCCTTTATTCCAACATTCACCCTTTGGTTTCTTTTTCTGCTTTTCTCACTGCATCCATTACAACTCTCAGAACAACGTTTAATAATAGATTAGAGAGTAATCATCCTTGTCTGGTTTCTGACTTTAATAGAAATCCTTTATCACAAGAGTTTGAGTTCGTTATATTGAGGAAGTATCTTTTCATTCCGGTTCAATATGAGTTCTTCTCAGAAATGGATGTTGAATTTTATAAAATGCATTTTGGGCATTTATTGATTTTTCTTTCTTTGAACTATTGATATGATGAATTATATTAATAGATTTCTGCATATCGAACTCTTTTTTTCATTCCTGAAATCAGTCATTCCTGGTCTTGATGCATTCTTTTGAAAATACTCTTCTAGATTTGGTTTGCTAGGCGTTTATTCAGGATTTTGCATATTCATGAATGAGATTGGTCAGAAATTCACTTTTTGTGCAGTCTTCATTTAGTATTGGTATTTAGGCTGTAACTTCATAAGATAAGTCAGAGTGATCCCCACCCTTCTCTTTGTCCTGATGGATTTTAAATAAGATAGGAAGTCTCTCTTCCTTGGAGATTTATTATTTACTTGTAAAGCCATCCAGATCTGGAACATTTTTGATAACATTATTTTTCTCAGTTTCATCTAGGGTTTTTAAAAAACTTATTTTGCTGCTGCTTGAGTAAATTTTGACTATATGTTTTAAATAATCCATTTCATGGAGATTTTCAAAATTATTAGAGTGATTTACAATATTCTACCATTTAAACTTTCTGCTGTAAATGAGATGACATCCTCTTCTCATCCCTGGTGTTGTGTATTCCTTCGTTCTTTTATGGCCAATCCAGATGTTGGTTTATTCATAGATGTTCTCACTTAAGCCAATTCTTGGATTTCTATATTGGTTCTACTAATTTTTTAGTTTCCCAATTCACTGATTTTGTTTTTTTCTATTCACTAATTCTTTTCCATAACTTTTCTTTGGTTTATTTTTAGTTTTTATAGGGTAGAATAAAATGGATGCTTTATTTTCATTTTTAATTCAATAATAAAGACATTTTAGGCTATGGATTTTTTTCTCTGAGTGTAAGTTTGGTCTTATCCCGGGCATCTTGACACAATATTTCCTTTATTGTTAATTTCTAGATAGCTTGGAGTTGCCGTTTTGATTTTATTTTGTTCTAAGAACTCTCTGAGAATGAGTTTTCTCATTTCCCAGCGGTTGAATTTGTATTTTTTTCAGGGCCTGTTGATAACATCTGTCTTTATTGCATTGTGTTTGGAAAATGTGGTCTATTTAACGTCTGTGTTGAGGATTTATTGAGATTTTTCTCTGTAGCCTAATAATATCATTTTTAAATGATATGCAAATATAGACTCTATCTCCAGGGCATAATATTTCATCTGTATCTTCATTTTTTTTATTTTGTAAAAAATGAGAGTTGTGTTTCTTCCACTGCATATTTAATTACTGTTCGTTTCTCTTTGTATTTCTAGTAGCTTTTGCTTTGTATCTTGATGAAATTACTTATATATGTAAGTGGTCTTTATAGCTATAGCTTCTTTATGGATCATACGTTTAGTTCCTGTAGAACGACCGACGCGGCGGCCCTCCCGCCATGGGCTCTGCTGCCTGGCTTTGTCTGGGGGGCGTTTGCCTTGGCTCTTCCTCCCTTCTTGCTACCAAGGGTGAATATTCCAGAAGGATATGGCTTTCCCTCATTTCCACTTTGATAATAATATTGTAACCTCTGTTTATTTCTGGGGCCTACTTTTGATGCTTCTTTTCCGTTTACCTGCCTCGTGTCACTTTAGTCTCATCCGTTGGCAGACCTCCGATAGCGTTGCCTCCTGGCATTTATTTCCATATCAGAGAAATCTGAAACAGCCTATTTTTTTTTTTTTTTTTTTTTGTTCCTTTTGGTAGATGTTGGTGCCTTTTCCCCTTTATCCTCGTATTTCAGAAATGTGCCGGGAAGCATATAATTGCAAGCCTTTTCTCTTTATGGACGCTCCCCTCTGGAATGTAGTAAATCCTTATAATTCACGCAGGTCTGTTTCCAGCTCAGAAGTCGTTCCCGTGGGGCCGGTGCGGGATCTGAATGTGTCTCCCTCCGGCCTGTGTCTCCCGCCGCGCTCCCTTTCTTCCTCATCGTTTTCATGTCTCTGCCTTTATGCTCTTTCTTCTGAGAGAGAAGCGGAGCCGAGCAGCATCCCCACTGCCCCCACCAGCTCTGGCGGGAAGACAGTGGGGTGCCTGGACGTGGAATGAGCCGTGGGGGCGTCTGAACCCGGACGCGAAGCGGGGAAGGTCCAAGAGTCGGGAGTTCAAGCACAGATCGGTTGTTCTTTGTTCAGCTCCGTTTGCCTTAGGATTTTGCGGCCGTTTTGTGTTTTTATTTGGGTTTCTCTTTTGCAATAGTGTGTCCTTCAGTCTTAGCGCTCTTTGGGGTGGTTAGGGAGTTTTCAGCTTTTTCTGTGTTTTCCTGGATCCCTTGAGTAAATGGCTTGGTGGGCTCCGAGTCATCAGCCTGCGCTCAGTCGGCTTAGCTTTTGTGAGGCTGCTCAGAATAAGCTTCTCTCTCTCAAAACCCCGAGAGCAGGGGCTCGGGGAGGCCTGTGGAGCCTTCTAGTCTCTCCTCCCACCTGGGTGTGCGGGGGGCAGGGGGACACCAACAGGGGACGTGGGACACAATGATGGGGCTTTGGACCCATCCTGGCTTCCTGGCGCCCTGGGCCTCCACAGCTATTTGTAAGAGAAGGACTTGAAGCAGTCGGGGTCCGAAGACCCTCCCAAGGACAGCTCCCCGGCCTGGCTGTGTCAGGGGGTCACGCTCCCGTACACCTGCCTGTGGCTGCGAGGGGGGCCGAGGGCCCAAGCAAAGAGCCCACCGGAGCTGGGGGCAGAGCGGAGGGAGGGATCCCGCCCGGGCCGATTCCAGCTGGAAAGTGTTGACTTTGGAATTCCGTTGTTGTTATTTTTGCCGGTTCAGCTGAGCCTCTGGACCACTTGTCTCTGTTTCCCGTCAACCATGGTCAGTAGGCGCGTCCCTGGAGGTGTCCCTCCGCCGCGGACACGGGCTCGGTGGCGACATGCCCGCCCCGCAGGCCCAGCAGCCCCTGCCCTGCATCCCCGCAGACCAGCTCGTCATTTCCGCGGGCGGCAAAGGTGGCAGGGAGCTCACTGAGGCAGTAGAAGCGTCGAAAGGGCACTTAACCCCTGACGCTTTGGGGGGATGTCGGGAGAGGCAGCACCAGCGGCTCCCAGCCTGACATCATCTTAAGCCAGAACCGTTTCCTGTTGATGCTTCCATTGGTTTCTAGACACTGACTAGAGGGAAGTGCGGGGCTCAGACACCTCTCACGCCTTCCAGGGGCCTGCACGGAGCCGTCATCGTTTTGACAAGTTATGCTACGTGGTCTAGTTCTTTTTTTTTTTACGTGGTCTAGTTTAAAACAGGCCGATAAGCAGGCCTACTGCTTGGCGGCATCTTCACCAAAACCAGCTTCTGAAACGGACCCGCGCCTCCGCTCGGGACCGACTCTTCCTTTCTTCGGTGCCCATCTTTATCGGGAGCTTGGCCTTCCGAGAACCCTTCATTCTGTGGTTTGAATCTGGCCATGATTTTTGGCCAAAAGCAACGCCATTTTTCTCTGAATAAGCAGAAGACTTTCTCGGGCACAATACCCCCGGGATGAGGATCAGAGAATATTTAATTCCCCGCCTGCAGACGCCTCTTGTGCAGTGGACGTGCCAGTGCGAATTCAGAGAGGGCGAGGGCGAGGAGGGACGGGGCACACAGCAGCCCTGGCCTGAGCGGCCCCGTCCCCACCCTGTTTCCCCGCAGCCTTCTCCATGATGACGCCCATCAATGACCTCCACACGGCCGACTCCTTGAACCTGGCCAAGGGGGAGCGGCTCATGCGGTGCAAGATCAGCAGCGTCTCCCGTCTCCTCGACCTCTACGGCTGGGCCCAGCTGAGTGACACCTATGTCACAGTGAGCACAGCATCTGGGCGGGGTGGGCACCACCCGCGGGAGAGCTCCTGCCCACTGCGTGGCCACGCACTGGGCCTCCCAAGGTTTCTAACCAGTGCTCACCTTTCCTGGGGCCCCCGCCCTGGATAAGGAGCTGGGAACCCCTGGATCCTATTCCTGGGGCCACCCTTGACCATTGGGGAGTCCTCGTGTCATCCGTTGCCACGGTTCCAAATGAAGGCTAGGTCCTCTCCATCTCTCCGGTGCTGGGGGAAGATGAGGGTTCTTTTGAGTGAATTTTGGGTGCCATGGACTCAGGGGAGGAGGGCATTCAGGCAGCGTGTCCCAGGAATGACCCTCCCCCTCCTTGCCACTGAAAACGCGTGTTTTCCCTCCAGCTGAGAGTCAGCAAGGAGCAAGATCACTTCCTCATTAGCCCCAAGGGAGTTTCTTGCAGTGAGGTCACCGCGTCCAGCCTGGTACGTATAGTCCAGCGTCGCGCGGTCCGTTCCTTACACGAAAGCAGCCTTCGAGGACGGGTCATTTCCAGATCGGCCACTGCCCTCCTGCTCCTCGTGGAGCTCGCGCTCTGGTCTCGCACGTCATCCCAAAGCATAGCACACCCCAACCGTGAGGCCAAGTGTGAGGTGCAGGTAGCACGTCGGAGTAGGGGGTAGGGGGAGGAGATGGGCCTGGGGTCGGACCCCAAAGTCTGAGAGTTGAGGAATAAAGTCTGCAAAATACTGGAAAGTCTGCAAAGTCTGCATCGGGGAATATCTTAGAACAACAGCCAGTGCTTTGTCTCCAAGCAGAGCAAGAGTCGCCTAGTGCCGGTGCCATTAGCAATAGTTTCTAGGGTCCCTTTGGGTTCTCTTGCTCCTTTTAGGTACAGTAGGAAGAAGCTTCCAGATCAGGAAAGATTCCTGGGTGGAAGGAGGAAAGAGGTGGGAAGGACTGTCCTACCAGCAGAAGAGGCCCGGTGGCTCTTAGATGCTGAGGCTCTGCTGCTGTGCGTATGCCTGGGGACAGAGGGTGCCCCCGGGGCCCCTGCCAGGCTTGAGGCATACGGGTTGAGCCCAGGTGTGCAGCAGGAGAGCCAGCTGACCAAGTCACAGAGCATCTGGGCAGGGTGGGACCCTGACTGCCAAGGCCGCTTTACAGGCAGGAGGGGACACTGAGCCCAGGGAGGTGAGTGACCTGCACACGGCCACCTAAGGAGGTCAGGGCCGAGGCACACTGGGACCAGACACAAGGAGGCACACGCTCCGCCTTGAAAGCATTTGTGGCCTCGCTGGGGAGGCAGACAAGGCAGGCGATGACTGAGTCAGAGTGAAGAAGGCTCCCCTAGAGCAGGACACTTGGGGAGCCCCGCAAGGGCACAGGGACCCAACAGGAGGGGCAAGGCAGGAGCATGTGGGCTGGCCCGATGCTGAAGGAGCTGAGCCTCCAGGAGCCACAGGATAAGAAAATGTAGACCAGGGCAGGGGGCAGAGACGGGCAGAGAGGACTGTGTCCCCGGCAGGAGGGCAGCTACACCCAGCCAGGCGCCGGCCAGACCCTGGCAGACCTGGGAGGACAGTGGGCGGCTGCGTGTGCTCACGGACCCAGTGGGTGGGGGGAGGCTGGGAAGGGGATAGGGACCCGATGGTAAGTGTCCCCGAAGGCGTTGTTGGGGCTTGTCTACTGGGCAGGCGGTGAGCCGCTGAGCTGACAGCCAGGTTCCCAGGTAGCTCCTGGCCTCCGCCAGCTGTGTGCGGGAGGACCGGCAGCAGTACGGCTGGCTGGTCCCCCGAAGGGGTGCTGGATGGTCCCGGGAAGGGGTGCTGGCTGGTCCCTGGAAGGAGTTCAGGCTGGTCCCAGGAAGAGCTGCAGGCTGGTCCTGGGAAGGGGTGCTGGATGGTCCCAGGAAGGGGTGCAGGCTGGTCCCGAGAAGGGGTGCAGGCTGGTCCTGAGAAGGGGTGCAGGCTGGTCCCATGGAGGGGTGCTAGATGGTCCCAGGAAGGGGTGCAGTCTGGTCCCATGAAGGGGTGCAGGATGGTCCCCGGAAGGGGTGCTGTACCGGGTCGTGCACCGAGGCGGGAGCGGGGCTTGGAGCAAGGCTGAAGCTCATGATTGGTAGGAAGCCCCGGGGTTCCCGTTAGCTGGAGGGGATGCTGGACATTTCCGTGCTTACACGGTGTCAGTTGTCTCTGCCTACATGTGATTAAGGAATAGGCTGTTGTCCTGCTGTGTCACAGGCGAGGTGCCCTGGTCCCGGTGATATTCTGTGCGACTGTTTAGGTCGGGGGGGTGGGCGACCACAGCCTTCCTGCGCGGGGCCCCCCGGAGCCCAGCCGTCGTGTGCACCCGCACCCGCACCCGCACCCGCACACAGGAGCGTGTGATTCTCAGCCATGACACCTCCTAGCTCCCGGGCATCAAAAGCAGCTTATAAGACCAGTGAGTAGTTCCAGATTATAAGACCAGTAGGTCCTTTAGGATCTAGCTCTCGGGTGATTGGTAAATGGTGTTTATTATACTGTTGTCTTTACCTTAGTGTGGATGCTTAAAAATTCAAAATAAAGAGTAAAAGAAGAAGAAAAAGCCTCAGCTTAGATGTTACTTCCTCTGGGAAGGCTTCCCTGAGCCCCTTCTTTTACCGGGACAAAGACTCCTCCCGTCTGCTTCTAGAGAATTCTGCGACTGACTCTCTCCCAGCACCTCTACCCAGGGGTGATCTGGGGACCAGCAGTGCGGGTTTCCCTCGGGAGCCGGTCAGACATGCAGACTCTCGGGCTCCATTCTTGGCCCTGCTGAGTCAGAATCTACATTTATTTCTTTTACTTTGAATTTTAGTTAACGTAGCCTCATGCAGCATTGGCTTTAGGAGTAGGATTCAGTGTCCTCCCTCACATACGACACCCGCGCTCATCGCAGCACGTGCCCTCCCACCCCCATCACCCTCCTGGCCCCTCCACCACCCACCTCCTTCCGTCTCCTCCAGTTTATTCTCCTCCGTTAAGAATCTCGTATGGCGTGTTTCCCTCAGCCCTCTTCTTCCCCCCTTCCTATATTTTCCTCTGTTTTCCTTCTTAAATTCCGCATGTGGGTGAGATAACGTGGTTCTTTGTCCTTCTCTGGCTCGTGTCATCTGGCTGTGTCCACGTCTTGGCAAACGCTGGATTTCAGTCTCCTGGATGGCCGAGTGATGTTCCACCGTAGAGACGGGCGTTGGGTCTTGGCCATGGCACCCTGCACCTCTGTGAGGCTGTATCTGCGGGTCAGTGCCCAGTAGGGCACCTGGCCATAGGGCAGCTCTACGCGCTGTGCTCCGGCGTGGCTGCCCCATCTCGCGGGGCGTCTGCATCGTGACGGGCTCTCCGGGCGATTGTCAGCCCCGTGAGGTTCGAGAGACTCTGCTCTAGCCGAGGTCTGCATCTGAACTTTGGGGCGTCAGACTCTTAGGAGAAGTCCAGTTCCCTGAATTATAATCCCCATGTGTCCTGTTAGCCTTGTGCCCACTGAAGGCGGGAGCCAGGTTGTGCTCTCCCCACGCCCGGCACGGCCCTGGCTCCTGGGGCGACCCGCTCTGAGTGCAGGGTTACGGCCCAGCCGCGGGGAAGCCCGTGAGGCCTCTGCCTCCCCAGGGGCCCTCAGTTTCTCTTCCCTGGCCCAGATCAAGGTGAACATCCTGGGAGAGGTGGTGGAGAAAGGCAGCAGCTGCTTCCCGGTGGACACCACGGGCTTCTGTCTGCATTCGGCCGTCTACGCAGCCCGACCGGACGTGCGCTGCATCATCCACCTGCACACGCCAGCCACGGCAGCCGTGAGTGTCGCGCTGGGGCCGGCGTCTCAGTCCCTGGGTCCCCGGGCCAAGCCGAGGAGGGGGAGCACTCAGTTCAGTGTCCCGACCCTAATCCTTTCCGCTTGTCCAAGCCCGGGAGTCTTGGTTAGGGGACCCCAGGGGGCCGCGCGGAGGGTGCTTTACTGCCCCCTCCACCCCCTGTGGCACACACACAGACGCGCCCTCGCCCAAGTGCTGGCCCCTCTGGACCTTGCGCTCCGGTCAGAGCCGGTGGGCTGAGGGCTGGCACCCGCCGCACCCCCGGCCCAGGTCTGGTGAGAGGTCTCGATAGACGGTGAGACGGTGGGAACCTGGCCTCGGCCGCGTCTCATCGCCCAGGGTGGGCGGAGCGCTGGGGACCCACCCGAGCAAGGAAACTCAGAGCAGAAGGAAGACCCTGGAGCATCAGGTTGTCCCCCGGGGCCCTAGCCACTCCCCGTGTGTCCCTGAGGCACAGCCACCAGCGCGGGGTGGCCCCTCCAGCTTCAGCCCCTCCTACTGACCTCCAGGCCGCAAGCCTAGAGGAGCCGAGCGGGCTTGTCACTGGCCTGGGGCTTCTTCCGCGAGGCACAGCAGTTACGAGCGCTCAGACTTTCCAGATTTGGGGCCAAGACTGATGTATTTGTGCTGAGCGTCCGCTGCTGCAGGGCCCGGCTTACGCGTGGGGCAGAGCGAGCAGACAAAGCCAGACGGCTCTCCGCCAGCTCTCCGTGCTCCTTCTAGTAAAAGGCAGGGTGTGGGGGTGGATCGTGACCGTCCCCCGCAGCTCCCACCGCCCTGCTGCCAGTAAAATGGGGCCTCCGTGTTCGTGCCCTGACCTCAAGGTGGAGGACGTCCGCCCATGCAGCCCGGAGGGCCGGGGTCCGGCTGCACCCCAGCCGGTGCCGCCTGCACTGCTGCTGCCTCCTGGGAGTCTAGGCGGAGGCACGGGGCGGGCGGCGGGGGCAGCAGCCCTCCTTCCCACGGGCCCTCCCAGGAGCAGTCAGGGAGGCGCACAGGGAGCCGTGTGTTGACGTGGCTGCCGCAGGGATCAGAGGAGGCGGCCGAGGGCCAGGTCCCACCAGGCGCCATGGTCACAGGACAGGGGCAGGCGTGGGGCCTGGCCGTGCCCCTTGGAGCCTGCCGTGAGGACAGGGGCTGGTTGCTGCAGGTGCTCACCCTCCTCCCGTCCCCCGGCAGGTGTCAGCCATGAAGTGCGGCCTCCTGCCCGTGTCCCACAACGCCCTGCTGGTGGGGGACATGGCCTACTACGACTTCAACGGCGGGATGGAGCAGGAGGAGGACCGGGTCAGCCTGCAGAAGTGCCTTGGACCCACCTGCAAGGTTCGCTCACTGTTCCCTGGAGACACGCTGGGGCGGGAGCCTCAAGAGCCCACAGCGTGAGAGACGTGTGTGTGCTCGGGGGACGTGTGTCGAAGTCACACGTGAACAAAATAGTGGGATGGAGTTCCCTCTGCCCCGTTGTCCTGAGGTTCCAGGACACGCTCCGCGGTGGTGTTCACCTGAGCTTCCTGAGCTAGGATCCTAAACACATTCTCCTTTTTCCCTTAGCAATATCCAGGAAGCACCTTTGTGTGGTTCTGAATATTCTCGAAGTCACTGCCTTTAAAAGTTTTTTTTTTTAATTTTTATTTATTTATGATAGTCACACACAGAGAGAGAGAGAGAGAGGCAGAGACACAGGCAGAGGGAGAAGCAGGCTCCATGCACCGGGAGCCTGATGTGGGATTCGATCCCGGGTCTCCAGGATCGCGCCCTGGGCCAAAGGCAGGCGCCAAACTGCTGCACCACCCAGGGATCCTGAAGTCACTGCCTTTAGATTAGTAGATTGTACCTCGCAGTATGAATGGCTGTGCCACCAGCCACCCTAGCGGTGCTGTGACTGGACGTTGGAGGACTGCTCCCCTCTGGCTTCCCTGAGTAGATAACATGAGATGAAAACCCTTTTGGTTCGACCCCTGTATATGCCTAAAGTCATCGCCTTAGGATAAGTTCCTGCGGATACACATCCCAGGGCTCTTACGTCACACCCCGAGGGCTCTTACGTGACATCCGGGGGCTCTTACGTCACACCCCAAGGGCTCTTACGTCACAGGGGCATGTTGCCCCCTCCTTCCGCAGGATCTAGTGCGTGTGAAAAGGCTGCTTCCCTGCGGTTTCCCCAAACTTGAGTGTTTTATCACTTTCACTTCTTTTTTTTTTTTTTTTTTGCTAGGTTGATACAGAAAAACAATCTCACATCATTTGGTTTAAATCTAAAGAGCTATTTTTTAAAAATATTTTATTTGTTCATGAGACACACAGAGAGGCAGAGACGCAGGCAGAGGGAGAAGCAGGCTCCATGCAGGGAGCCCGATGCGGGACTCGATTCCGGGACCCCGGGGTCACGCCCTGGGCCCAAGGCAGGCGCTCCACCACTGAGCCCCCCAGGCGCCCCTAAACACCTATTTTTTAACTGCATGGGATTAGGCGTAGCCGGCTTAGCACGGGACGTTCTGGCGCTGAGCCTGGGTTGACGCGCGCCTGTGCCTGGCCTGGAAAGGCAGTCGCTGCCTGAGCCACTTCCAGCCTGAGTCCCCGTCTTCCCGTGTCACGCACGGAGGAGAAACCCCGTCCGTCTGATGATCTCTAAGTCAACTACGTCACAGGAGCAAGAGGTTGCTTCTGGGGTCAGACCCTCGTATTGGGCGTGACGTAATTTCATCCACCAGTTTTCCAGACGTCCGAGAGCCCCGAGACCTAAAACCCCAGGCGTTGCCCAAAGAAATGGACCAAGCTCTCCGGTCTCGGTTTTAAGAACTGTCTCCTGTCTCCCAGGGAGGGGGCTTTGGGTTAAGATCACACGTGGGGCGACACGGGGTGTCGGTATGGGGGCAGTGAGTGAGGAGTTGGGGCCGTGCTTTGGGACTGGGTGTGGAAACTGGCCTGGAATAAATGCAAAATCTCTCCTTAACTCCCGTTTGAAAGGCTCGGAGCTTTAATCGGCCGTGTGCTCCTCTGCAGATCCTGGTGCTAAGGAACCACGGGGTGGTTGCCCTGGGGGACACCGTGGAGGAGGCGTTCTACAAGATTTTCCACCTGCAGGCTGCGTGTGAGATACAGGTGAGCAGGGCCCTCGGGGTGGGCCTGGCCTGGCCCTACGGAGGCCCCCGCTGTGGCCGCAGAGGTCCTGGGACCCACCACGTAAAAGCCTCCCCTGTTTCTCTGCCTTGGCGCCACCTTATCCTTCGAAAGTTCCACACTCACGTCGGTTTTGTGGCTCTAGAACATCTCTCAGTGTCAGACGTGTGCCCCTCTTGGGGGCCAGGGCCCAGGGCAGGGAGCCCATCAGTCGGGCCGCAGAGAAACCGTAACAGGGGCATCGAAGCCCTCACCCTGCACCTGTCCCGGGTGTAACGGTCACGCCTGGCAACGCCCAACAGGCGCCACGTAGGCGGGTCTCTCTCTGCCTGGAGGGCGCAGTTGGCAAAGGCCGTGTATGTGGTCCAGCCCGGGAGAGGTGGACAGCAGGCCCGGGTGGCGCTTGGCACGGAAGCCCGGACACGGGAGCCGCCGAGATGACGGGGAGCCCACGGCCAGGTTCCCCCGACAGTCGGGGATAGGAGACGGGCGGCTGGGGGTCACCCGTGATCTGGGGCCCCTGGAGGGGCTGCTGGGAGAGCAGTAGGAAAACGCAGATCCCGCCGTTTAGCCAGGTCGCACCTGCTCCCTTCGGGGTGCCCGGGGGGTGGGGGGCCGCGCAAGCTGAAAGGGCCGGGCCCTCCCCGGCTGGGATCGGCGCCCCCACCGCTTCTTTCCGCAGCCTGGCTTCCTCGGGGCGCACGGGGCTGTGGTCCCCATGGGTCCCTGTGAGGATGGCGCCTCCCAGATCAGGAGCCGCGTGGCCTCCGACGGGAGGGCCTCCGGGTGCCCTCTCCTGGCTGCTCAGGGCGGTGCACGCCGGCGCGGGACCCGCCGTCTGCCTGGGGTCGGCCGGGGTTGGGATGCTTCCGAGTGGCGGTGGGGATGCGGCAGGTGGCGCCCTTCTGAGCGATTTTTTTAAAGATTTTCCGTATTCAGTCGTGAGACCCAGAGACAAGCAGAGCCGAAGGCAGAGGGAGATGCAGGCTCCCCGCGGGGACCCGATGGGAACGCGGTCCCGGGACCCGGGGTCACAGCCTGGGCCGAAGGCGGTGCTCCACCGCGGAGCCCCCAGGGCCCTTCCTCAGGGTCGCCTGTGCCGGGGGACAGGTGTGAGGACGGTGAGGAAGACGCGTGGGGAAGGTGCGCAGCCGCCCCCCGGCCCGGGAGCTGCAGCCCCTGACAGAGGCCCCACGGCCCTCGCCTCCCCATCTGGGCTCCTGCGAGCTCCCTCGCTTACTTAAGAAGAGGCTGCCGTCCCTTGGCAGGCAGCCGGGCCCTGAGCGGATGGGGGAGATGCCCGTGTGCCCCCCACGAGGCGCCGACGTGCCCCCGGCCCCGCACCGACGCCTGTGCCAGCGAGTGAGCCGGGCAGGTGGAAGTGCGGAGCCCCAGGCCCCGGCCCCTCTCGGCTGCACCCACTGCCACGTTCTCTGCAGTCGGGACTGGCTCCAGGCCACCTCGTCCCAGTGTGTCGGGTGACGGAGGCAGCTGCCCCCGGGAAGGCTCCGGTGCCTTCCTTGTGGCTCCTGGGGCAGGGAGGCGTCGGAGGAAGCTGGAAGGGGCGGAGGCGGCAAGGCAGGCTCAGGCTGGAGGCGGGCGGCAGGGGCGTGGGCCACCCAGGGTGGGGTCACGGCCGCCTGGGGACGGCCCCCAGCTCGGCGCCCAGGTTGTGCTGCGTCGCGGGCCCACCTTCCGCGCTGGGGGTGGGGCCTGGCCGGGCAAGCACGCGGCCGTGGCCATCTCCGTGGCTCAGGCCCGGGGCCCGGCCCATCCTCCCGGGACGGTGTTCCCACTGCTCCCCGTCGGTTTGGGGTCCTGGGCACTGGGTCACCCCAGCTGAGACAGGCGCCCAGCTCTGCCTGCAGCAGATGGGAGGAGGCCCGGACGGTCCCCTCCCCATACTCCATGGCCTGGAGATGGGGGACGCGGGGCCCTGGGCAGCCCTGTCCTCCTTTGGGACCAGTAGGTCCCGGGCCCGTCGCCTCTCTCATGGGCGAGATTATTGCTCATAAACGCAGACGCGCACCCTCCGTGCGCCCGGGCATTCTTGGTGCCTTATGGTATCAGCTTAGGTGACGCTCGCGAGGCTCGAGCGCCTCTGGCCTTCGTCTTACAGAGGGGGAGGCAGGCACGGGAGGCCAGGGAGCGGCCCGAGTGCCAGGGCGAGGACGCGGCCCCAGGACTCGCACCGGGAGCCCACCTCCAGGTCCCTGGCCGGCCCCTAGCGCTGCACAGCCTCGCGGCCCAGGGTCTGCACCGGGCCCAGGGCCCCGGGGAGCACCGCTGGCACAGGGTCCCCCCGGCATGGTAACGGGCCTTTGGTTGCGATGCGCGGCCCCGGGGGGGCTCCCCAGCCGGCAGCAGAGAAGCTGGGCGCGGCGGCGGAAGCAGGACTCGTGAGGGCACGTAACAGGCAGTAGGCGTGGACTCGGGGCGACCGGCACCCCCTGCTGCCCCTGCTGAGGTCTGCCCCCCGGGATGCCGGGCCCCCAGCTCTGGGGCTGGAATGAGCCACGGGGAGTCCCCATTTTCGCCAGGTGTGGGGTCATCGGTCTAAGATGAGGATGCGGGCTTCCGCGGGCACACGTCCCGGATGCGGAGGGCGAGGAAAGTGAGGGCTGTGGCCCCTCGCCTTCACAGGGTCCCGGGTCACCTCGCGGGGACGGCCTGGCTGACCTCCAGGACGCCCCGGGCACTCGTCACACTGCCGGAGCCCACACGGGCCAGGGCGTGTTCCCACCCGTGGGCTCAGACACGCGGGCTCACCTGCAGGCCGAAGCGCAGCCTTTGGTCTTCAGCAGAGACTGGAGCGCTGGGGCTCCTGCGATCGGCGTCCCCTTCCGACGAGGAGCTGACAGGCTGGCACGAGGCGACCAGGGGCACAGCTCAGCCCCGGGCGCACGACCCGGAGCCCCCGGAGCCGCCGCGCTCCTGCTGCCGGAGTCAGCCGGACGCCCGGTCGTGACCTGTCATATCTGAGCGCTGGACCCGGGGAGGGACCGGGAGGCAAGGAGATGGTCAGGCTCGTGCACCCGGCCGCTGGGGTCGCACGGCTCTCGCCCTCAAACCTGAAGCCCGCGGCCCGCAGCCGTGTGTCGTAGCCCCTGGCCGCGGGGCCCGGACGGTGCGGCGGGCACCCCAGGCCCAGGGGTCCAGCCGTCGTGTGGCCCCGTCTGGGCTTCCCGGACGCGCTCACCGCTGCGAACGAGGAGTCTCCGTGAGGCCCGGTCAGGCCGCGCCGTGCTTCGAGGGCCAGGACGCCAGCCTGCCTTCTTCAAGGGCTTTTCCTAAACAAGAAAAAGGCAGGGAGGGGGATTTTAGACGAACAGAGAGATGAAGAAGGAGAACACGGTGCGCACCCACTGCCCACCACCCAGGCGAGGAAGGTAAAGCCTTCCTACGTCAGACGTCTTCCTCCCGCGGGAAGGAGCCGCTGCAGACAGGCGCTGACGGCCTCTCGGGAGCTGACCTCCCACCTTCCCCAGAAATGACCCCAGGTTGAGGTTGGTCTGTATCCCAGGTAACGCTTCAGCCTTCTGTATCGCTTTAGCGTTTAGTATTCTAGAGGGATGTTGCTTAGTTATTCGTGAGACACGGAGAAAGAGAGGCAGAGACCCAGGCAGCGGGAGAAGCAGGCTCCATGCAGGGAGCCCGGCGCGGGACTCGATCCCGGGACCCCGGGGTCATGCTCCGCCGCTGAGCCCCCCGGGCGTCCCTGTATTGCGTTATTCCTAAGGCTTCACACTTGTGGTTTCTTCCTCTTCTGGTCTCCAAGGGCCGGAGCGGCGTTTCCTCCGGGAGGAAAACCCCAACCACCGCTCACATCTCCAGGCGTGTGCACACACGCAGGCTGAGCCTTTCTGCGCCTCCCCGCAGGTGTCCGCCCTGTCCAGCGCTGGGGGCGTGGAGAACCTCATCCTCCTGAAGCAGGAGAAGCACCGACCCCACGAGGTCGGCTCCGTGCAGTGGGCAGGGAGCACCTTCGGGCCCATGCAGAAGAGCCGGCTGGGGGAGCACGAGTTCGAGGCCCTCATGAGGATGCTGGACAACCTGGTGAGTCCCCTGCCGCTGCCCTTCCCGGCCGGTCCGCTGAGACAGTCGGGGGGACGCTGTAGGCGGGCACGAGAGGGGCGGCACCGGGGTTAAGCTGTCAAGGCCTCGTCGGTTGGCGACTGACTCACAGTTTGGAGTCATTCTAGTAGGAGTTGAGTTTTTTTAGACGATGGCCTAGCGCCCCCGGCTCTAGGGGCTGCGGATGCCGTCTTACGTTGTGGCTCAGCTCTCTCTCGGGCAGTTATTTCTGCTTCTCTTATCTCATGACTTGAATGTAGCAACCACGTGATACACGGACTGCCCTACAGTATCCTGCGTAACGGCTGCATGAGTCCATCGTGGAGGGGTCACCCGGGACGTGTCCGGGGGTCGGCTTTAAAGGATATGGGGTGTAGAGTTTATTTTTTAATTATTTTTTTAATTTATTTATTCATGAGAGACACAGAGAGAGGCAGAGACGCAGGCAGAGGGAGAAGCAGGCTCCATGCAGGGAGCCCGACGTGAGACTGGATCCCAGGACCCCGGGATCATGCCCTGGGCCAAAGGCAGATGCTCAACCGCTGAGCCCCCCGGGTGTCCCTGGGGTGTAGAGTTTAGTTGGTGACGTGACATAACCGGGGGGCAGCTGGGAGGCAAGGAGAGCGCACACGACGAGGAGCTGGGTGCGGGGAGAGACTGCGGCTTCTCTGATTGGTCGGAGAAGTGAAGGATGAAACCCATCCCCGGACCGTGTCCGTACCTGACTCGTGTTCCCGTCCTCACTGCCACCACCGTGGACCCTCTTTATCGTGACCGGGTCATTGCTGTGCTTGATCTTTTTCTCCTTGCCCTCGGGTCCGTCCAAACCATCCCTACCTTATCGTCAGGCTGACCATGAGAGTCACTTTGTAACGATGAAAAATACAATCTGCCTTGAAACTACAATTCCCAGTAACACTCATGTGCCGAGTAATCGACGCCTAGACAAAGCACCAGGGCAAGGGAGTTTGCTACAGAAGTTCCATCAAATCTTTAAGAAACAGATAATTCTTCTGCCAGTTAAACTGTTTCAGAAAAACAAACAAACAAATAAATAAACAAACTGTTTCAGAGAGTGAAAGTAGGACGTGGAACATAACATAATTCTAACAGGTTCAGGGCAGTCTCGCTCTGAGTGGATGGCGAATGCTGCGCGAAGACCAGCAGGTGGTGTCCAGCGTGACGTGGGAGTGAGAACACACGATAACCCAGGGATGGCTCATCCCTAGTATTCGAGGAGGGCCTGATGTTACAAATCTTTTAAGTATGTTTCATGATCTTAGTGAATCAAAGGATAAAAGCCTTTTGGTCTTTTAAATAAATATCAAAAGTTATCTGCGGGGCGCCCGGGTGGCTCAGTCGGTAGGGGTCTGCCTTCGGCTCCGGTCATGATCTCGGGGTCCCGGGATTGAGTCCTGCATTGGGCTTCCTGCTTATGGAGCCAGCTTCTCTCCCTCTCCCGCTGTCTCTGCTCCCCCCACCACACTCATGCTTGCTCTCTCTCACTCTCGTGAATAAATAAAAAAAAAAGTTATTTGGGGGACCCCTGGGTGGCTCAGGGGTTTGGCACCTGCCTTTGGCCCAGGGCGTGATCCTGGAGACCCAGGATCAAGTCCCACATCGGGCTCCCTGCATGGAGCCTGCTTCTCCCTCTGCCTGTGTCTCTGCCTCTCTCTCTGTGTGTCTCATGAATAAATAAATAAAATCTTTAAAAAAAAAGGTTATTTGATGAAAATGTATCCATTTATAAAAAAATAATAGCTGTTAAGAGAGGAGGACGCTTATTTAACATGATTAAAATAATTTTTTTTTCTCGGAACAAGAGTCAATATCTTGGTGAAGCACTAGAAGTATTTCCACTAATTTTGAAACAAAATAATGATTCTTGCTGTCAGCAGTTTTAATATTGTTCTAGAATAATATGGGAACAGGATCTGAAATAGTGAAGCATCAAAATAAAATAAATATTGAAAAGGAAACAAATTTACTTGTCTGTATAGGTATTATGGTTACATGCCTATAAAGTCCCAAAGAGTCAACTGAGACAAAAACATTAGAAATAACGAGTGCATTTTAAAGTAGTCAGTTAAGAAAATGCATTTTTAAAAGGAGTAGGTTTTTTTTGCATCTTAACATATAATAATATATTTGAAAATACAGTAATGGGAGGAAATAGCCCTATTTGCAAATGCAGAAAAACCATAAAACATTGAGCAGAACTGATTTAAAGGAAACCATAAAATTTTACCAGTAGATGTCAGAGGAAGCCTGAATTCAGTGAAGAGACACAGTTTCCTCTTGGTTAGAAAATTCCATAAGGTGGGGACACCCGGGTGGCTCAGTGGTAGAGCATCTGCCTTGGGCTCAGGTCGTGACTCCAGGTCCCGGGATCGAATCCCACGTCGGGCTCCCTGCATGGAGCCTGCTTCTCCCTCTGCCTGTGTCTCTGCCTCTCTCTGTTTCTCATGAATAAATAAATAAAATCTGAAAAAAATAATTCCATAGGGTTAAGAGGGCCCCTTTCCAAATCAATGACCTCAATGTAACCCTTCAATGATAGGGGAGCACAGAAGGACTTTGCAAAAATGTTTTTCCAAGTGGAACTGAGAGTGGCCAGGAAAACCCTATGAAAAGAAGAGTAATTGAGGATACTTGTCCCATCACATGGTAAAGCGTGAAAAAGTTTTAGCAACTAAAGAGCGGAGCCCCAGTGCAGGAAGGACAGGCGAATCAGTGGGACAGAGAATCAGAAACGGATCCTAAATATATGGGGGCTGAACACAGGGCAAGTAGGCATCTTATGAAGCAGGAGGAGGAGGATTGACTGCTAGCACTTTGGGAAATAAATAAGATAAATCATTTATTTCAACCAGAAGAATTCCTGATTTATCAAAAATTTATAACATAAAATAGACTCCTAGATATTTAAAAACGGATTTATACGTTTGATGCTCTTTTGTTGGGAAACAACTCACCGAGCGTGGTGGGAAAGTCTGAAACCATGATGACGAGCATTGACAGATATGATATTAAAATTGAAAATGTATATTTTTATGCACTCTCCCTCCCTCTCATCCTAACGCGGGGAGGCACGCTCAGTGGGGAGCGCTGACCCGGGGAGCCCCCCACGCAGAGCACCACCCCGGGACTCTGGGATCCTGACCCGAACCAAAGGCAGAGGCTTGACTCACTGAGCCACCCGAGCAGCCCAACCGCAGAGATTTTTAGTGCTTGTCCCTGGGGATGAGATGTTTGTGTAAAACCCACTTTTGTCTTATGTTTTTCCATATTGCCCGATTTTTGTAGATAGGTCTGTATTTTCTTTATAATCAGAAACATATTTTAATGCCTCCTTAATAAAAAAAAAAAAAGGCAAAGCGAAGGAGGACGGGTCAGGAGCTGTCCAGATGACCGTTCCCAGTGCGCAGCGGCCCCTCCTCGCTCAGGGGGCGGGTGTTCCTGAGCCAGACCTTCGGCTTCGGAGAAGGAAACGGCCTAGAGACCTGGGAGTCGGGAAAACGAGGGCTGACTGTTGGAATCAACTGGAAACTCTTAAAAATCCTATAGCGCAGAGCACGCGGGAGCTCTGAGGGCGCGGGCAGCAGCCTTGGGAAGCCCCCCGAGGCTCCCTGGGGGCAGCCGGGGTGAAGGAGGAAGGTCGGGGCCGGGCCCCGGGGCGCACGGCGCAGACTGGGATGGAGGAGACCGAGACCTGGAGAAGGGGGGGCGCGGCGTGTGGGAGCCGTGCACGGGGGACGGTTCTCCCCACGGTAAGTGGCCGCGCCCCCGTCCCTTCTAGGGTTACAGAACAGGCTACACCTACCGCTACCCCTTTGTTCAAGAGAAAACCAAACACAAGAGCGAGGTGGAAATCCCAGCCACCGTCACGGCCTTCGTGTTTGAGGAGGACGGCGCCCCGGTGCCCACCCTGCGGCAGCACGCCCAGAAGCAGCAGAAGGAGAAGACCCGTTGGCTCAACACGCCCAACACCTACCTGCGGGTCAACGTGGCTGATGAGGTGCAGAGGAGCATGGGCAGCCCGCGGCCCAAGACCACAGTAAGGGGGACGGCGGGCGGACGGGGGGCCTGGCCCCGTCTCTGGTTAAGCCTGGGGCTGGGGTCAGATTCCCATGGGGCCTCCCACTGGGCTCACGCCCCCGGGGCTCTGTCCCTGTTCCCGCACCTCTGCGCTGGGCCGGGGTCCTGGGGAGCAGCTCCCTCCGGGGCCGACCGGCCCTCGCTCCCCACTGCACAACACCCGGGAGCACGTGGCTTTTGCTTCCTGCCCCCACCCCCCACGGGGCTTCTGGGGAGGTCCCGGGCGTCCAGCATTTGGACTGTGGATGCAAGCCCAGGAGGTGGGCGGGATGCTGCGGTCTCCTGCGTAGGCTCCCGCTCACGCCCCTTCTCTGTCTCGGGCTCTCGCACACTCACGGACACGTTGGCTCTTCATCTGATGTTTTGTTGACACTAAAGTAGCTAGGAGCCAAAGAGAACAGGCTTTTGTTAAAAATAAATAATAAAAAAAAAGCAGCCCTGCAAAGTGCAATCATAAGTCAGGGCCCCCGGGGGGCTCCGTCCGTCAGGCTCCCAGCTGGCGACCACAGCGCAGGTCGCGACCTCAGGGTTGAGGGACCCAGCCCCGTGTCGGGCTCTGTGTGCTCGGTGTGGAGTCCGCTTGGGACCCTCTCTCCCTCTGCCCCCACCGCTCTGAGCAAGTACATAGAATCTGAAGCCGGTAAGTCACCGGACACTGCGCTTGGGCAGCTGCCTGCCCGTCACGCCGGGGGTCAGGGTGCGGGCCGGCTCTCCAGCTGCCGCCGACCGCTGGACGGGCCCTTTGGCCCCCGGGCCCCGATGCCCATCTCTGCTCCGGGAGGCGGCCAGCCCTGCAGGAGGCCCAGGCGGGGAGCGTCCGTGCGCGGGCCTGCTGACCATCCCCGTGGGCCGCCCGGCCAGACCTCGGGTGGGCCGTGGGGCGGCGTGCGGACCTCACGCCTCTGCCTCACCCCCCGGTCTCGTGTGTCTGCAGTGGATGAAGGCCGACGAGGTGGAGAAGTCCAGCAGCGGCATGCCCATACGGATCGAGAACCCCAACCAGTTTGTGCCTCTCTATACCGACCCCCAGGAGGTTCTGGACATGCGGAACAAGGTAAGGGCAGCTGCCCAGCCCGCCGCCCCTCGCCCGAGCCGCGCTGCCTGAGGCCCCGCAGGTACGAGCCGAGCGCCAGGATGTGCCCAGGCCCTCTGACGAGAAAGAACCGTCCGGGCGGTGGTAGCCCGCGACCCCGGCCCTAGAGACGCTGCCTGAGCCCAACTCGAGTCCACGCGGACCTTATGCCGGTTCCCTCTGGGCTCATCCTCAAAGTGCCGCGGTCCTTTGTATTTATTTCTCGGCCTCCGCGAGTCGCTCGCTCCGTTTCTCGTTAGACTCCGGGCGTAGCTGAGCCCGCGCGAGGTCGACACGCCCGTGGAGCGGGGATGCGACGGTGGTCGGTGGTCCGAGGACCGTCTGCGGGGCTTGGGTGACAGGCGCCTCCCCAGGGAGAGACCCAGGCTCCAGAGTCGTGGCTCCCGGCAGCCGGCGCAGTGAGGAGACCCCTCGGGGGCTTCGGTACCGAGCCCCCCAGGGTGCACCTCGCCTCGGCCTGCACCCCCGCGGCGGCTCCCGGCGCTCGTGGGCTCCGCTCGCCGACAGGGCCTCCCAGGGGACACGGGCCTCCAGCCCCGGGGGACGGCTGTAGCCCTGGGCCCCGGCGCCCTCGACGGCCCCCGACGTGCAGCCGCTAGCTCGCTCTCTCTTCCCTTGACCCCAGATTCGAGAACAAAACCGACAGGACGTGAAGTCAGCGGGGCCTCAGTCCCAGCTCCTGGCGAGCGTCATTGCCGAGAAGAGCCGAAGCCCGGTACAGCAGAAGCCGCCCCTGCCCGGAGGGGAAGCGTGCTCGCCTTCGGGGCCTTCAGTGCCCGAGGCCGGGCAGCGGGACCCCTGAGTCCTCAGGCCCACCCTTGTCCGTGATCTTGGGCGCTGCCGCTCTTGCTGCAGGACGGACGCTGTGAGGACCAGGGACGGCGTGGGGCCGGGGCGGGGAGCAGCGCCCGCCCGCCCCGCAGTGACGCTGACTTCCAAGCTTGACCCAGGGAACCCCGCTCGGCCCCCACGGCTCCTGCCCAGTGGGCGTCGCGGGAGCGCGGCTGGCGGTTCCAGCTGCTCCCGGCCGGCCTGCCCTCGGTGCTCCTGGCCTCTGCGCGTGGACACGGCAGCAGCCGGCCGTGGCGCTGGGGGACGCCCACGTGCTCGCAGAGGAGGGGCACGTGTGTGAGGACGGTGCCCGCTCAGGCCGGCCAGGAGCCCCCACACCCACGTAGAGTAGGACGTAGGGAGTCGCTCCAGGGCCGAGATGGGGCCGCCCGGGTCTAGTGCGTAGGGAAGGGCGGGAGGGTCAGAGGCGCAGCTTGTGTCACAAGCCATTGCCCCGAGGGCGGCCAGGAGGGAGGGACACAGGACACGCTCCGCGGGCGGAGCAGATGGAGGCCGCTGAGCTCAGGCTGCAGCCACAGGGAGGGGCCGTGCAGGCTCCAGGGTGGGGAGTCAGAGTTCCCGCGACCCCGGGGCGGGGCGGTGAGTCCTCAACACGGGCTGGTGTGCGGGTCCCTTGGGGGCGCCGCGGCGTCGTCAGGGGAAGGTGGCCCGGAGGCCGGCGCAGGCCCTGCCCGGGCTCGCGTCCTTTGAGCGCCGCGCTCTTTGGCTGCTCCTCGGCTTCCGAGCACGGCGCCCTCGAAGGCCAGCACGAGGCCCCCATTAGAAGGGGCCCGAGGGGTCAGAGGACTGCGGAGGCTCCCGCGAGGCCCGGCTGTGAGCTCCCCCGAGCCGGGGGCTCCGCAGTGCCCCCAGGGACCCGCGACGCCGGCCCCGAAGATCCAGGACTCAGGACCTTGGCTCGCTTGTGACTTACGGCCGTGCGCGGAGCAGGACTAACCGCCGGACCGACGCTGAAGCCGCTGTGTCTTGCGCTGACCTCGTGCCTGTGCTGTGGCTCGTGCTGCCGTGGGCGGGGGGGGGGGGGGGGGGGGGTGCTGGGCCGGCGGCGGGACGCGGGGCTTCGGGGCTGCGGGGCTGCGGCTGTGCATGCGGACGGCGCGGGCGACCCGCGGGGCTGCAATAAACGCGTCTTCTTCTGCTTGGGCGCATCCTTCGCCTTTCTTTCCGGGGCACAGGGCGGGCTCCCTGCATCCGGGGCGCGGCAGAGACCCCAGGGCGGGGGGGGGAGGCAGCGGGGGGAGCGGACGCCCCAAGGCCCGGGGCCCTGCCGTTTCCAGGAGCGAGAGCGCCGGCAGCCGCGGGAGGGACAGAAGCTTGGGCCCGGGCCCGCGGCGGCGCTCAGGGGGCGACACGCGCTCTGTGGTTGACTTTCAGTCCACGGAGAGCCAGCTGGCGGCCCAGGGCGACGCGGACACCAAAGACGAGGCGGAGGAGACGGCGCCCAACCCCTTCAGCCAGCTCACGGACCAGGACCTGGAGGAGTACAAGAAGGAGGTGGAGCGGAAGACGCTGGAGCTGGACGGTGAGGGGCCCCCGGGGTGACGGGTGCGGCCCCTCCGGGCCTGCCGGGCGTGCGACGGGGCCACAGGGGCGCTTGGGGGGGTGACGGGGTGACAGGAGGGAAGCCCACGGCGGACCCGTTGCATTGGGCACCAGCTGGCCCGCCTGCAGGGGGACACCCGCCAGCAGCCTCCCGTTGCCCCCTCACCCCTCCTTCGCTGCGGGATCTGCAGCCCGGCCCGTGTCTCAGGTCGACCCCACACGTGCCATCACGGCGGCTGTGTGCTCACGGTCACGCCTGTGTCCCCGCCTGGCACAGCTTCCCCCCCGGGCTCTGGCCCCAGCACTGCCGTCTCAGCCCCGTCCCTCCTCACCCCCCCCCCCGCCCCGTGTTTCAAGAGCACGTGGGGCCGAGGCACGGAGACGTCAGCTCCCTGCCGGCTTGTGTCCTCCCAGGCGCAGCCCTGGTCACGCCCCCTCCCCACGCGGGCTCGGCGCCTTCCGGGCACCCAGCAGGCCCTGCCTGGTGGGCTCGGGGTGCTTGTGTGATGGTTGAAAAATTGGGGAGAAAACAGGGTGCTTTCTATCCCCGGGGGGATTATTGGGCCGAACGTGAAGTCAGATAAAGAAGCTCCGAGCACCCAGACCGTGGGCGGGAAGCCTGCGGCCCCGTGGTCCCGTCGGGGTGACGCCGCCCTGGGAGACCTGCGGGGACCCCGACTCCCTCCTCCGTCTGCCTACCCCGGGATGTAGGACAGACTCCCAGAGGCTTGTGGGGTCAGCGAGGAGGAAGAAGCACCCGTGGGTGTCCCCTGTCTGCCCTCCTCCCCTCCGCTTGAGCCCACCCCGAGGCGGCTTTCTGTGCTTTCAGGGGAGAAGGAGACCCCGGCGGAGGGGCCGGGCTCTCCGGGGTCGGCTCCAGCTTCTGCGGCCCAGAGCCCAGCGCGGTCGGAGACGAAGAGCCCCGCGGTGTCTCCCTCCAGGTCTGCAGACGGTGAGCGGAGGGGACGAGGCACCTCCACAGCCGGGCGGGCTCCGCGGGGGGCCCCGGGGGCTTTCTGGGATCTGAGACCGGGGCCACCAGAGTTAAGCTTGTTTCCTTCACGAGCCGGGACATCGTGGCCTAAAACTTGTGTCTCCGCCTGCGGGATGATGAGGAAGCTGACGGCTGGCGCGCGGCCTCCCGACCCCTGACCCCGACGAGGCTGCTGGTGGTCCCTCTAGGGGCTCCGGCCGGGGCTCAGGCTTCACTGCGGGTGGGGTCCCCGGGATCTCGCGAAGGCGGAAGGTCTGCGGTGGGAGCTGAGCTGTTTCCAGAAGCTCCCAGGTTAGGCTGACGATGTCCTGCGCAGCCCTGGGACCTCGGCAGGTTGGAGCCACCTGGGGGCTTCCCACCCCCGACAGCGGCCTGGGCCCCAGCACGGCAGCACCTTGGTCCCCGCCAGCGGTCCGGGCCGGGGCAGAGGAGAACGTGCCGGGCCGGCTCCCTCCCGGGCTGAGAACCGCTGCGCACGTGCTGGCCCAGAGCATCTAGGTCCAGGCCCGACTGGAGATCGGAGCATCTTTGTGCCTCGGTTTCCTTGTCTGTCAGGTATTCTCCCTTCTTAGGGTTCTTAGAGGGAAGCCGTCGTTGAGAGCGTAACAAATGGAATCTAAAAATACAATGAAAGAAAATAAAAACACTTAAGGGTAAGATCCAGCCGGGGTCACGAGCAACGCTGCGCACGGCGGGTAACGGCCCCGCTGCAGCCTGTGCCCCCGAGATTACCCAAGGGTCTCGACCGAGCTCCTGGAGCCCCCCGGAGCGGGAGCCGTCCTCCCCAGGGCCCCGGACTCGGCGCTGGGCTGCCCAGCAGGGCTGGTGGCCCGATGACATCTTCCGTGTCCGGGACGGGGTGACCGCCGTGCGCCCTGCAGCCCCCCGGCCCCCTCCACGGCTGGGTCGCCGCCTCGAGCGCGGTCCCGGTGCCACCCGAGGAGACCGTCTGCTCGTCTGCTCGGGGCCAGGGCTCCAAGCGTCGTGCCCCGGCCGCTGCGCTCCCCGGCCTCCCGTCGCCGATCGCTGCCCCTTTGTGCTTCATCAACGGAGGGTCCCCGATTCTGAACACCTGTCTCCGTAGTGAGGGAGGCGGGCGGCTTCCTCACCCCAACACTTGCCGCGGGGCAGGAGGTGGCAGGGAAGGGCTTCGTCAAAACGAGTGGATCTCCGCCAGCTTTTGCTTGGGCAGCCGGGGCTTCGGGGGGTTTCCTGCTGTAAAACCCACAACCCGCGCGGCCGCTGCCAAGTCCGGGCTCGGCTCCCCCGGGTGCACACGCGCGGGACGGGCCCGGGCCACGCTGCTCCGGGAGGTGATGCGCTGCAGGTGGGGGGCCTCCTCCCTCCCCCGGGCTGACCCCTCAGTGCCCCCCGTCTGTGTCCCCCGCAGCTGACCTCAGTGCCCCCCGTCTGTGTCCCTCCCAGCTGACCCCTCAATGTCCCCTGTCTGTGTCCCCCCAGCTGACCCCTCAGTGCCCCCCATCTGTGTCCCCCGCAGCTGACCTCAGTGCCCCCCGTCTGTGTCCCTCCCAGCTGACCCCTCAATGTCCCCTGTCTGTGTCCCCCCAGCTGACCCCTCAGTGTCCCCCGTCTGTGTCCCCCACAGCTGACCCCTCAGTGCCCCCGTCTGTGTCCCCCCAGCTGACCTCAGTGTCCCCCGTCTGTGTCCCCCCCAGCTGATCCCTCAGTGTCCCCGTCTGTGTCCCCCCAGCTGACCTCAGTGCCCCCGTCTGTGTCCCCCCAGCTGACCTCAGTGTCCCCCGTCTGTGTCGCCCCCAGCTGACAACTCAGTGTCCCCCGTCTGTGTCCCCCCAGCTGACCTCAGTGTCCCCCATCTGTGTCCCCCCCAGCTGATCCCTCAGTGTCCCCCATCTGTGTCCCTTGCAGATGACCCCTCAGTGTCCCCCGTCTGTGCCCCCCCAGCTGACCCCTCAGTGTTCCCCGTCTGTGTCCCTCCCAGCTGACCTCTCAGTGTCCCCGTCTGTGTCCCCCCAGCTGACCCCTCACTGTCCCCCATCTCTGTGTCCCCAACTAACCCCTCAGTGTCCCCATCTCTGTCCCCCCAGCTGAACCCTCAGTGTCCCCCATCTCTGTACCCCCAGCTGACCCCTCAGTGTCCCCTTCATCTCCCCCCAGCTGACCCCTCAGTGTCCCCGTCTGTGTCCCCCCCAGCTGACCCCTCAGTGTCCCCGTCTGTGTCCCTCCCAGCTGACCTCTCAGTGTCCCCCATCTCTGTCCCCCCAGCTGACCCCTCAGTGTCCCCCATCTGTGTCCCCCCCAGCTGACCCCTCAGTGTCCCCGTCTGTGTCCCCCCAGCTGACCCCTCACTGTCCCCCATCTCTGTGTCCCCAACTAACCCCTCAGTGTCCCCATCTCTGTCCCCCCAGCTGAACCCTCAGTGTCCCCCATCTCTGTACCCCCAGCTGACCCCTCAGTGTCCCCTTCATCTCCCCCCAGCTGACCCCTCAGTGTCCCCGTCTGTGTCCCCCCAGCTGACCCCTCAGTGTCCCCCATCTCTGTCCCCCCAGCTGACCCCTCAGTGTCCCCCGTCTGTGTCCACCCAGCTGACCTCTCAGTGTCCCCCGTCTGTTGCCCCCAGCTGACAACTCAGTGTCCCCCGTCTCTGTCCCCCCAGCTGACCCCTCAGTGTCCCCGTCTGTGTCCCCCCAGCTGACCCCTCAGTGTTCCCTTCATCTCCCCCCCAGCTGACCCCTCAGTGTCCCCCGTCTCTGTCCCCCCAGCTGACCCCTCAGTGTCCCCGTCTGTGTCCCCCCAGCTGACCCCTCAGTGTCCCCCATCTGTGTCCCCCCAGCTGACCCCTCAGTGTCCCCCGTCTGTGTCCCCCCAGTGACCCCTCAGTGTCCCCCAGCTGACCCCTCAGTGTCCCCCGTCTGTGTCCCCAAGTGACCCCTCAGTGTCCCCCTGTGTGTGTCGCCCCAGCTGACCCCTCAGTGTCCCCTGTCTGTGTCCCCCCAGCTGACCCCTCAGTGTCCCCTTATCGCCCCCCCAGCTGACCCCTCAGTGTCCCCCCCATCTCCCCCCCCAACTGACCCCTCAGTGTCCCTCCTCATCCCCCCTAGCTGACCCCTCAGTGTCCCCCCATCTGTGTCCCGCCCCTCGGCCTCCGTGAAGGATCCTCCGTCCCAGCCTCTTCCTCCGTGTCGGGCGTGTCCGCCCCCCTCCCCCCACCTGCCGGGCCGCCCCTGTCCTGCTGACCCCCGTCCCCGTGGCCCGTCCGGAGCACGTCCTGTGCCTCCCGGGGGTTAGCCCAGCATCAGCGTCACACGGGCTCCGTCGCCTACTATTTTGCCGTCACAGATGAGTCACCTAGAGAGCCTGCAGCGTGGGGGCCGCCACCCCGGGTCCTCGCGGGCCCGTCCAGAGCGTTGTCCCTGGGCTCAGCGGAGTCATGAGCCCGGAACGGCCCTGGCCCCGTGGGTGTGTCGCCCTCCTGGGCTGTGCTCGGCGTGAGAGGCTATGGGCCCGCGTCACGCAGCAGGCGTGGGTCGCTCCGCGGCG
Source organism: Canis lupus dingo (assembly GCF_003254725.2). Taxonomy (NCBI): domain Eukaryota; kingdom Metazoa; phylum Chordata; class Mammalia; order Carnivora; family Canidae; genus Canis; species Canis lupus. The sequence goes on along the minus strand of NC_064252.1, from coordinate 70,012,447 downwards.
TGGATGATGCTGGGTCCCGGGGCGCGGGGGAGCTGCTCCCCAGACCTCGGTGCCCTGGGCCGCGGGGTCCGCTGGGTGGCCGTGCCCGGCCCGGAGCGTCCAGGGCGACGTGCTCAGCAGGTGCCCGGTAGGTGCCCGGCAGGGAGGCTGCGGGCCCCTGGGACGCGGGGTGGCGGAGTCGCTCCCTGTCTCCACGTCCACGTGGCCTGAGCGCCGCTCGTGTGTGCCGCCGTCCAGGGCGCAGGGGTGTGGCATCCTGGACCCTTGGAGCAGAAGCTCCTGGGCCTTCTCCAGCCCCCCCGCCTGCAGCCACTCCCTGGACTTCCTCGGAGCCGCGGGGGACCACAAACAGCTGTGTCCTCTTAAAAAAAAGTGACACATGAAAGTGAAAAATGGGTAAATTGGCAGTAGATTTAGGGCCGGTCAAGCTCAGGGTCAGGGGTCAGGGGCCGCTGTGGGGCCGACCGGAGGGCTGCGGAGGACAGCCGGGGGGTGGGGGTGTGGGAGCCCGCGGTGGGAAGGGTGGGGGCGCGGCCGCTGGCGTCCGGGGCCTGGAGGGCACGGCTGGGGTCGACCCCACAGGGGCCAGGACCGGTGTCGGGGCTGAGAGGGAGCCATCGGGGGTGCTGGCTTTCACCGGGTGGGGGAGGCCGTACCAGTCAAACTAGCCCATCCCACCTGTCCCCAGACGGACACTCGTTGCCCCGCGTCCCAGGTAACCACACGTTTCTCCAGCCTTTACCCCTGAGAATCCTGATTTTCCTGGAAGTCCTCCCGTCAGCCCTTCATTCCTCCTGCGTCATGTCTCATCCAGGGCCCCCACCCCAGGGCCGCGGCGGGTGCACCCCCACCCCATCCGTCAGGCAGCTCCTCCGCTCTCCGCTCGTGCACCCCCACGCTCCCTCCCCACCCAGACACTTCAAAGCGCGAGGGAAGCAGAGTGAGGGGACACTGGGAACGGGGAGGGCGGGCGGGAGCTCCATTTCGGGTCTGAGCAGCTCCGGCGCTGAGCACGGCCGCGATCCACGGAGCCCGCCAGGCGGCTGCTGGGGTGGGCCGACCGGCATCTCCCCTTCCGGACGTGGGTCCGCGTGGCGGGGACTCCCATCCTCCCTCTGCCTTCCCCTCTGGGCCACCTGGGGAGACGCTCTCCATTTGTCCAAAAGTCCCTCCCTGGCCTAGGACGTGAAACGGGTATGAAAACCCGGCGTTTTCATTTCAACTAACTGGAATTTAAGCGAAAGCTTTTTAAAAATGCCATTTCCGTATTTTCACTGGTGAATGTGAACCGGTCACAGCGATTCTTAGATGCTCTCTGCGGTCCTGGGGCCTCTCCTCACCTGGGTCTGTCCCCTCACTTTGTGCCTAGGAAAGCGGGGCCCCTGTCACCTCCGGCCCCCGTTACCTGTGTCCGTTTGTAGACGCGACCCCAGAGTGTCAGAGCTGCCCGGGGCCGGGGGGTGGGCGAGAACCCTGCCCAGCCCTCGGCCCTACGGTGTCGGCCCGTCCCTCCCGTGGCTCTAGACTTATTTTATAGAGTCGCCTAGAAATGCTTCTGTTAACCCCGCGTGGAAACTCCCACCCGATCGAACTCTCATGGGTCGTATCTTTTGGTCTTTTTCTAGAAGGTGCTAAGACGGAAACAAGCAAGGGCACTGCAGAGCCTGAAGCGACGCAGCCGGAAGGAGTGGTGGTCAACGGCAGGGAGGACGAGCCAACCCCAGAGGACATCCTCAGCAAGGGCTTGAGCCAGATGACCACCACGGCCGACACGGATGTCGACACCTCTAAGGACAAAACCGAGTCGGTCACCAGCGGCCCCATGTCCCCGGAGGGCTCACCCTCCAAGTCTCCCTCCAAAAAGAAGAAGAAATTCCGAACCCCGTCCTTCCTGAAAAAGAGCAAAAAGAAGGAGAAGGTGGAGTCCTGATTGGTAGCAGCTTCGGCTCCCATCCGCACCCTCTCCCCTCACCCCTTCCCTTCTCCCATCTCTGTCCCCGGAGGCGCAGGGCCAAGGAGGGGTAGGCGAGGACCCTGGACCACCCTCTGAGGGCGAACTTGGAGATCGCGCGACCAACCCCTCCGTCTACGGCTGCCCCGGAGAATCAGGAGACTCCCCCACGGCCGCGCGGCTCGCTGGTGGCGAAGCCTGCGCCGGAGCGTGGGTCTGCTGGGCGCCCGCCCGGCCCAGTGCTCTCGCCACCGCCACCCCCGTGGGGACGCCGTGCACCGCGCCGAGCCCTGGGCGGAAGGCCGGAGGGGGCTGCAGGCGCCCACAGCCTCGGACCAACCCAGGCAGGGCCCGACTCTCCCGAGGAGCCAGGTCCTCCCCGCAGGCATGCGGCCTCCCGCCCACGGAGCTGCCCCAGCCAGAAGTCTCTCCCCGTGGGGTCCCCGCCCTGCCGCGCACACTCAGCAGACACATTGCCGCCCCCCTCCCCCAGCAGAAGTTAATCTTTGTTCCCAAGGGCTGATGGCTTTGCTTGCGCTTCCCCAGCCGCTAACCCCGGGCTGGCCTCACGGGCCCCTGGACGCGGACGGCGAAGGACCCGGGAGCGGGCCGCCGGGAGGGCTGGCCGAGGCGCCGCGGGCTCGCGAAGGGTTTGACGGGTGTCGGCAGCCGGGAGCCGGCCCGTTTGAGTCGCGCATCTCAGGCGCTTCAAAACTGAAACCAAATTTAGCTTAGGGTAAACGTGGTCTCACGCTCAGGGCAGAAATCCGGGGGGAGTTAGATCCTCCTGTCGGCCTTGGGTTGTGCGAGAGGATCAACGTGAGAGGGAAGCGCCGCGCCTCCCGGGCTTTGCATGACGCGGGAGCGATGCGGCTGCACCTGTTCCGCTCCGGTGGGGTCAGGTGTCCCCGGCCCGTCCTCCAGACCGACGGGAACCGGCAGCGAACCCGTGGCTGCTTTGGGGTCCGGCCCTCACTCGGGGTCCTGCAGAGGAGAATGAGCTGAGCCCTGGGGATCAGTGCTCTCGGGCCAGTGTCAGATGGAGCCCGAGCGCCCTTGCCCGTCACTGTCTGTCCGTCTGGGGCCTCGTGACGGCCGCAGCTGTCGTCGCAGGTGCCGGCACCTCGTCACGTCCTCCCGCGGGGCATCGATCAATGAGCGTTGCTGGCTCCTGAGAAGCAGACAATCCACGCTCTTCACAGCACAGCGTCTTCAAAGAGTATTTTTCCTCCGTGTCCTGATGATCGTGAAAGCACTTGCGAAAGTTCTCGATCCCCGTGTCCCCCGCGTGAGCCCTCACTTTCCACGTGGAGACCCTGCAGCTTTCCGTGCGTCGGACCCTCGGGCGTCATGCCAACCCTGCCGTGGGGGTGAGATGCTCCCGCCCGATGAGCACGGGAGCTGAGCCCCAGAAGGACAATCGACTTGTTCCAGGAAGGTCCGGAGCCTTTGTTCTTCAGTCACGATGACTAGACGACGAGCAAATCCCCGAGGGGGGTGGTTTCAGCCCAGGACCTCGCCGGCGCCCGGTCTGCACCGTGGAGTGAAGGCGGGAGCCCCCGTGTGCTCCCCCGTCCGTGCACGCGAAGGTCTTGAGGACCGGGGCCGGGCCAGAGCGCGGCTGCCCCCGGGGACGGACCGCGACCGTCCTGCCCACCCTCCCTGCCGCCGCCGCCCCCGCCCCGCTCTTCCTTGTGATGGCCACCCGGTGGCCGGGGGCTTCGCTGCCTCAAAAAAAAAAAAAAAAAAAAAAAATCTGTGATGTGGGAAATGCCTTTAAAAGCCGACCCTTTGATGCCTTCTCTGGAAAAATAGATCTCACGTTCATTCTTTGGTCCCCGCCGTGTTTGTCAAGCGCCCCTGGGCGGCGGGCATTGCCTCGCTGTGGCTGGAGCGACCGGGACACAGGGGGACGCGGCTGCCCGTGCCGGTGGCTGCAGCTCCGAGGGGACGTCGACGGGCTCTGCGCTCAGCAAATTCTCTTTATTCCCTTCCCAACCGTGAGGCCTCGTGGGGTGCAAGTGCCAGAGCCTTGCTAGGGCATCGTCCCTGGACCTCACGCCACGGGTCCGCCGTATGTGTCCCTGTGCTCCTGCCACGCGGTCCAGCAAGCGGCCGCCACGGCAAACCCCGAGAGCTGGGTCGCGGGGCAGCAGGCGGTCCCTGCCCACACGGGTGTCCAAGGACAGGAGGCGCCTAGACGCGTTGCCAGGAGGGCAAGGGCCGGGGTCAACAGGGACGTAAGGACTTCCTGTCCTCTGGGCCGGAGGGACTCTCCTGGAGGACGTGACGATGGAGTTAGGTTTGCAGGCAAACAGGGACCCGCCAGGAGGACGGGGGGTCGGTGGGGTGTCCGCGCTGAGGGCAGGGTGTGCAGAGGCCCCGAGGCACCGGGACGGGCCAGGAGTCAGGCACGGGGCACGGGGCTCCAGTTCCCTAAGGCGCTTGGGGTGGGCAGGGCGTGGGGGGAACCCCTTTGCCGTTTCCAGGTCTGTGCGTCCGTCCACAGAGGGGCCGCTGGGCTGCTGAGGCCCCGGCCGGGCCCTTCCCCGCCCGCATGCAGGGTGGCACCTCGGAGGCCGGCGCCGGGTGCTGGGGGGTCGGTCCACGCGAGAGCACGGGCTCGGGGGCTGGGGCTTCTCCTCGGGGTCCGGGTGGAGGGGGCTGCGCAGAGCTGGGGCGCGTGGGCTCCCGGGGACGGAGCTCGGGGCCAGCCTGCGGTCACGGGGGGACGGGGGGGGGGCACAGAGCCGTCCCTCCCTGTCACCTGCTCTGCAGCTCGGCCAAGCTCTGCGGGAGGCGGGCCCCGTGCTGCGCTGGCCCAAGTCCCCGCCCTCCCGCCCGGTCCCACGCAGGCAGCGGCGACCGCCCTCCAGGGCCCCGGCATGGTTTCCGCTCAGCTCGTGGCCTGGGGTCCGGGTCGAGCCTCGGGCTCCCTGCTCAGAGAGTCTGCTTGAGAGCCTCCCCCTCCCTCTGCGCCTTCCCGCCCTCCCTCTCTCTAAAATAAATAAATCCTTGAAGAATCAGCCTCCCCCAACAGTCCGGAGTGAAGATGGGGATCTTCCCCTGCAGACAGAGGTTCTTGTTTTAAGATCTTATTTACCCGATGGAGCGCGAGGGGGCCGCGTGCAGGGAGAGGGAGGGACAGGCAGGACCCCACTGCCCGGGGAGCCCGACGTGGGGCCCGACCCCGGGACCTGGATTGGAGCTGAGCCGAGGGCAGGCGCCCACTGAGCCCCGGGCGCCCCGGGTCCTTCCTCAGAGGCCTGCAGGGTTAGGGAAGGACCCGGTGTAGTCAGGGCCGCGCCGGGAACAGCTGAGCCAGCCCGCGCCTGGCGTCCGGAGGTGGCGGGGCCGTCAGGCAGCCCGCGCCGTCCCCACCATGCGCCCCCCCCACCCTGAGGCCGCCCCGCTGCTGACCCTGGGGCTGAGCGAACCACCCCGGCGGCGTGACTCACTCCCGGACGCCGAAGAGATCAACCCCGGGCGTGGGCTGCTGCGTGAGGCTTGCGGGGGTCGCCCGGTCGGCCCGCCGTGGTCCGGGTCGGGGGCGCGCCGTCCTCCACTGCTGAGCACCTGGGAGAGCACGCGGCCCCGCTCGCGTCCCGCACACGCAGCAGCCCGTGAGCCGCCCGCGAGCACCGGGGACGCAGCTGTCGTGCCCCCGAGTCTCAGCAGCCCCGCAGAGGCCGAGGAGCGTCCGGTGGCGGAGACGCTCGCTTTCCACCCCACGGGGGGAGGGGGCCCCACGGTCGTTCACCGTCTGCTCCAAAAGCCACGCGTGAGCCCGATACCCGGGGCCCTGAGCGGCCCCCGAAGGAGCGCACGGTCGGCTACTTACCGGTTCCAGCTGTCGCGGGAGGCGAGCGGGACACCGGCCGGCCAACCTCCCCAGGGCGTGCGGGCGCCGTGTTGGCCGTGAGCACCGTCCCGCGGGCCGTGTGGACACGGGGGGCGTCCCCTGCTGGAGAGCCCTGGTCGCTCTGGCCGGGAGGCTTCTGTCCTGGGGGCCGGCCGCGTCCCCGCCGAGGGTTGCCTTGGGGTGCGGGAGTCATGGCTTGCACCGGCCTGCACGGGGTTTCTCCAAATCGGCGTTCGGCGCCGTGAGGACGTCCCCGAGGCCAGGCCGGCGCTGAGGGAACGGGCCTGCGTGTGGGGCAGACGGGGCCGTCGTGAGTGGGCCGGGCTGGCTCCGCGCTGTCCTCGCCCGGCGGCCCCCAGGGGGCAGGAGGAGTGTGGGGGCTGGGGCGGTGGGAGAAGAGCTCAGAGGGTCCCCACGGTGCTCCCGCCCGCCATCGTCCCCCGCGGCCTCCAGACCTCGTTCTGAGGGAGTCGGCCGGGCGGCAGCACTTGCACCCGGGACGCAGGGGCCCGTCCGCGACCGTCAGAGCTCCCGCAGCCGGGACCGCGTTGGGGGATCCCTTGCAGCCATGCCCCGGGGCCGACGTCGGGGTGGCGGCTTGACCTCCGAGGCCTGGGGCTCCCCGACTCCCCGGCGTCCGTGCCGCAGCCGCTGGGGCCCCCGTCGCGCTCCTGTCCCCCGAGGGTGCGTGTGCAGGGGGCGCGAGGCCGGGACCGGCCGGCGGGGGGCGGTGACATGTGTCCCCTGGGCGCCCCGTCCATGCGGTCCCTGGGGTGCCAGTCCCAGGCCTCGCCGTCCCCTCAGAGGGGAGCTTCCCGAGCCGCTGACGTGCAGACTGGTCAGCTTCCTGGGCTTTTATCTTGGGACTTAACACGCACACACGCGCACACACACACATGCACACACACATCTATTATATATATTTACGGGGTAGTTTTGTACAGTTTTATGTTTGAATCTCTGAGCACCGAAGCTGCCCTTGGGTTTTCAGGAGAACTTTCCGGGCGTATCTGTGGGGCGGGTGGACCTCTGTCCCTGCTGTTGTCTCACCTGCAGACTCACCCTGGTAAATGCTCCCGGTGTGTGACCATGGCCCGGCCCCTGACCTCCCTGGCCCCGGGGCGGCTCATGTAGACTTCCAGCCACACGGGGACGTCCTGCCTTTGAGACCAGCCCTCGCACGGGGGGAGCCGAGTGTGTGCCTGAGCTCTGGCGGGGCCGGGAGGTGGCGAGCATGGGGACCCCGGGAGGTGACAGGCGCGGGGACCCCGGGAGGCGACGGCCACATGCACCTGCACGCAGCTCGTCAAGGAAGATCAGCCTGGACGCACGGGGCGGGGAGGGGCCGCGAGAACACATGCGGGTGGTGCCCACGGGGCAGCAGGGGCGGAGGCCACGGGGTGAAGGGGGCGGGGGCGCTGGGGGGGCGAGAGGACGAAGGAGCCCCCCATCCTGTGCTTCACAAGGGGACGGCCCAGGAGCTGCTGAGCGTCCGCCCGCGCGTGTCGGGCCTCGTGTCCCCTCCACGGCACCTCGGGTAAACCCCACGGGCCCCCACGGTGCTCCCGTCACCACCCACACAGAGGAGGAAGCCGGCTCTAGGTCAGCGGGGGAGCCCTGCCTCACAGGGGACCCCACCCCCATCGCCCCGTCCGGCCGGGCCCACAGCCCCCTCGCTCCACTCCGCGTGGGGCACACAAAGGCAGCAGCCGAGGGCCGTGCACCCTCTAGAAATGCCGGGGTCGCTTGGTGCAGACACCAGGCCAGGGCCCCGCAGCGCCCTGGGGGGAGGGGGTGCAGCTGGCCTGGAAGCAGGGGCCTGGCAGCGGGTGCAGCTTCCCCCGGAGAGCACTGAGCGCAGCGAGGGGCCGGGCCCCCCGGGGAGTGGGCGCGGGGCCTGGGCTCACGGGCAGGCCACGGTGCCAGGGTGCTGTTGGCAGCCCTGTTTGCAAGGTGCACGGGGGTGGGGGGGATGCCTCGGCACCAGGAGCCGGCCAGGCGTCGGCAGGGGGTACCCCGGGGTCGGCCAGGCGTCGGGGGGGGCACCCTGGAGCCCGCCCGCCCTGACGCGAGCTGCAGCAGGGGACTCGGCCCAGCGCGGCGGCTGCCCCCACGGCCTCGTGCCCACCCTCTAACCCGACGCCGCGTGACCAGCAGACACAGGACTCTTGCCTTCCCTGTCCCCTCGGGCCTCTGCACGTGGACCCACACCCGTCCGGCAGGTGCCACGCTTAGGCTGACGCGAGCGCCGCTGCCAGCAAACAACACGGTAGAGACTCCGCGGTTCCAAAGCAGGAGACGAGTCTGACAAGTTGGGGGACCGGCTCCCCCGTGGAGCAGAGTCACTGCCGGGAGTTAACATCCGTTTATCGGCACCAGCCGCTCGTGAAAAGGGGCTACTTCAAATAGAGAAATAAAATGGCTTTTTGGTGATGGAAAACATCATATTTTATTTTATTTTTTTAAATTTCTTTTAATTGGAGCTCAATTTGCCAACATACAGCATAACACCCAGTGTTCATCCCATCAAGTGGAAAACATCCTTTTTTTTTTTTTTGAAAATGTCCTATTTTAAAACGAGGCACCGACTGTCAACCGCAGGCTCGATGCCGTTGAGAGGAGGGGAGGACACAGGCACGTTTACTCACGTGTGGACCCCGAGCCCGCCACAGCGAAAAAATTAGCCGGTCACGCCTCCGGTTGGTTGGAAAGTCAATACAAGTAAGAAACTCGAGAAAGGAGGAAACACGGAATTAAAACATGGTAGTAAAAAAAAAAAAAATTAAATTAATTAAAAAATAAAAAAATACAACATGGTAGTGAGCGGTTAAAGAAGTTTGCAGCCACATCTAGTTTTTCACGATCAATTTAAGAAACCTGAAGCAATTGCTTAAAAAAGCAGTTCCATAAATAAATAAATAAAAATATAATAAAAAAATAAATAAAAGCAGGTCCTAGCACACGCACGTGTGGGGGCGGGAGAGACGGAGACTGCGCCGGACACCGGTGAGAGGACGTGGTGCGTCGGCCGCTCCCAGGTCGTCCCTGCGGGGGCAGCGGTTCACCTGCACGCGAGGCCGTGACCGCAGAGGAGCCGTAGCACACGTGGCCGTGATTTTCGTTAAAAGGCGCTGGAGCTTCCAATCACTGAGCGGGAAAGTAGCAATAAGAGGTGCTCGGGAATCCAGCTAAGACGGTGCAACAACACCGTGTTCCCCTAAAGTACCACCAAATGGGGCAGCTCCCGGGGGACGGCCCTATAGACCCTGGAGGACGAGCCAGGAGGCGGCGTTGCCCCCTCTGCTGCCCCGACGCCGGCAGCCACCCCCCCCCATCCTGGCCTCGCCTCCCCCGGGCCCCACCCGGCCCCCAGCAGCTGAGCCCGTGTCCTGCGCCCTTGGGTGGCCCCTTGACGGCTCGGAGCCACCGTGCCCGAATCTGCAAACACACGCACTGGCTCTCGCTCTCGCTCCCTCGGCTTCTTTCTCAATAAACGTGAAATCGATGGCGTCCGCTTCCGTGGTGGTGTCCGCGCGTGACGTCCTGCCTCCGGAGCCTGCGGCGGGATCGCTCCCCTCCGGAGGCGGCTCTGCACCTCCCCGGGCTCCGCACGCAGCGAGGGTCCCCCCCCCCCCCGCCCCGACGTGCCCGCCCTGGACCCTGCAAGGGCAGGCCCGGGGCGCTCCCGCACGCACCCAGGCTCCGGGCACTCAGCAGAGGCAGGTCAAGCTGCACGTCTTAGGCCGAGTAGGTTCCATCTCCCACCTGCACAAATGCACACTCATACGGGGCCAAAGGCCAGGCTCAGAGTTGGGGCTCACCCAACAGCCGCCCCTGGCCGCAGTGTCAGCCCCAGGGTACGGACCCTGTCAGGGGCCTGTGCAGGCCCTGGAGCCGGGCATCCGGGTCCTGAATGGCCAGAGCCTGGAGCTCGGGGGGTGGGGGGGGGCACAGCCTGGGGCCCTGCTGGCGCCACAGCGGGATCAGGGCAGGGCCCCTGGGGTGCAGCCCGAGGGCCCGGGGGGCAGTGGCTTCCCCCGTAGGGCTCCCCAGAGGGCAGGCCCTGCCCCCTTCCCATCCCAGAGAGTGAGCCCTGAGCAGGGCCGTGCAGTGAGCCGGGCTGACACCAGGGAAGGGACACACGTGCGAGGTCCACCCAAGGGCCCGTCGCCGGGCAGGCTGACACCCGGCCGCCTTCCCCCCGCAACCGCAGGCTGCGTGAGCCCCTTGCGGGGACGCCCACGGGCAGCGAGCCGAGGAGCCCACAGCCGTGGAACTGCTCCCTCCGCGTCCTGCGCGGCTGCTGAGACCGTGACTACAGGCGGGACGTGCAGAGCGGCGTCCACCCGGCCCTGCCAGCTCCCCAGGCTCGGCCGAGCCCCAGACGCAGCCACCCTCAGCTCCCCGGGGCCAGTGAACCCACAGGATCAGGAAGCCGGGGAGGCCTTGGCCTCTTCCCTCCGTAACTGCCCCTGAGTCTTCACGAAAACTGGCATCAACAAGAAGTCTGGGTGACCGGGTGGACACGGAGGCCACGGAGGAGGAAGCTGGGCGGACACGGGGCAGGAGCAAGGGTCTGGGCCCGGCATTCAAGGCCCCGAGGCTGAACCATGCGTGGCCCCAGCCTCGTCTCGCTGCAGACGGTGCTGCCAGGACCCTGCATCTCACGTCCCCTCCGTGTCCCACTCCAAGAGGCAGGGACGGGCTCCTTGAGCTGCGCACAGCGGTCCCGGGGTGGGGACTGAGTCCCGGGGTGGCCCCCCAGCCCTGCCGAGCCACCTGCCCCTGCCGAGACGGGGAGCGCTGGACAGGGTCGGGCTGGAGGCGCGCAGCTCCCCGGGGTGCTCTGTCACGGCGGGTGACGGCCCCCAGGACAGCAGCCGGGGAGCTGGACACGTTGCCAGTGACCCGTGAGCCAGGTGGGGGACAGACGGCAAGGAAAGGGATGACGGAGGGGGTGACAGGAGCCCTGGACAAGGCTTTGAGGGGTGACCTGGGCAGGGGGCTGAGGAGGAGCCGCTGGCCAGGTAGGAGGGGCGGGATGGAGCGGGGCCCGGGGGGAGGGCGCAGGGACGCGGGAGCCACGGGCAGCGCCAGAAGCTGGGACAGGCCACCCAAGGCCACTGACCTCGGTGACCCACAGGCCGCGGGGCGTGGGCACCACCTGCCTCAGAGAGACGGCGGGCGACAAGCCACATGGGATGGCACCAGGAGGAAGGCCCAAGACGGGGAGGAGCGCAGGGCCGCGGGGACCCTCGACCCGGAGGGGAGGACGCCACAGCTGCTGGGGCATGATGGGGACGGGGCTGCTCCACAGGACGGGACGGGGACGCTCCAGGGGACAGGCGGGGCCTCTCGCGTACCGTCTTATGTGGTGACACAGTTTGTTCTCCTGAAGGTCGGGTTCGTCCTTGAGCACCGCGTGCTCTATTGCTGACCCGTAACCCTGGCGGGTCGAGCGTGTTAGTTGTGAGCATACGTGTGGTGTGTGTGTCGCACGCGTGCACACAGCGTGTCCGGGACCACGTAGCATCAGGTGACAGGAGAACGAGGTTTGCTCAGCGCGTGTCTGGAGCCCCAGCGCGTTCTCAGCCGAGGGACGTCGCTATCAGAAATCCTATTTATTAGAACTAACATCGGAAGAAACAGCCGTGAGAGCGCCACCCGCCGCGAGAGCCGGGCCTTGGACCCCGACCTGGGCATCTCCCCACCCCGCCTCCCCACGTCCTGAGCCCGCAGCTCCTCGGTGGCCCCGTCGCCCGTGGGTCACCCCAGGGCAGCCGCGCGGAGGCAGTGACAAGGCAGAGGCCACCAGGCCCGGCCTGCGGGAGGGACACGCGCAGGGGAGGAGCAGCTGGGCGGCGAGCGGGTGTCTGGGGGTGACCTGTTATTTGTTCCCTGTGAGGCAGGAAGCAAGGTGGGCTTGGGGGGCGGGGGGGAGGCGACAGGTGTGCAGGGAGCAGAGACCACGGAGGGAGAAGCGGGGGCCTCCCTGCACGAGCCCCCACGCGCCCCCACCCGCGGCCCTGCAGACCGTCCTGAGGCCTTGTGGCGTTGGGGGGCCGCCCGGCGGGGGACTAACCCCTGGGGGGGCAGAGGCATCTGGGGGGTGGTCAGGACAGCGCAGGGAGGAGAGTCAGAGGGACGGGGCGGGGGGCAGGGGAAGGGCAGGGGGGCGCAGAGGGGCAGGGGGGGCAGAGGGACGAGGGTGAGGAGACTGACGTGGGCAGGGTCTGACGTCACCGCCGTGATGCCCCCTCACCAGTGACGAGGCAGCCCTTTCCCGATACTGGCAGGAGGAGGACTCATGCAGCCCGCCCGATTGTCTCCACCAACAATGTTCCAGAAGCTTCGGGGAGGAGTAGGAAGCCAGGGACGCGGGGCCAGTGACCTGGGAACCTGGGGCCTGGGGCCTGGGATGGGGGGCCGCGCAGGCCAACACCTGCTGGCACTCCTGGCCGCGGGGAAGTGCCAAGTCCCCTAGACTGTCCCGTGGGGCCCTCGGCCCGGGTGCAGACCGGGACCCGCACGTCCCCACCGCAGGTCTAGTGTGGTCCCCCGGGCCTCGATGTTCGCCTCCGCGGGATGGGCTCGCGGGCAAGCAGGCGCCTCCCACCACCGTCACCGCGGTGATGACCGGGACTCTCCCACGCAGGGACTTGGCCCGAGAAGCGCAGGCTGGTGGGGCCGGCGGGACCCGTGTTCTGGCTCAGTCCGGGGCTCCCCAGCCAGGGGCCCGCCATCCTGCCCTGGCGACACCCACGTGGCCCGTCCTCCCTCCTGGGGGACCAGGCCGGTTAGCCCCGCGGGACGGTCACACGCGGAGACGAAGGGCTGGCGCATTATCGCCGCCTCCAAACTTCGCGCCGGTGGAAGCACAGGGTGCTCCTGACGCCTGGTGCCTGGGCCCCTGACCCTCGCGCCCCAGGCCCCCACCCAGGTTCCCCCCGGGGGATCCTCCAGCAAACGGGCTGGGATCCTGTGGCTGCCCCGTCCCCGCTGCCCCCTACTCCCTGGCCCGTGCCCCAGGCCCCCACTGGGGTCCCCCACCTCCCCGGGCTCCTCCGGCAGACGGGCTGGGATCCTGTGTCCCCCCCGACCCCCACTTGTGCCCCAGGCCCCCCCCCCGGCTCCTCCCCACAGCTCTTCACGGCCTCAGCCCAAGACCCCACGTGGGTGGGGTGCTGCTGAGCCCTGGGTCCAAGGGGCTACGCTGGACGAGGGGAGCCTCTATCCATGTAACCGGTGTCTTCACAAGGAGAGTGAACGGCCCCACGGACACCCCAGCACAGCCAGGCGGCCCCGGGGGACAGGGCAGAGGAGCGGGGCCCTGGGGGGAGCGAGGACTCAGGGAGGGTCTGTGCCAGGGGAGGGAGCGACCAGGCCCACCCTTGGGGCCGCCCTCCAGCCTCCAGAGCCAGACGACTCGGCCTGGTGGCCCTTGGTGGGGCCTCACGGCCCAGCCTCGGGGCGGGGGGGGACACGCACTGCCTGGAATCCGACTGCAAGGGGGATCGGGAGCTGCTGGCTCACCACGCAGGACGGCCCCACGGCCCCACGGCACTCCTAGGGCTGTGCTGAGGTCCCAGGGTGAGGTCCCAGGGCTGAGGTCCTTGCCCCGAGGTCCCAGGGGTAAGGTCCCAGGGCTGAGGTCCTGGGGCTGAGGTCCTTGCCCCGAGGTCCAGGGCAGAGGTCCCCGGGGTGAGGTCCCAGGGGTGAGGTCCTTGCCCCGAGGTCCCAGGGGTGAGGTCCCGGGGCTGAGGTCCTTGCTCCGAGCTCCCAGGGCTGAGGTCCCAGGGCTGAGGTCCCAGGGGTGAGGTCCTTGTCCCGAGGTCCCAGGGCGGAGGTCCTGGGGGTGAGGTCCTTGTCCTGAGGTCCCAGGGGTCAGGTCCCAGGGCTGAGGTCCTTGCCCCAAGGTCCCAGGGCGGAGGTCCCCAGGGTTAAGCTCCAGGGCCGAGCTGCGGTCGGACAGGCAGTTAGTGTCACTCAGGCCATCATCTCAGAGCACGGTGGGCACCTGGCTGCGGGGTGAGCCGGCCGTGGCTTAGGGAACAGTCCCCGTCCTCGGAAGGGAAGCTGAGCCTTCTAGAAGGAACCGTGTAGAGGCCGCCACGAGGCTGCAAGCCAAGGCTCGAGGAGAAATCGACCCATTCATAAAGCGGGTTTTTTGGCAGCGCACGGGGTTTCAACGTCAAAGTGAAGCAACATGTTGAGGAGGAGGTAGGGCTCCCGCGCCCCACCCCACCCCGCGCCCCGCCCGTCCTGGAGCCCCGCCAGCAGTGCCACCTCCCGGGTGTCTGCGGCCCCACGTTTCTGAGTGACAAGCACGTGGTGTCGTCCTTCACTGTTTCGTGTCCAGGTGCAGGGCGCTGCCTCCCCGCTGCGCTGGGTGCGCACCCAGTCCCCCGCCACCCGGCGCACCCCAGTTTCCCGTCCCTCCTCCCCCCACGTACACCCTGCAGTGACCCCGACGGCCTAGGACGCTCGGTTCACGGCCGCGCACTGCAGGGCGCTGCGATTGTGTTTCCTTTCTTAATTGCTGTTTGATCTGGAGTTAATAATCCCCTTGCTTGTTCATTGGCGGAATTTTCTGGACTTGATTGTCAGTTCACCCCACAACTTCCAAACGTGTCTGAGAACGTTCTTATACAAGGTCAACAGACATCAAGCGATTTAATTCTTTCTTTTTTCTCTCTCTTCTCCTTGGCTGTTGGAACCGCCCCTCACGAAGCCCGGCTGCCTCCTATGGGGGCCGCTCCCCGTTATGGGGCCTGCGGCGTAGCCGTCTTCCTGGGATCGACTGCTCTTTGGGGTTGTCCCTGAACTTACTTTTGCCTTTCTCTTTAGGTTGGATTTCCTGTTTCCTGGACGTCTGCCCCTTTTTAGTTTAACCCGCTGGTGGAACGGAACACGATTCCGGGAGCCTCGTCGGGTTAAAAAGACGGTCCAGCCGTCGAGGTTGTGCCCATGCTCATCGCGCCGCCCCAGTCTCGACAAGACACCTGCCCTATCACCTGGCCTACGGCTGTCACTCTGGGATCTCCCTTCACCATGTTTCTAGTGATTTCGTCTCTGGGTTGAAATTAATCCTCTTTATCCCATGTCCTTCCCCTTCTTGCTTTGCTTGCAACGGCCTCCTGAGAAGGGGTGCATGGGAGGTAGTTTTTGAACCCAAAGTTGTCTTTATCATATCTGTCCGCACATTTCCTTGATGGTTAACTGACTCTAGAATTCGAAGTTGGAAATAATTCTTCAAGTTGGAATTTTTTTTTTTTTTTCAAAATTCGAATTGCCCCGAATTTTGGAGCATTTCTCCACTGGGCTCTCCTCGCCACTGTGGCTACTGAGAAGCACAAAGCCACTAGATTCCTTTTATCTGTGATCTGGTTTTCCTCTCTAGGAGCTTGGAGGATCTTACATTCCGACAGTCCTCGGTGACGCCCCGTCACGTGGATTTGCAGGCTCCCACTGGGCCCTTCGAGTCTGGAAAGTCAGGTTCTTCAGTTCTGGGGATTTCCTTAAACTATTTCTGATGATCTGGTCCCCTTAGCCTCCCCCGTTCTCTTTTAAAAATTCCTCTTGGTCAGATTTTGGGTCTATTCCACTTGCCCTCTAACTTCTCATGTCATCTCTCTTCATTTGTATTTCTTTGTTCTTTTGCTCCACTTTCCAGGAAATTTCTTCCTGGAAGAAACTTAGCATCTGGTTTTTCTACTGAGTGTCTCATTTCTGCCATCCTGCTTTAATTTTCAGGAGCTTTTTTGTTATTGTTATTATCGGGGTGGGGGGTTTGGGTGGACACAGAGTTCTCGCTTCATCGACGTCGTCGCTCCTTGTTCTCCAGGAGTATTAATGGTGGTTCTAAAAGAGAAGTTTTCTTCTTACTCACATTCATTCCATTTCTTTTAGATTATTTTTTTTCTTCTCTGAGAGAGAGGGAGAGGGTGGGGCGGGGCAGAGGGAGAGACAGAGGATCTCAGGCAGGCTCCATGCCCAGTGTGGAGCCCAACCTCACAGCCTGAGATCATGACCTGAGCCGAAATCAAGAGACGCTTAGGGGGCTGAGGCACCCAGGCGCCCCTAGGCTCCCTTGCACCTATTTGCTGGGCCTCTCTATCCCACAGCAGAGAACTCCCCCAAGGTCTGAGCAGCCTCGACTGTCTGCTCTTGACTAACACTGGGCTCTGAAAACAGCGACTGGGAAGTCCTGGACGTGTGAAGGCCTTGGCAGGTGGGAGCCTGTTCCGGGGGGTCACAGGTTGTGTACCGGGCACCTGCCACTGGCCTCCTTCTCGGGCTGGCCGGGCTCCCCAGGAGGAGCCTGCATGTCCCTCCCGCCCCGAGCCTGTTCCCCGGCAACACACAGGCCTCGGCTTCCCTCTGTGCGGAAAGGCCTGTGCCTGGTGCCACGTTGGTGCAGCCCCGGGGCGCCCAGAAGGAAGAAGCCTCACCGCTCCTTGCCAGCTCTCCACCCCCCAACCCCGGCTTCGTATGTGAGCCCCTCCCGTACCCCCTGTTCTGAAGGCGCCCGGTGCAACCCATTCCTGAGCCCTTGGAGGGCTTGGAAGGTGAGTCGGGCTGGCCGCCCCCGCAGTCTGCGGACGGCTCCACCAGCTCTGCTCCCGGGGCTCCTGCACAGCCGCCTGGTTCCCAGCTTCACAGTTTTCGTGGCTCTTGTTCTCCCCATCGCCCGTCGTGAGTTTGTTTTCATTTTGTTTTAAAGTTTCTTCACTGGGGAGGAATGCGAGGCCTATATTCTATTCAATCGGGCACCTGGACCCGGAGCGTCTCAAAGCCCGTTATCCAAACCCAGTGACAGCCAACATTTTCGATTATTTATTGTGATCTGGGCAGTCATCTAAATACTCACACGTACTAACTCATTTAAACTCTCATATCGGCCCTAAGAGATAAGGACGATCATTTTCAAATGGGGAAACTGAGGCCCAGAGCTATTATGGAAGACCTCCCAATCAGTATGTGATAACGCTGGGATTCAAGCCCCTAAATGTGGGCCCACATCTACACACAGTCTTGCTCGAGAAATGTTCCTGTATTTACTCTAGGACCCAGTGACGAAAAGACGTAGCGTGATCTGCTCCGATTCTCTTCAGCAACTTGTTTCTAGTTAAACTGTACCTTTGTTCACTCTGCCTGTCTTGCACCAGGCACTGTGTTCCGCTCTCGTGTGGTTTTCAGTGCGTCCGTGTGTTGTGGGTATTACTGGGCACACTGTACGTATGAGGACCCCAGGGCCCCGGCCGGGTGGGGGGCAAGGAACCTACTGAAACCTCTCGTAGTAACTGGAAGACAGGAGATGCAGATGCAAGACCACATGGCTTCAAAGCCAAGGAGGGCTTCGGGCGGGCTCAGAATTTTGGAAGGTAATGGTCAGCACCAGGAAGCAGATCGTGCTCCACGTGCCCAGACATTTAATAAAACGCCCGTGGTTCGTTACTTTGGTTTTCTTCTTCAATCACACGCATGTTGGATCCCTTTTGTCTGCGACTCACATCTCCAGGTTTCTCTGTACATACGAGTAGGTTCCAGGATGGGGTTAAATGTATTTGCATGAGGTGGTAGGGAGGAAGCTGGGCAAGGCCTAGAAGGCCGTCAGACCGCGATGCAGGTGGGCTGCCGGGTGACGGAGAGAGGGACAGGGGGTGCGGTGACCTAGACTGACGCCGAGTCAAAGGAAAGCTTCGGCAGATACACTGAAGGGTCCCCCGTCTTCACGACAGTCAGTCACCGGCTGACAAATGTGTTACAGATTTTAGGCACAAAGGTGGACCCACCTCAGTGACAGTCCCCATAACCAGAGGTCCACGGGGTGTGTTTTCACGGCAGCCATCGTCATCTGCTCTGCATTGCTGAAACCATTTTATTTCAGCCTCACATTTTTAAAAAGATGTTATTTATTTATTTGAGAGCGAAGGAGAAGGCAGCCTGGAGGGAGAGGGAGAGAGAACCTACACCGAGCACAGAGCCCAGCGCGGGGCTTGAGCTCAGGACCCCGACGCCGTAACCTGAGCGGAAATCGAGAGTCGGCCACGTGAGCGACTGAGCCACCCTTGGAATTCTAGACCCAAAATCGTTTTTCCTTAGAACTTTGAAGGAATTGGATCCGTTGTCTTTTAAAATCCGGTTGTGGACAAGCAACCTGATGACAATCTGATTTCTGATTTTTATGTTTTTCAGATTTATTTATTCATTTGAGAAAAAGAGCGAGAGCCCGCGAGCATGAGTGGGGGAGGGGCAGGGGGAGAGGGAGCACGCGGGAGCCCAGCAAGGTGCTTGACCTCAGGACCCCGAGACCATGACCTGAGCCAAAATCAAGAATTAGCCGCTCAACCGACTGAGCCGCCGAGGGGCCCTTGTTTTCTGATTTTTAACGACTGTCTCTTTGCCTCCCCGCCCCCACCCCCCCCACCCCCCCCACCCCCGTCCCGTCCCTCCCTCTCCTCCCCGCCCCCCAACTCCCTGCCCTGCTCCCTCTCCTGGCTCTGGGACGTACCCTCCCCTCAAAATGCAGAGAGTCATTAAAGATGTGTGTGGGGGTCAATACTGCTTGGACTTTTAAAATCCGGAAATTTGGTTTCTTTTGAGCCTTAGGGAAGTATCTTAAATTATTATTTTTTTTATCCACTTTCTCTATTTCTCCTCCGGAACGTCTGTTAGTCAAGTATTCGACTTCCTGGATTGATACTTTCAGGCCTTTTACCTTTCCTCCCGGGTTTCCAGCTCTTGGCCTTATGTCCTAGGAAAGCGCTTGGACTTGATCCTCCAACTGCTCTATTCATTTTTTTCTAAACAATTTTCTGACTGTTTCTTTCCAACGGCGCCCTGCTCTTGTTTTTGTCCGTATCCGCACGACATCTTGAAAACCCTGTGGACGCTCATCAGAGGGCTGCTTTCACGTTTTCTCCCCTTGGCCTGGTCCCTTCCCAGTGATGTTGTGCGGCGGTTGTTCCACACTCGGGTGTCTGTCTTCTGTCTGGTGATCGCCAATTCCGTGTCGCCCTTTCCTTGCTTCAGCCGCTCTGCTCGGCCTCTGCTGGGAGTGGGCCGTGCTGGCGGGGTCCCCCGCGGGCGCCTCGCTCTTTAGGATGAGCGCGGAGACCGCCTGACCCGTGCTGGGTCTTCCCGGTGCACGCGGAGCGCTCGCCTCGCCAGCACCGGGACACCGTCCCCCCGGCCCCGCAGTCCCATGTGGCCCCTGGACAGAAGTTCCATTTATCTAGAGAAGAGCCTACATTGTGGGCCTGAAGGAAAAGGCTAGGCTCCTTCCTACAGCTGACCTCTTGGCAAAGGAGCTGAAAAGCTTGCTGCCTCGTCCTCTCAGCTCTCTGATGGTTCTAGAAAAACCAGGTGGGAATGGTGACAGCGGTCGCTTTCCACGTCCTCAGCAGAAGGGGCCCCCCCACCGGTTGCTCTTGGAGGTCGTGCTGTGGGTCCCTCACCGCGGCCCCTGGCCCGGGGAGCCGCTGCGTCCCTCGCCCGGACGGCTTGCAGCCTTCCCCTCTTCCTCCTGAAAACTCCCTCTCAGCTGAGGCATTTGCCTCCCGTTTCACTGACTGCAAAGAAACCTTCCACCAATGCCCGACGGGACACGAGCGCCGGCCTGTGTCTCCTCTCTGTCCTCCTCCCGTGACAGCGTGGACAGCCCGTCGTCCCCGCGGAGACACATCCTCCCCTGTCCACCGGGCCTCGTGCCACCTGCCGGCTGGGTGACACCCCTGCCTGTGCCCCCCTTGCCCCTCCGCCCCCCTCCGCCTGCAGCCGTCCGGGCGCCGTCTGGGCCTCTCCAGTACCCTCTCTGGCAGGGCGTGCGTCTGTGTGCTTTCTCACGTGGTCGTGTGGGGCTTTATCGCCTCCAGAAGCGGGGAGGCGGGCCTAATGAGGCTCCTTGAACCTTGGGCGTTTTCTGGAAACCTGCTCCCAGGGACGGCTGCAGTCAGGCAGGTGGCTGGTCCCTGCCGCCAGCAGAGGGCAGTCCCGGCGCCCCAACAAGCACCTGCGTGACGGGCACTCCTGGCGGGCGCCTCCGCGGGGGACAGAGGGAGGCCTCGGTCATCGCTACTGCGCAGCAGCCGGGAAGCTCCGATGGACTCGGCTTGGAAACCAACCGGAGCCAAGGGGTGAACGTGAACATGATCTTGGGTAACTGTACGTGGGTTTGGCTGCTGCGCCGACAGGGTGTTCATCAGTGAAGAGGGCCGCACTCCCACTGCCAGCTGGCTCGGCTCCTGCCCGGGCCACACCACCGCCTCTCAGGGTGACCTGCAGACGCTAATTCACGTCTCGGTGCCCGTCCACGTGGTAGATACCGTCAAGCCCTCCCCCCAAATGTAAAACCCACGGGGACCCAGGCAGCGAGGGGGGATTACTCCAGCCCGAGAGGTAAGTTCGTGCAAAGACCGGATTCCTAGGTTAGAGGCGAGAACCCACGTGATCATCTAATAGGTGCAGACAAGGCGTTTGACCAAATCCGACGCTGCTTGTGATGGAAACATTGCACAATCGAGGAACGGACGGGAACGTCCTCCGTCCGGGAAAGAACATCTTTGAAAATTCCACAGCTGGCGGCGGGCTTCGTGGAGAGAAACCAAATGCTCTCCTGCTAAGCTCAGGAGCAAGACAAGCTCTGTTCTCCCCAGTTCCAATCTAGAATGTACCAGAAGCTCTAGCACGGGCAACAAGACAGGGAGAAGTAAGACTAGGTTTGCAGATGACACGCTGTGACCTGGAAAGGTTGGTGTGGGAGCCGTCCTGGCCACCGTCCCGGCCCGCTGGCTTCCGTGGGTCCCCACGTGCTCCAGCTCGGCCGCCGCGGCTGCTAGTGAGGCCGGGCGACCGGGTGTCAGGCCCATAAGGCCCCTCCTCCGTCCAAGGCCTGGGCCTCTTCGTGGGTCAGCGGACCCTCTGCCCGCACCCCGGGCTGGGAAGCCGCCCTCAGCCCACCCAGCAAGGTGCCCCGTTGAGCCGCGAGACTCGCGCTTCCCCGAGTCGTGCTGCAGATGGGCTGTGCGGCGTCCCGGGCGACACCGGGGGTCCCAGGCCGCGGCCCTCCCGGCGGGCCGGCCATCCAAGGCGGGACGTGGCAGGAAGGCTGCGCCAGGCGCCTGGAGACCAGAGCACAGGGAGCAGTGATTCGCACCGGATTCCTAGCGGACGGCTGTCCCCAGGATCCGAGGGTCGGGCGGGTCGCCGTCCAGGGAGCGGAAGCAGGGCAGAAATCGGAGGCCGCGGGGCACAGGCGTAGACGCCCGTGCTGGCGGGGGCTGTGGAGCAGCCTCGGGGCCGAGCGCCCCGTCCTGGTCCGTGCAGCGGACGGCCCCATCCTGGCCCGGCGGGGACGCCTCTGGGGACCTCAGACCCAAGGGACCAGCCCAGGCCCTGGACACTGGGGGGGCGGGTTGGGCAGCTTTGCGGAGCCTCACTTTCTGAGAGAATGAGCAACACTCCTGAAGGCCCCCTGCCAGGTCCGCCCACCGGTGGTTGTTGATAGAGGCCGAGTCTAGACGCCCGCGTCCCAGTGCGCGGGTGAAGCCCCCGGCCGAGGGCCCAGCTCAGCGGGAAGCAGCCCTCATCCTCGTTGTCGTGCGTCTTCCATAAAAGTCCTTGACGACGTGCAGGTGAGTGGCTGTCGCCAGGGCTCATGCTTCCACCGGCGCGTATTACAGGTGAGGGGGTGGCCAGGCAGCCAGACGCCGCGGCCGAGGCCCCGTGGAGGCCCACCTGGGTCAGGGCGGGAACGCCGAGGGGTGCCCCGTGGGCTGCGCTCAGTCCCAACCCTGCCCCGGTCGCCCCAGTGGAAACCGCGTCTCCACCCCGGGCTGCCGGGCACACACCCCCTTGCTCTCTGACGTCGTTGAGTCTCGGGCTGCAAATTTCTGTGACATGTAACCAGACGCTCCGAGCACAAGGCAGCCCCACGCATGCTGCTGTGCGGATTTCGTGTGTCGTGGGAGGAGCGTTCACAGGCCCCCACGCACGCGGCCTGTGTTCGAGTCACGGCCCCGCCGCTCGGGTGCACGTGGCCACCACCGATCTCCCCAAGGCCCTTGACTCCCCACTTGCTCCCCCGTCAAGGGGAGGCCCCGCTCCACGTCGCGGGGGTCCATGCGGGTTAAGGAAGGACCATCCAAGAAGGGGTCCTGTCCCTGTTGTTCCCTAGTGGAAGGAAGAGAGGACACGCCAGCGGAGGGCCAGGAGAGGGCTGCTGGCTGCCTGGGGAAGGAGGCCCACCGTGGGCGCTTTGTTCCCGTGGGACCGGGGACGACTCAGGGCTTCGTCTCAAGAGGATTCGGTCACACGGCGGAGCCTCCAGCTTGGAAGTACACGATTTGTCTCCCCCTCCCTCTGCCATCGCAGCCTTTCCTGCAACCCCGAGTAGGGCCTGACCCCCGGACAGCTGGTCATCCCCGCCCCACCAGCCTCAGCCAGGCGGCCGCAGAGAGAGCCCCCGTCTCCCCCGCCCGGAGACAGGGGCGGCCCGGAGCCCAGGCTGACGTCGGGCCCGGTGTCCTCGGGGCTCCGCAGGCTGAGCGGGGCCCTGCGCCGCGTCCCCACCTTGCGCCTTTCCGTGGCCGCCGTGTGCAGAGCGGGGCAGCAGATGTGTCCACGGCCCCGGCTGCCCCGGATGCTGGGCCCTGAGGACCCGGGTCACCAAGCCAGGTGCTGAGCCACGGGGCTTCCCACAGTCACAGCAGCCGGGCCCGAAGTGGCATAAAGAGGAGCATCGTCCTGGCAGCAGAGACGGTTCCATGCACACGGCTGGGGGTGGGACCGCGTCTTACTACCTGCCCTCGCGGCTCCGATGCCCAGGGAACTCCCCGCGAGTCACGGAAGTCCTTCCTTTCTGTCGCGACAACCGCGCAGCGCGAGCCGTCCAAGCCCCGTGCGCGGGCAGCAACGCTGTCTGCACAGTGTCCCACAGACCCAGCTGCACATTAACCTTTTTTGTTCCTGCACCGAGAGACCATCGCCAAGACGTCTGGCTCATTCCTTTCTTTGTCCGTGGGTCCGACCTGACCGGCTGATGACCCTTAACCTCGTCCACGGTCAGCACCTCCTCCCTCTCCGAGCTCCCCGTCCAGTCGCCCCCGAAGTAGCAGCCGGCAGGGGCCCCACCACCCACGTGACCGAGGTAATCGGGGTGGACACCAGTAAACAACTTCCTCTTGTTTCCTGCCTCCAACTTATCCACACATACCCCCCCACCCCCATCTTTAGCTCTGTCCCTCCAGACTCCAAGACCCGGGCGTCTGGACCGGGGCCCAAGCCAGGCTCTCCCCTGCGTCCCTGATTTGTGGTTTGCACCTTGCCTTTGGGACCCGGCTCTGCTAGGCAGCTCCTCCCTTCCCAGGACCTTCAGGCACCCCCTGCTCTACTGGCTCTTCCCCTTCATCCTGGAACTGCTGAGGTCCTTCCTACCCTAAAGCATGAGTACAAGACCCGCCAGCCAGCTCCTGCCCCAGCCCCCCGTCCCCGTGAGGTCAAGCTTTGAGAAGCGAGTGGACACGTGCTCTCCCTCCTCCCTCGCTCCCTTCACTCCCTCCTCTGCATTCAAGCTCCTGCCTGAGCACCTCGCTGCAGCTGCTCTGGAAAAGGCTCCTCGGCTCCGGGGAGGCCAAATCCAGGGGCCCTGTCCTCTCCCACGGCGCCCTTTCCTGCGGAGTCTGTGCACTGGTCACTTCTGTCTCCCAAGTCCCAACCCCCCCCCCCCCCGTTGTTTCCAAGACAACCCTCCCCTCTCCTCCTGCCTTGTTCCTCTGCAGGTTCCCTTCTTGGCAGGCTGCGCTTCCCTCTCTGTTCTCAGCACGTGACCTCCTTCCTCGTCACTTTACTACCGTGTTGTACGGAGGCCGTTCAGACAAGTGGCACCAGCCTCGGCTTCTCCGCTGTGCCTCCTCGCGCTGGCGTCACTGCTCGGGAGGTGCCTCCACTTGGAGGATCCGTAAGCGTCTTGAACCCAATACACCTAAAATCCATCTTCCTTTCCCCCTTTCTGAGAACTGCTCCTGCTCCCGTGTTCCCAATCTTAGAGTATAGTCACTTCTTAAAATCCCAAGCTACAGGGGCGCCCGGGTGACTCGGTCCCTTAAGCATCCAACTCTCTTGATTTTGCCTCGGATCCAGATCTCAGGGTCACGAGATCAAGCCCTGTGTCCAGCCCCATGTCAGGCTCCTTGCTGGGCAAGGGGTCTGCTTAAGGTTCTCTCAGGGCGCCTCAGTGGCTCAGTCAGTTAAACACCTGCCTTTGGCTCAGATCATGATCCCGGGGCCTGGGATCGAGTCCCACGTGGGGAAATCTCTGCTCAGCGGGGGAGCCTGCTTCTCCCTCCCCCGCTCCCCCTGCTTGTGCTCTCTCTCTCTCTCTCTCTGAGTCAAATAAATAAAATATTTTTTTTAAAAAAAGACTCTCTTCCTCTCTCCCTGCCCCTTCCCCCTTGCTTGCTCTCCTTCTCTCTCAAAAAACAAAAACAAAAACAAACCCAAGCTCTAAACCGACCGTCTAGACTCCTTCCTTTCTTTCATTCCCCGTTCTCCAGCCATCACCTATGTCAATGTCATCCCCTAAATATCCCTAGGATTTGTTCTTTCTCCCCGTGCATCCTACCACTATCTCTTCTCAATAACTTTTCATTTTGTTAGATTCCATTTGGGTCATGTTCAAATGCCCCCGACCGCATAGCTTCTAGAACAGTCTGCATAAAAGAAACGTCTTATTGTTTTGCTTCCATGTGTAACAGGAACAGATAAATTTAAAGTTTTAAAATTCCTGCCTGACTTCTGCTTCTGGGAAGATAGAGTAGATGCAGTTTTATTTATTCCTCCTGCTAAATACAACTAAAAACCCCGAACAGTATATGCAAACCAATGTAAAAAAAAGAGCCTGAAAGGTATACAGAAGAGGGTGGACAAGCTAGGGACCTTGAAATCCAAGAAACCTCCATAGTGATGTCAGAG
This sequence comes from Canis lupus dingo, assembly GCF_003254725.2. Taxonomy (NCBI): domain Eukaryota; kingdom Metazoa; phylum Chordata; class Mammalia; order Carnivora; family Canidae; genus Canis; species Canis lupus. The sequence continues at coordinate 69,987,662 of NC_064252.1, read as the reverse complement.
AAAATCACCTAAAACAAAAGATCTAAATAAGATCCAGAGCTTCAAAACACAATATTAAAATATCCAGGTTTTTTTTTTAAGATTTTATTTATTTATTCATGAGAGACACAGAGAGAGAGGCAGAGACACAGGCAGAGGGAGAAGCAGGCTCCACGCTGGGAACCTGATGTGGGACTCGATCCCGGGTCTCCAGGATCACGCCCTGGGCCGAAGGCAGGTGCCAAACCGCTGAACCACCCGGGGATCCCCCCCAGTGGATGGTCTTAATAGCAGAATGGAAGGACAGAGGAAAGAATTTGTAATCTGGAACATAAAACAATAGAAATGGGCAAATCTGAATAAAAGAGAGAAAATAAGGTGAAAAAAAGAATGAGCAGAACCTCAGGGACCCGTGGAACTATAACAGAAGGCGTAACATTTGTCTTATTAGAATCTTGGGAGCAGAGAAGAAAGAGGGCAGGACTGAGAAAGCGGTTGAAGAAATAAAGGCTGGAAAATCCTCGAATTTGGTGAGATATAAACCTGTAGATTCGAGAAACTAAGTGAATCCCAAACAGGACAAGCCCAAAGAAATCCAGACCAAGACACATCCTAACTAAAGACTGAATGTTTCCCCGCAGATTGGGAACGAGGCAAGGATGTCTGTTTGCTCCACTATTGTTTAACATGTTCTCAAAGTCCTGCTGGTGCAACAGAAGAAAAAAAAGGAAATAAAAGCATACAAATTGAAAGAGAGAACGTAAATGCGACCCTATTTGCAGATGACTTGAGTGTCCACATGGAAAATCCCAAGGAATATACCCCAAAATATGTGTTAGACCTTCCTAGGACTAATAAACCTTCTAGGATCCAGCAAGATCACAGGGTAAAAGATAAACCTATGAAGACTGTATTTCTATATACCGGGGATGAACACAAGGACCCTGGAATTAAAAATGCGATACCATTGAGAATCACTGAAAAGAAAAGAAATACTTAGATATAAATCAAACAAAACATGTGCAAGACTTCTGTGCCGAACAGACCGCCATACTGATGAAAGAAATCAAAGCAGATCTAAAATAGTAGGAGGGACATAATGTGTTTATGGGTTAAAACACTCAACATAGTAAAGATGTCAATTCTTTCCAGATTGATATACTAGCTGAACATGATTCCTATCACAATCTCGGCAGGATTTTTAAAAATATAGACAAGATTACTCTAAAATTTATAGGGAAAGGCAAAGGAACTAGAATAGCTCTAACGATTTTGGGAGGAAAAAAAGAAGAAGAAAGTAGGAGGAATTAGGCTACCCAATTTCAAGACTGACATAGTTACAGTAACTAAGACAGAATTCATACTAATGAAGGGCGAGACACATAGATCAATGAGACAGAACACGGAACACAGAAATACATCCACAGGAATTTGCCCAGTTCATTTTTGACAAAGAAAGAGAAGCAATTTAATAATAGCCTTTTAAACAAATGATGCTGGAATGCCCGGGTGGCTCAGCGGTTGAGCGTCTGCCTTCGGCCCAGGGCATGATCCCACAGTCATGGGATCGAGTCCCGCATCGGGCTCCCTGCATGGGGCCTGCTTCTCCCTCTGCCTGTGTCTCTGCCTCTCTCTGTGTCTCTCATGAATAAATAAATAAAATCTTAATAAAATAAATAAAATAAAATAAAATTATTCTGGAACAATTAGCTATCATAAGAAAAATGAAAAGAACCTTTATCTAAATCTCCCCTCTTACATAAAAATTAACTCAACACTGGATCGTGAACTTAAATCTAAAACTATAAAACTTTTAGAAAAAGAAAAAAAAAACCATAGGAGAAAAATCTTTGAGATCTAGGCCGGGCAAATTCTTAGGCTTGACCCCAAAAGCACAACCCGTAAAAGGAAAAGTTGATAAATTTGACTTTACCAAAGTTAAAAATGTTTGCTCTACGAAAGGCCCTGTCAAATGGCTGGGAAGACAAGCTATAGGGTGGGAGAAAATATTTTTAAACCACAGAGCTGACAAAAGACAAGTATCTGAAATAAAGAGCTCTCAAAACTCAATGGTTAAAAAAAAAAAAAAAGCAAACAATTCAGTTAGAAAACAGCCCAAAGCCATGGAGAAAAGTTCCACGGAAGAGGATGCAGAACCGGTAAGCGCGCGGCAGCGGCTCCGAGCCCCTAGCCAGCAAGGAAACGCGATTCAAACCGCAGCGAGGTGTCACGACATACTTAGCACAAGGACGCAAATTTTGAGAACCATGCTAACGGCGCCCAACGCCGGCCGGGACGCCGGAACTGGACACGATGCCGACGGCAGCGGAGAGCGACGCGGCGGCCCGGGACAGTCTGGCAGCTTCTCTAGAACTCGGGGACGCAGCCGCCAGCGGGCCAGGTGCTGCGCCCCTGGTGCTTATCCCAGAGAATCGATGACTTCTGCTCACACGCAGACTTGCACACCAGGCGTTTACAGCTGCTTTACCTTGATGGCCCCGACCTGGGCACAACCCAGGCGTGTTGCAGGGGTTGAAAATAGGGAAACAAACGGCAGCACGTCCTTGCATGGAAACTGCTGCCCTGGCATGACTTTGGCGTCGCCCTGCACCCCAACTCCCGAGGTGACGGGTCGCTAGGTGGGGCGCGGGAGTGCTCGTGTCATGACCCCCCACGGGGTCAGCGTCTCCCAAGGGAGGCTCCGGCCAGAAGCCCCGCCGGTAGCCAGGGGACCCCGGGAAACAGGAGCGGCCGCGCCTGGCATCGGGCTTGCAGGCCTGAGCGCCCTGCGGGGACCCGGCACTGCCGACCACTCGCGGAGAGGCCGGGCTTCCTGTGGCAGCCCAGGCAGGCTGGGGCCACGACGCAGAATGAAGGGGGTCGCCGCCAGCGACACACGCGGTGACCTGGACCAGCCTCTGGGAGTTAAGCCGAATGGAAGGAGCCCATCCCCCGGTGTCGCGCTGTACAATCCCGCATCTTCAAGGGTCTCAGGGCCACACAGCTGCAGCCCGGTGGGGCCGGGAGCTCCCGAGGGGCCCAGGGATGGGACGGACGTGGCCCCCGAGGTGAGCTACGAGGACGCCCGTGCTGCTGGGCACGTACCTCGACCGCATCAGTGACCGACTCACGGTCACTGCACCAGGGCTGGCCCTTTGGGGAGGACGCCTGGATCTTGTCGGCCAAAGAAGTGCATGTGATAGAACAGGACAGGGAGAGAGGGGAAGACAGCGAGACAGACAGACAGGGGTGAAGGGGCAAGAAGCGGAGGAAAAAGCAGAGAAATTTAGACCTGAGCACTCGCCCTAAGAGACTGAGGACGCGAGGGCCCACACCTACACGGACGTGCGCGGACCTGGAGGGCGTGAGCTCAGGGAAGTGAGTCAGTCGGAGGACAGTCAGCACAGGGCCTCACACGGGGATACAGGGACTAGCGAAAGGGACCGAAGGGACAAACTGAGGGTCTGTGCAGGGGAGGCGGGTGTGGGGAGGGCGTAGCCGGGTGACGGGCCTGACGGAGGACTGAGCACGGGCTCACGCGCAGCTGATGAATTATTGAAAACTACATCTGAAGTCAATGATGTGCTAATGCTGGTAAATTGAAATGAAATCATAAATAAATAAATATGTATAAATAAATAAAATCTGGAAAAAAAGACTGATGAGAAGTCAAAGTCTGGGCGTAAGAAGAATATTTTACAAAGGATTTAGGCGATATTTTGGCCGCTTTGCTGAGTAATCCCCTCTTCCAGATCTAGAGAAAAAGCTTAGTAAATACCTGCCTATGTTAGTTATCAATCTTTTTTTGGCGGGATCGTGTGTGTTTGGCCGGGACCCCACAGCAGGGTCTGCAGGCAGCCTGGCGTGTTCGGGTCGGGCTGGTGGTTTGTCTGGGTTTCGCCCCTACAACTCTGACAAGAGGAGCCCCGGCGTCCACCCCCAGGTGCCATGGCCGGGCGGGCGGCAGGTGGGGTCCACGGGAGCTTGGAAAGTCCCCGGAGAAGAGGGAACTGCGGACATCGAGCTGGCACCGGGGTGGGGGCGGCGCTCAGGGCCGGGGGCCACGTGGGGCCTTCAGGGGCCTCCCTGTGAGCGGGGCTCGGCCCATCTGCTCATCCTGGGAATCGGCGTCAGCTCCGAGCAGAACCCGTCCCGGAGGGGGCGGCGGCGGAGACGGACCGAGGTGGAGCCTCTGGCCCGCAGAGCCGGTCAGGGCGGGGGCCTGGGGGTCGAGTGGGCCGCCCGCCCGCCCACCGCTGCAGCGGGGGGTCTGCGCTCAGCCGGGGCCCAGGGCAGGTGGCTGGCGGCAGAGGAGGGGAGAGGGTGTGCAAGGCCGCCGTCACCCTGGGGCGCAGGTCACAGCCGCCAGCCTGAGTTCTGAGAGCTCAAGGCTGAGGCTGCAGGGCCCGGGAGGGGAGCTGGGAGGGGGGGACCCGGGCCGGGGAGGGGAGCGCTTCCCCCAAGGGCCCCGAGCGCCCGGAAGGCAGGAAGAGCCGGGCACCCCAGTTCCCTCAGGAAGGCCAATCTCCTGCCCGGGAATCGGATTCCGGAAGGAAGCGGAAGGAGGGCCTGGAGCTGCGGGGCCCTGGGGCCAGAGGGGGCCTGACTCAGCCTGAGGCCGTGGCGGGTGGGGTGGGGTGCAGAGGAGCGGGCGGCCTGGGTCCCCGGTAGGTCAGAGAAGGTGGGGAGCGGGGCCTCGGGGCCTGAGCCTGCAGGTGCCGCCTGCCCTCTGGTGCTGGCCTCCCCTCCCCTCCCCTCCCTCCGCTCCCCCGCCCCTCGCGGCCCCCTGCGGGCAGCTCATCCAGACCCAGAACTTCCTTTTCTTTCCTTTGAACCCGCTTAGGTCCGTGAGAACCCGTTGGGGCCCCAGCTGCGGCCTGGGCAGGGGACTTGGGCCACGGGCACCCCAGGCGGCCCCTGGTGACATGGAAGCCCTGGGCACCGACTGGGCCCCGTGCCCTCTCCCGGGCCTACAAGGCCGCCCCCATGCCACCCTGACTGGGTGGTCTCCCCCGAGCCCACCCGGGTCTTCTCCCCACCGAGGCTCTGGCCCCAGCCCGTGGGAGGCCCTCCTCCTGGCCAAGCTGCAGGACGCCCCCCCCCACCTCCCCCCTGCCTCTGCTGCACCCCTTCTCTGGGCTGTGGCCGACATAGAAGCTCTCCGGGTGGAAGAGCCAACCAACCCCAGAGAGAGAGAGTGACCAGCCCCCAGCTGGTGGGTGCAGCCGGTGCATGGCCCCCGGGTCACCGCTGTGCCCTGGGCCGCCCAGCCCCAGGCCAAGGGGTCGCGGTGCCAGGGCTCCTGGGCCTCTGGCTGTGCCCTGGGACCAGGCCAGCCCCTAGTCCCCTCCCGTGCACGCCAGCTGAGTCCCACCCGCGGACGTGCTTCTAGCCTGTGTCCCGGGTTCCAGAGCCGTGGCCCCAAGGACCCACCTCTCCGCGTGGGACCCGCGTTCCTGGAAGGCAGAAACCAGCTGCTTGGCTTCCGTATGTTGTGCAACGACTTGTGATTCGTGGAAGACAGTCAGGACCGGCGACCACAGCAAGGGGAAGAGAGAGGGAAACAGAGTCACCTCCCACCCTTCCTGGGGGGGGTGGGCTGTGCAGGAGGCGCCTCCCACACCTCCCGGGGCCGGGCAAAGGAGACGAGGCCAACTTCCTCATAAACCAAACACTGTCCCCCGGGGCCCCTGGGGACCAGAGCCAGCAGCGGCCTCCATTCAGCTCTAGTGGGTCCCCTCGGATTGAACTCGGAGGGAAGGAGGTGAGGACGGGAGGCCGGGCCCGGCGGTGGTGGTGGCAGCAGCCTCCGGACCCCTGTGTGGGAAGTGGGGCTCCATAACCCGGTGGAGGCCACCAGCCTCTCCCCCTCTTCCCCTAAAGCCTCAATAAGCACCCGACTTTCTGCCTTAACTCCCTTTCCACTTGGAAGATGTAAGATGGTTTCTGTTTTGTCCACAGAAATCTGGTGGCGTGTGTTGTGTAGGAAAGGCGGGCCTAGAATAAAGTGACCCGCAGAGCTCCTCCTTAAAAGGATGACGAAGATCGGAAAACCAAACAAAGCAGAAACTAAAGTCAGGATGGCAATAATAATATCAAATAAAGAAGAATACGGAACATTCTATCAAGACAAGATGCGAATCACAAAGAAGATAGAAGGTTCATGAATATTTATGTTCTGCATGAAACAGCCCCTCCATAGGAACAATAAAAATCTTAGAAATTGATAGGACTATAAAGTGAACAGTGACATTACCATTTCTTTTATGCATTTTGATTAATCAAGCTGACCCACAAATAAAGGAATTAAATAATGCAATCAACAAGCTTTTCACATAGTCTACAAAAACTTAATTCATATCCCTATAAGACAGCCATTGGACATTCATAAAGTAAGGTAATATATTTGGTCGTAAAAGAAATTCCAATAAGTTCTTAAATGTAGACTCTCTTTGACCATAATCCAGCAAAACAAAGCATTACTAAGAAAAATATTAAATAATAGAATCCAAGTACCAGGAAATTAAGCAATATTCTTCCAAATAACCCTTGGGTAATAAAGGAAATAAAACATGTAATTAAATAGTGTTTTGAAAATAACCATAAATAATAACACCGGGTTTCAGAACTTCTGGCATGTGACAAAGCCATACTCAGAAAAAATAAAAAATAAAAAAAATCTTATTCTAGAATGCTATTATTATTTTTCTAAAGAAATAATGAAAATAATGAATTAAGTACTCATCTCAAGAAGCAGAGTTTTGTTGTTGTTTGTTTCCTCTGTAATTACGGAGGGTGGTTTCATCTCCTTACTCACCGACCTCTGACAGCCTTCACCGTATAATCTTTTTCTCCCAGATTCATTGAAGTATAATCAACAAACAAAAATTGTGTCTATGTTCAAGATATGCAACTCTGATTTTCGTATATATTGGGAAAGGGTCACTACAATCAAGCTCATTAACACATCTATTACCTCATATGGTTACTGTCTTTTCCTCCCTATTATTTCCGTGTCCGTGAGTGGCGACCGACCCCCCGTGCCCCTCAAGTGTGCGTACGGAGTTGTTAACCAAGGTCACCGTCCTGTACTGAGCTCTCAAGAACTGGCTCATCTTGTGAGACTGAACCTTTGTACCCTTTGACCATCGCCTCCCCAATTTCCTCTCCTCCCAGCCCCCATTCTCCCCTCTGCTCCTACATGTTTGGCTATTTTAGACTAAGAAGCAACGTGCTTTTTTTTTTTTAATATGACATAAATGTGAACCTATTAAAAAGTATTAATACAATGAAAGCAGGACTTAATTCATTGAAAAACAGAAAAGTATCATTGATAGTTCAATCCAATCTGGGCTCCTTAAAACAAAAACACATTGGACAACACCTAAAAGAGGAAGTAAAAATAAATAAAAAATAGTAAATAAGTAAAAAATACTTATTTTTTTTACTAGGTAAAAAATACTTATTTTTTTTCTAAGTAAAAAATAAATGAATAAACTTTATAAAAAGGAGAGAGAAAGAAAAAGAAAAAACTGCTGGCTGGTTGGAGGATCTTGATGAAATGGGCTGATTTTCAAATTTTAGTCCAGAATAGACTAAACAGGAGGAGAAAGTCTGATGGTACTGAAAGAAATTTAAAAGTCGTAGAAGGAAACCTGTAGTCCCAGAGTTTGGATGACCCCTTGGACGCCTCTAGGGCACCACTCGGAGTCCTCCAGACCTTAGTTCTTCTCTCAGCGCAGGTGCCGCGGGACCCTGAGCAGCCAAGGTAAGAAGCAGTCCGTGACCTTTGGGGCAACCTCCACCAGGCTGGTGGAAACAGGTGGGTAAATGCCCCCCCATTTCTTCCCCCAGGAGCAAGCCCTGAGCTGCGCGTCCTACAGTTCACGCTGCCCATCGATGGAGCATCCTGGATCAGTGAGTCAGCCTGATAACACACCCTAGCTTTGCCTCTCCGCCTTTCCCTGTTTCATCTCCCTGTCCCTCCCTCACTCCCATCCCAATCCCAGACCTACTCCCAGATGAACAATCATACATGAGCCTTGGTCTCAGGCTCTGCTCTGTTTAGTTTTGTTTTTTTTCCAATTGGCTTTTGATTTCATTTTCAGTTTGAAAATCTTAGTTTTTACGTTGGCATGTTTAATTCCTCTATATTTAAGGTGGTTACTAATACATTTGCATTCACGTTGACTTAATATGTGCCTATTATTTTTTTAAAGATTTTTGTATTTTTTAGAGAAGTTTTAGGTCTGCAGTAAAACTGAGAGGAAGGCACGGATTCCCTGTGTACCCCCACCGCCTAGCCTCCCCCGTCATTAACATCGCTCACTAGATGCACATTCATTACACTGACCACCCTACATTGACACGTCATGATCACCCAAAGCCCATTATTTACCTTGGGTTCATTCTTGGTGTCGTACATTCTATGGGTTTGGACAAGTGTATATAACGTGACCCCATCATCATAACATCATGCAGAGTATTTTCCTTGCCTTGAAAGTCTTCTGTGCTCCATCCATTCCTCTCTCCCCCATCTCCCCCCAACTCTGACAACCACATATCTTTTTACTGTCTCCATAATTTTGCCTTTTCCAGATTTTTGTATAGTTGGAATCACATCATATGTAGCCTTTTCCGATTGGTTTCTTTCACTTAGTAATATGCATTTAAGTTTTCTCTGTGTCTCCTCATGCCTTGATAGCTCATTATTTTTTAGCACGGAATATTCCATTGTCTTGGATGCCCATTCACCTACAGAAGGGCTTCTTGGTTGCCTCTAAGTTTTGGCAATTATGAATAAGGCTGCTCTAAACAGCTACGTGTAGGTTTTAGGTGGACGTAGGCTTTCAACACCTCTAGGTAAACACCAGGGAGTATGATTGCTGCATCATATGGTAAGAGTATGTTTACTTTTATAAAAGTACTGCTGAACTGTCTTCCAAAGTGGCTGCACGTCTTTGCCTTCTCACCAGCAATATGCAAGAGTCCTTGTTGCTCCACGTCCTTGTGGCATTTGGGGTGGTCCATGGTCCAGATTTCGGCCATTCTAATAAATGCATATGCGTATCTCATTGTTTTAATTTGCATGTCCCTGATGACACATGATGTGGAGCATCTTGCCGTGTGCTTATTTACCATCAGTATATCTTCTCTGAGGGGGCTTTGTCCCATTTTTTAAAATTCGGTTGTTTTCTTATTGTTAAGTGTCAAGAGTTCTTTGTGTATTTTGGAGCGACTGAGTGGCTCAGTCAGTTAAGCGTCTACTTTTGGTTCAGGTCATGTGTCCAGGGTCCTGGGATAGAGCCTCACGTTGGACTCCACACTCAGCAGGGAATCTGCTTCCCCCCTTGCCCTTTCCCCTCCTTGTGCTCTCTCTCAGATAAATAAGTAAAATCCTTAAAAAAAATAAAATAAAATCCTTTGTATATTTTGAATAACATTCCGTTATCAGATGTATCTTTTGCAAATACTTTCTCCAACTCTGTGGTTTATCTTATTCTCTTGACATTATTTTTAGCAGCACAGAAGTTTTTAATTTTAATCAAATCCTGCTTATCAACTCTTTATTTCAGGCCCATGATTTTGGTGTTGTATCCAGAAAGTCCTCACCATACCCAAGGTCAACCAGGTTTTCTTCCATCATCTTCTAAGAGTTTTATAGTTTTGTTTTTTATGGTTAGACCTCTGATCCATTTTGAGTTAATTTTTGCAAAGGGCATAGGTCTTTACCTAGATTTATTTTTTTGCATGTGGATGTTCAGCTGTTCCTGCATCATTTGTTGAAGGTGCTATCTTGGCTCCATTGTATTGCTTTTTCTTTCCTTTTTTTTTTTTTAAAGATCTTATTTATTTATTCATGAGAGACACAAAGAGAGAGAGAGAGAGAGGCAGAGACACAGGCAGAGGGAGAAGCAGGCTCCACGCAGGGAGCCTGACATAGGACTCGATCCTGAGACTCCAGGATCATGCCCTGGACCAAAGGCAGGCACCAAACTACTGAGCCACCAGGGATCCCCCTGCTTTTTCTTTTTTGCCAAAGATCAGTAGTCTGCATTTATGGGGTCTATTTCTGGGCTCTCTATTCTGTTCTGTTGATCTATTTGCCTTGTCTTTTGCCAATACCACAATATCTTGATTGCTGTAGCTTTATAGTTAAGTCTTAACATTGGGTAGGTAGTGCCAGTCCTCCAACTTTGTTCTTCTTCAATATTGTGTGGCTATTCCGGGTCTTTTGCCTCTCTGTGTAAACTTTAGAATCAGTTTGTCAATATTCATAGAATAACTTCCTGGGATTTTGATTGAGATGGCCTTGAATCTAGAGATGAATTTTGGAAAAACTGATCTCTTAACAATACTGAGTCTTCATATCTGTAAACATGGAATATTTCTTCATTTATTTAGTTATTCTTTGATTTTGTTAATCATAGTTTTGTAGTTTTCCTCATATTGATTATATATATATATATATATATATTAGATTTATACCAAACTATTTAATTTGGGGGGTGCCGATATAAATGGCATTATGTTTTAAATTTCAAATTACACATATTCATTACTAATATCCAGGAAAGTGACAGACTTCTGTCAATGTGATGGATTACATTAGTTGATTTTTACATGTCAAACCATCCTTGCATATCTGGGATAAATCCCACTTGGTCATGGCACAAAATCCACATCCCACAAAATTAAAAACTCCTGTGCTGCTACAGATAATGTCAAGAGAATAAGAAGGTAAACCTCAGAGTTGGAGAAAGTATTTACATAGAGTTCTTTTGTGTATTGTTAGGTTCAATGTGCTAATACTTTTTTTTTTAATTTTTATTTATTTATGATAGTCACAGAGAGAGAGAGAGAGAGACAGAGACACAGGCAGAGGGAGAAGCAGACTCCATGCACCGGGAGCCCGATGTGGGATTCGATCCCGGGTCTCCAGGATCGCGCCCTGGGCCAAAGGCAAGTGCTAAACCGCTGCGCCACCCAGGGATCCCAATGTGCTAATACTTTGTTGTAGATTTTTGCGTCTATGTCCATGAGAGAGATTGCTCTGTAATTTCCTTGTAATGTCTTTGTCTGGTTTCAGTTATTAAGATAGTACCGTTAGTGTGTCTGGGTGGCTCAGTTGGTTAAGTGTCAGACTCTTGGTTAAGTGTCATGATCTCAGGGTTGTGAGATCAAATCCCACATCAGGCTCCATGCTGGGATCCTGCTTAAGATTCTTTCCCTCCCTCTCCCACTGCCCCTCCCCCCTCTAAAAAATAAAACAAAATGAGCTAGGAAGCATTCAACTCTGTTTCTATCCTCTGAAAGAGATTGTAGAGAATTAGTATAATCTCTTCCTAAACATTTGGTGGAATTCACCAGTGAATCCGTCTGGGCTTCATGCTTTCTGTTTTGGGAGGTGACTAATTATTGATTCAATTTCTTTATTAGATACAGGCCTATTCAGATTGTCAGTTTCCTATTGTGTGAGTTCAGAAGATTGTATCTTTCAAGAAATTGGTCCATTTCATCTAAGCTATGAAACTTGTGAGCATAGAATTATTTATAGTATTCCTGTATTGTCTTTTTAAATTAGAGAGCTCTGTAGTGATATCCCCTCTTTCATTTCTGATATTAGTAATTTGTGTCCTGTCAAATTATTTTTCTTAGTTAGTCTGGGCAGGGGCTTATTGATTTTATTGATCTTTTCAAAGAACCAGGTTTGGGTTTTGTTGATTTTCTTTATTGATTTCCTATTCTCAATTTCATTGACTTGTGTTCTAATTCTTATTTCTTTTATTTTGCTTACTTTGGGTTTAATTTACTCTTCTTTTTCTAGTTTCCACAGGTGGAAACTTAGATTATTGATTTTAGGTCTTTCTTCTTTTCTAGTACATGCTTTCAATGATACAAATTTCCTTCTAAGCACTTTTGCTGTATCCCACAAATTTTCACAAGCTGTGTTTTCATTTCCATTTCATCTATAACATTTTAAAATTTTCTCTTGAGATTTCTTCTTTGATCCATGTGTTATTTAGAAGTGTGTTGTTTAATCTCCACATATTTTGGGATTTTCCAGTTATTTCTCTGTTTTTGATTTCTAGTTTAATCCCATTGTAGTCTGAGAACAGACATTGTATAATTTCTATTCTTTTAAGTTCATTAAGATATGCTTTGGGGCCCAGAATATGGTCTATCCTGGTGAATGTTCCACGTGAGCTTGAGAAGGTGTATTCTGCAGTTGTTGCATGAAATCAACTAGAGATGTCAGTTACATCCAGTTGATTGACAGTGTTGTTGAATTCAGCTATGTTTTCACTGACTTTCTGCTTTTTTTGGGTCTATTTCTAACAGAGGAGTGTTAAAATCTCCAATTATGATAGTGGATTCATCTATTTCTCCTTTCAGTTCTAGGCTCTGCTTTTAGGGAAACCCAAGCTAAGATAGTTGGCACCAGGAGTGGTCCTAGAAAGTGGACCTTCAAGAAGGGACTTTGTTGATGGGTCATTCACAGGTCATATGGCCATCAAGTCCCCATAGCTGGTGATAAGTGGATTGTGATAATTCCTGACACACATTGACATCAAAATTACCAAGTATCTTACCTATGGTTGACTGGGTTAAAGTACAGATGAAAGGTGAAGTGTTAGGTTTGGAGGGGCAGGTGCTTGAATTATTGGAGGTGATTGGAATTATAAGGATTTTGAAGTTGTTTAGTTTTTATCAATTAAATTGGAAGTCTTGAAAAAAATAAAATGATGGAATCAGGACAGCCAATTCTCAGCACACAAAGCATGCTGTGTAAGCCAGATTGCTTCTATAGAAACCTTTACTGAAACCCCACTCTCATTTCCAGTGGCTATAGGACACACCATGTCAAAAATCTGGCCCAGGATCTAATTGTGCTATCAGAATAGAAAATGAAGCAATATGTATCCGTAATATGTGTCGCATGTTAGAGTCAGAGCCCTGATACAAGAAAGAATGAATTTGTGAGACAAGGATGAGGACATTCGAATGTATGACTCTAATGATTTTAAACCCCCAGATCCCCCCTGAATTGTCTGCCCTAGGAGAATGGCTGCCTCTCCCTAATCAGGGGGAGCAATCTCCTCTTGCCTGGAGACTCTGCAAAGACCTCAGCTGAGGCAGATACCTTGCAGTGTCGACTCTCATCCCTTCCACTTATGCTCAGGCTGACAACCATGATCATGTCTCAGACCAGCCCGAGGCTATAAATATGGTTCTTGCTCCAGGAATTATAAGACCTAATTCACAGGTATTGGCAAGAAACAGGGGGAACATCTGGGACTGGAGCTTGAAGACATGAGATGTAAGGATACAAAATATAAGGCTGGGCAGAGACTAAACACTGAGGAGAAGCACTCCCCAGTGACTTGGGATGTAGTATTCTGAAAGGACAGATTCAAACAATTTGGTGGAAAGTTATGTCACGCCATTAAGAAAAAATAATGAAGGAAAGTTTTTAAAAATTGCTCCAGAGTGGGGTGCCTGGGTGGCTCAGTAGGTTAAGCGTCTGCCTTTGGCTCAGGTCATGATCCCAGGGTCCTGGGCTCGTGCTCCCTGCTCAACAGGGAGTCTGCTTCTCCCTCTCCCTTTACCCACCCCCCCACTCATTCCTTCTCTCTCTCTCAAATAAATGAATAAAATCTTTACAAAAATAAATAAACTGCCCCAGAGAGTATAAAACTATAAGGGCTTTCTGCTTTATAAAATAAACCAATTTATAAAATAAAGCTAACATAGCCCTGAAGATGAAAGTGACAATAAAAATTACAGATCAATTTCTATTATCAGTACAGGGAGGAAATTCCTAAATAAAATATTAGCAAATCTTTTTGAACTGTATAATTTTGAAAATATACCACAGAGTATCCGGATAAGTGTTTATTCCAGACTCCAATGGGACAATCAGAAATAATACATTCAGAGGGAAGACGTGTTCCTGCCTGATGGTACTGTACCAAACTGTCTGCAGGATTCATCTGTCATCTTTTGGAATAAATTATTGTTCTGCTTTCTATGAAAGAATATTTTAATATGAATAATAGGAGAGTGCTTAGTAGTTATGCTCTAAAAATATATATTAAAAACAAAGGTTTTACTAAATATCACTAATAACTTGTTCAAAATATCCAATGGAAAGAAAGATTCCCAATGACCACAGTTACAGAAACTGCAAAATATCTAAAAAATAAATTTCATATGAAATAAGCAGCAATTTGCCCACTTAGACAATACAATATACAAATAAACAATATATTACAACAAATGACATTAGTTGAGATAGTCTTGGAGCAATAAAAGCTTGGTGACAAAAAGATTGATGAAAAACATTAGAAAGTCTAGAAACAGATCAAAATATACATAACACTATAGTGTGTGATAAAGGTGATCTTTCAAACTAATTAAATAAAGAATAAAATTTTCAATAATTGGTAAAATGGCTAACCATTTGGGAAAAAAATGAAGTTCCTACCTCACACAATAATTCAGCATCTCAACGAGTAGATTAAAGATGTAAATGTAAAAAGTGAAATTATAAAAACCCTTAAGGAAAATAAAGAAATAGTTACATATATTTTGGGGGTGGGGAAGGACTTTCTAAGACAGATGTTATGAAAGAACTAGATCACTAAATTTCAACAACATAAAAAGATATCAAAAAAATTCCTAAGATTAATAGTCAAATATCAGTTTGGGAGAAGATATTTGCAATTAGTAAAGGAAGCAAAGATTCTACATCCATAGTATATGTAATGCATTTATAAATTAATAGGAAAAAGATAAATGGTGGGAGAGAAAAATGAACAAAAAACGTGAGCATGAAATTCACAAAAGACAAAAAAACACATGATACATGAAAAATTGGTCAAGGTCAATAATGACCAGGAAATGCCCACCTGGGTGGCTCAGTTGGTTGAGCATCTGACTCTCGATTTTGGCTCAGGTCTCGATCTCAGGCTTGTGAGATGGAGCCCCAGGTAGAGCTCTGCGCTCAGCATGGAGTCTGCTGCTGTTATCTCCTGCCCCACCTCCTGCTTGTTGGTACACATGTGTGCGCTCTCTCTCTCTCTCACTCAAATAAATAAGTAAACCTTTTTGAATATGACCAGGATGGGGATCCCTGGGTGGCTCAGCAGTTGGGCGCCTGCCTTTGGTCTGGGGTGTGATTCTGGGGTCCCGGGATCGAGTCCCACGTCGGGCTCCCGGCATGGAGCCTGCTTCTCCCTCTGCCTGTCTCTCTCTCTCTCTCTCTCATGAATAAATAAATAAATAAAATATATTTTTAAAAAATGACCAGGAAATGCAAATTTTTAAAAATGAGATACCATTGTACACCTAGCAATTTGATAAACACTTAACAATGAAAATAATAACTAGAATTATAGATGACATAGGAAATGAGTGTCTTCCTACCCTGCTAATTTGAGTATAACAGGCACAAACTCTTTGAAGGACAATTTGGAAATAAAGATCAAAAACTCGAATAATGTTTATATATTTTTGAACCAGAAATTGAACATGTGGTGTCCATTCCAGGGCATTTGTATTAAAAATATGCACTTTGACTTAAAAAAAAAAAAAGCTTTGACCTCAAAAACCTCATGGCCATTAGCAAAAGCAATAGAAGAAATCTAAATCTAAAACAATAGGGAATACATTAAATATATTAATATGTATTGTTGTATACAATCCTAGGCAAACATTAAAAATAATGTCTTGCAGGCATCCTTAGTGACTTGGAAAAGCAATTTTCTACTGTTAAATGAGAAATCCGTTTACTAAGTATGCGTACCACATTTTTAGTTTCATAAAACAAAATATAACAAGATATATGTCAATAGGGTAACACTGGCTTGTGGAATTCCTGTGTAGTTTCTATTATCTTTCATTACTCTCTGCCTTTTCTAATAGGCAACATAGCACTTTTATAATGTTTTAGGAAACCATAAATGCTATAACAAACAAACCTACAAGCTACCATAGGGTCATAGGCCAGAAGTGGCTTGTTGGCTGCCCAGGACACAAGCGGCAATAGGAAATCGAAAATGAAGTTATTATTCTTACATTAATTACTATTATTATGGAGGCACAATTGCAGTCTGTGGGCTGCCGAGTTCCTGTTATTACCTGAGTCTAGGGCTTGAGGGAGTCTCCTAGGCCCTCTGGTCTCTCCCGTCAGCACATCTGCGAGCAGCGCACAAACATCCCCTTCCGGGTGAATTAGAAGCGCAGCAAAGACCATCCTGGCTTTGGGATGGACAGACGGAGCCAGGGGGAAGGAGGTCTCCCCATCAGGGCAGGGAGCCGGAGCCTCAGAGCCTAACCCGCCCTGCCCCCGGGAGGGCTGTCACCCAGCGCCCTGCAGGGACCCTCTCGGGAGAGCCCAGTGCTTGACCCCGGGACCAGGAGCGCTCTGCCCCACAAACACTCTTGTTCCGACGGGGCCTTGCTGGCAGTCAGAAGGCCTTCCATGAGGTCGAGGCAAAATCCGCGGCCAGGAACTGCCACCCGCTGGCCTGGGTCAGAGGACACGGGATTCCCCGCGACCTTCTGCGCGGCCCTGGGTTTTGCTGGACTTCCAGCAGTTGTGCGACCCGCGGGAGAAGGGACTCCTTGAATCCAGAACAGCTCTCCATGCCCTGCCTTTTTATTTTTTTAATTTAACAGCTTTTGTGGTAAAGATTCACATGCCCTAAGTGTGCAATTCAGTGATTTTCAGTAACTTTACAGCTTGCCAACTCTTACCGCACTCTAATTCTAGAATCTTCCCATGGCCCCAAGAAGAAACTGCCCTGCCCTCTCCCCTCCCTACCTGTCCCCTTGGCTTCTGGTTTCACGCGGGGACCTGTCACGAGCGCATCTCTTGACTACATTGGAGACTAGCATTCGCCTCCACACTTTCTTTGTGAACTATTCACACGAGTCTTCCCTGTTTTCTCAGGCCCAATTCTGGGGACCCCTGGCTAGGGGGGGTTGGAAGCCGCAGTGGGTTCCGCTCCGTGGCTCTGCCGAGAGGCCACTGTCCAGGCCGTCCCCGCCCACCCCGGCAAGCGTGGCCAGCGTGTCTCAGCAGCAGGAGCAGGCCCTCAGGCGAGCGAGGACCCGCAGGCCCCCAGAGGGACGACTGCTGGGGGGCTCCGGCCCCTCCGCTCTCACCGGGAGCAGAAGCCTTACACTGTGAGAATACAGCCGTCGTTCCCCAGTCGGACCACAGGCTCCTGATTAATTCCCTCGTGCCCCCCTCAGGACCATCCCAGGGCGGTCCCTCAGCCCGCTGCACGCCCAGCCCGCCCCGCAAATGGTTTGGGGTCGTTTCCTGACCCTCCTTCTGCAAGGGGGCCTGTCGCCACTATGGTTGAGCCAAACTGGGGTGTCCAAGGCCTCCCTCCCTCCCAGGGTGCTCAAGGCCTCCACCCAAACTACTGCTCCCCGACGTATCTCTGAGAGAAGGCGTCCCCTCTGGAAGTCTCAAATCGCTGTTTCTGGGGGTGGAGCGAAGGTGAGCGGTGAGAAAAACCTCGGAAAAGTGGAAAGAAAGCCCAGGAAAGGGGTTGAATTTCCCTGGGGCTTGCCTGAATCTGCAGCCTCCCCGCCCCCGGCCCACTGCAGCCATCCTCCTCCCCTAACAGCTTCTCTAAACATCCGTGACGTTCACAGCCCAGAGGCACGGGCTCACCAAAATCCTGGGATCTCATCGCGGGACCAAAGAACAGTTCCCCGCCGCCCCGACACTTGGCGACCGCGTTGCTGAAGGCGGTTCCCTGTCCCCGGGACACGTGTCCTGCCATCCAGCAGGAATGCCGAGGCTGCGTAAGCACAAAGCTTCAACTTGAAGCGATGGAGCAGACATCAGAGCCGGCCTGGGAGGGGTGCCGGAATGCTCAGGCCAATGATCTAAACAAAGACGACAAATATGCTAAGGCTCCAGCGGGGAAGTCGGCAGCTCCCAAGACCCAAGGAGGACACACGCAGGGAGGTGGAAGTCCTCAGAAAGAATTTTTCTGAAAGAAAGCTAGAAACAGAACACGGTGACAGGAATGGAGACTGCCTTTGACAGGCTGCTCGTAGACACCGGACACAGCTACGGAGAGAATCTGAGTTCCGGGTTATCTCAACACAATCCTTCAAAACAGAAGAGCGAAGAGAAAAAAAGGCTGAGGAAACAGAACAAAATACCCAAGGACGTGGCACAACCAGAGAAGGCGTAACGTTCACGTCATGAGAACGCCAGGAGGCAAGAGAAAGGAACGGAAGAAATATTTGAAACAATAATGACAGATTTTCCCCCAAAATGGCTTTCAGGTTGAGAAAGCTTAGAGAACACCGAGGAAGGCGGATGCCCAAGGGTTATACCTAAGCGTGTCATTTTCAAATTACAGAAAAACTGGAGGTAGATTTTAAAAATCATGAAAGAAGCTAGAGGTAAACAAAACCAGAACCAAAACCCAGCTTCTCGACAGAGGGACAAGGTCACCTCCGACTTCGCCTCCGGGACCTGCAAGCAAAGGGGCAGCGCAGCCAGACATGCCGGGTGTCCGGCGTCCGGTGCCGTGAGCCTGACCCTCAAACATGAGGGCGAAGTAAAGACTTTCTCGGACAAACAAAACTTGAGGGAACCCGTTGCCAGTAGAGCTGCTTCACGATAAATGGTAAAAGAAGTCCTTTAGAAAAAAAAAAAAAAAAGAAAAAGAAAAAAAAAGTCCTTTAGAGGGAAGGAAAAGAGTGAGTCAGAAAGCCAGGCCTACAGCAGGAAAGGAAGAGCTTCAAAGAAGCGAGTGAAGGAGGAAGAATACAGCGCCGGGAAGGTGCGCGGCCCAGCGGCGGGTGTGCCGGCCGTGATTCGCAGCCGATGGCTCGACCGTGGTTGTGCTCTCTGACTCTGACACCATCGACGGGGGAGCAGTTCGACGCCGACTTGGGTGCTGGGAAAATGTGACTGATGAGCGGAGAGCAGAGGAAGAGGGGGGCCCGTTTGGGGAGCCCCGTGGAAGCCCCGTGCACAGCTCGCCGCGAGGCGTCGTGTCCCACACTCTCTGCAGGACGGCTCGCCCCCGACGACACCCAGCTGCGGGGCATGAGACCCGCTCCGTCGGTTGGCCGGCCGAGTCCGGGTGTCAGCCCGGGTCACGAGCTCCGTGGCGTGAGACCAAGCCCTACGGCAGGCTCAGCTCGGAGTCGGCCCCACATTCTCTCTGCCCCTCCCACTCGCACTCTCCTCTAAAACAAATAAATAAATCTCTAAAAACAGAAAAATCAAATTACTGGGGTGCCCCGGTGGTGCAGTCGGTTGGGCATCCAACTCTTGGTTCGGGCTGTGAGACCAAGGACCCGGGGAGACGCCTCCCTGAGCTCGGAGTCCACTTGAAATGCTCTCTCCTCCTCCCTCTGTGTCTCACACTTGTGCGCTCGCTCTCTCTCTCTCTCTCAAATAAATAAGTAGATAAATCTTTTTTTAAAAAATCACACTCCTGACATCCTAGAGCTTCCAACCCCTGACTGTGACTACACTTTCCAAAGACAGATCCGAAGGTGCACATAAACTCAGGAAGTTTTTAAGAAGCTCCAGCTCTGTGTTCTGGTTTGGAGTTTTCAGATTCTCCTCTTCACCAAGAACTCGACTCCAGCATCGCAGAATCAGCTTTGATCCCAGGAAGGGAAATTGCGAGGTTTATGCTTCCTGTCAGACCACGGTGCTTGAGTTTACAGATAACAGTATCCACAGGCTTTATTTTTTTTAAGATTTTATTTATTTATTCATGAGAGACACAGAGAGAGGCAGAGACCCAGGCAGAGGGAGAAGCAGGCTCCATGCAGGGAGCCCGACGTGGGACTCGATCCCGGGACCCTGGGGTCACGCCCTGGACCAAAGGCAGGTGGCAAACAGCTGAGCCACCCAGGAATCCCTATCCCACAGATTTTAAATATGTGCTTAAAGTTAGTAATAATAAAACATATTTTATTATTCAATAGGCTGGTTAAGAAGGAAAAATATAGGGCAGCCCGGGTGGCTCAGCAGTTTAGCGTCACCTTCAGCCCAGGGTGTGACCCGGGTCCCGGGATCGAGTCCCACGTCGGGCTCCCTGCATGGAGCCTGCTTCTCCCTCTGCCTGGGTCTCTGCCTCTCTCTGTGTCTCTCATGAATAAATAAATAAAATCTTTTTTTAAAAAAAAGAAGGAAAAATATATGTATTTACAAGCATACACACAGCAAGCATATATATATTTACAAATACATGTGTCTATATATAATACACGCTCCTCTGTTGGCATAGCAACAGAGATGGGCAGCAGGAGAAGGGTCTTCACGTGCGACATTAGGATAAAGATCAACTTAATGCAGTTGAAGTAGATGCTTTAAGCAGCACAATGCGGGCAGGTCGGCCGAGGCCTCATCAGGATACAAGTTCTCCGTGGCCCCTGATGTCCTGTCGCGGCATCTCCGAGAATCAGCTCCCAAACTGGAAAGTGACTTCATGGTTCAAAAGTATCGACCATTTTGCTTCTCTCTCTTAGCACCTGGTGGTCAAACTGACACTTTGGTGCAGAACTAATTGTGTTGGAGAGCCCAGCACCCATCCCTTCTGCTGTGGGTCAAAGGTGCGCCTTGCTGATGTCTCTTACCCCCTTGGAGCTAGTAGCAAACAGTCGACAACAACCTAGGGAGCTTCTACAGAAGACTGGGTTTATCTATTAATTTGTGTATGACCTTCCCTAAAATGTGGCACAGGGGCGCAGTCACAGCAGTTTTAGCGAGCCAGGGGGACAGCAACTGCCCTCAGCGAGCCCGTGGGGCCCATAGGAAGCCGCGCCGCGTCGCGTGGACTCTGCGTGGTGAAGGCTGGATTATTTTTACAGCTACCCCAACTGGACAAGGACAGCCACCACTCCGAGCAAGCGCGTGGGGCTTGTGAGGGTTTGCTATTAGCTGCTTGAGAAATACCTACACTTGGGTGATGGCAAGGGTGTCACAAGGGTGTCATTGGCTTGCTTAAAATAGCTTGTTATTTCCCGCAGGAATCTTGAGTTTAGCAGCATTTATAACCTCCAGAGGCCCTACTAGTTACTCCCTCATCACCCAGCCCTGCGTGCACCCACCATGTCCAAATGCATAGGAGGTGTAAGAAGGTGTGCAGAGAACGAGTTGGGCATTTTGGTTTTAGGCATTTGCTCTTAAAGGCTGTGCGGAATCCAAACTGTGGAAGTTGGGAAGGCTAAAGGGGGTTGTGCAGGTACATGCTGTCTTGGGGCCATTCAGAGACGGATATGACCACGGATATCTTGTTTGGGTTCCACCAACCCCACAAGTGGAGCACATGCATAATATCAGAGGAGACTGCAATGAAATCTCCAGATGGCCGTGTGTAGGGTTGACAAATTAGCTTGTTTAAAACAGGACACGAGGACTGCAACCAGCAGAAGTGAAATAAAATATTCTTAAAAAGGTGCTAAAGGTCGTATTCAGAGACTATTTATAACGGGAAGCTCTCACAGAGTAGACAAATTCAATCCATGGTCTACGAGCAACAAAACCCACGGGCTATGCGTGTCAGGAATATCGGCTGCAGTGACAGGACATGAAGGAGAAACAGGAACCGCCAGTGAGGGCACCTGGGGGCTCAGCCGCGTAGGCTTCCGACTCTTCGTTTCAGCTCAGGGCATAATCTCGGGCTCGTGAGATCCGCCCACATCAGGCTCTGTGCTCAGAGGAGAGTCTGCTTGGGATTCTCTCCCTCTCTCTCTCTCTCTGAAAAAAAAAAAAAAAAAAAGGAACTGCCAATGAATATATTAAGAAATGATCAGCCTCACTAATATCTGAAGAAACGCAAAGTAAGGGACGCCTGGGTGGCTCAGCGGTTGAGCGTCTGCCTTCGGCCCGGGGCCTGATCCTGGAGTCCCAGGGTCGGGTCCCGCATCGGGATCCCTGCATGGAGCCTATTGTCCCTCTGCCTCTGTCTCTGACTCTCTCTGTGTGTCTCTCATGAATAAATAAAAATAAATAAAATATTTAAAAAAAAAGAAATGCAAAGTCAAAGTTGGCAAAGGTAAAGAAATAGTGAAAAAGTTGTTTACAGAGTGCTCATGACAACATGGAAGGTGATTATTCATAATTTTCAGGTGGAAACGTAACCTCCATGGTGGCCAAACTGTCATTTGGGTCGCCCTTAATTAGAAGCCACGGGCCTACTCAGGAAACCCGAGTATTGCCCTTGGTACCCAGGCCAGGCTTCCAAAGCCGGAGACAGCGAGGCTGAGACTGGACACCCGCCCACAGCATACCCACTGTGACCACCGCAGGCTGCTGAGGTCCCCTGACCTTGACCTTGACCATCGTGTTTTTTCTTAAAAGGGAAATAGTCTGAGAAAGGCACAGAAACAATTTTAAAATAGACTGATAACGTGTTTGTCCCAGTGTGTTGATTTGATGGCCCCAGGTCCTATGCAAGGGGCTAGGGCATCTATGGGCGAGTTCCCGAATGCCCTGATCTTGAGGCCATTTTTCAACATTAGATCCACCACTCGGACTTAGTTCACCACTACCACATTAGTTAAAAACTGGATACTGATGTTTCTCTAGATCACATTTCGACGCGCAGCAGAGCACTAGAGCAATTCCTGCGGAGGTTGAGGTTAACACAGTTGTGGTCTGAAGCATGGGTGGGTCGCCAGATGGATGCAATCTGTTATTTACGGCTGTGTGATTGAGACGAAACCACCTAATCCCAAAAGCTTTAATTACAGAAATGATAATTTGCCTTTTCCTGCTGGTTTTCAGTATGGGTAGGACAAAATCTCAGCTAATAAGCAGGCCTCTGGCTTCATGCGGGCTTAAAATGCGTGCCTCCTGCCCGACTGCTATCTCCAGCTGCTTACTTGACATCTTTGCTTAGCTATCTCCTCTTAGACTCAGCTTGTCCAAAACTGACATTCTCGCCACAAAACAATCATGTTCTAGTTCCTAAGCAACTAGAACAACGCCTGGTACATGGTTGTCGTTGTGTTCCCCTTGTCAGTGAAATGGCTTTTCCAAACTCCCAGTGGCCCGCGCCAAAAATCTCTCTCTCTCACGTATCCGTCAATCTCGCCGTTCCAATCCACCAGCAGTATTTTTCCGCGCACTCCCCCCGACTCCACAGGAATCACCCTGTTCCGAGTCACCTCTTTCCTCCACCTGCAGCATTGCGGGAGCCTTGTGCCCGACCCTACTGTGTGTACTCCCGCACCCTCGTCCTGTGCTCGACGTCATGGCCAAGGTGGTCCTTGTCAAACATAACTCAGGCCACGTCACGCCTCTGCCTAACGCCGCTAGTGGCTCCCATCGACTCGAACAATGAGCAAAGTCCTTCAAATGGCCCACGGGGCCCTGCACAGCCTGCCCCGCTTCCAATTCTGTCTCCACTACTCCCCCTGCTTCCCTTGCCCTCCTGTTATTCCCCCTCAAGGCCACATTCCCCTGCATCAGGGCCTTTGCACTGACTTTCCCTCACCCCAGATCACTCTATCCCAAATGTCTGCACTGCTCACTCCCTCCCCTCCTTTAGACCTTTGCTCAAATGTCATCTCTTAGTGAAATCTTCCCTGAATACCCCTTTTAAAAAGAGCTACTTGCCCACCTTGTTCTCTCTCCCTCTCCCGTTTTATTTTACTCCATAGTACTTATCACATCACATAGTTTATATTTTATTAGTTTATCATCTATTAACTAGAATGTGAGCCACACGAGGGCAAGAGCTTTTTGGAGGTTATTTTCTACCACCGTAGCATGAGCGCCTAGAATGGTGCCTGGTGTAAAAGCGCTCGGTGTTGATGAATAAATGAATGAATGCACTTTGATAGCCTCTCAACTGTATTTACATCAAACAGTGTGAAGGCTCTGGGTGCTATTAGCATGTTTTCTAGTAAAGAACACAGCCACATTTTGCTGTGGGAGTCAATAAAGGGCCAAACATCATTATGTTTTTACCTCATAAACATCAAGATGTCCCCAGTGCAAAGGCTGAGTCCTTATGCATGTGATTACTGTCGTTCTACTTAAGGACATAACCTCAAAACTGCTGTGGGTGTTTTTCCAGAAGTATTGGTCACCAACAACTTGAAAGGCGTATGACTCAATGTTCTACTATTGCTTCCACTGCAGCCCTGGGGGGATAGCTGGTTGAAACTGTCTCTTTGTTTGCCACAGTCCTGTGGGACCACAAATGCACGTCCCGCTGACCATAAGGGCCAGGTGATCAACGGGTGTGTCCCCCTGGCAGCGGCCACAAAAGCCAGGGCATGTGCCCAAACCTCTTCCAGGAAGACACCGATGACCTGGAGCAGGCCAGCGGGAGAAGGTAGAGATGGTCCCTGCCAGCCTCCTCGGCCTCCCCCGTCTCCAGGAGGGCCACAGGCAGCCCCTAGATGTGTGATACATGGAAGCCTGGCCCTGGGCAGCAGCTTTTGAAGTGGGCACATAGGTTTTATTCAGGGGGCGACTGGGAGATGGGTGCCTCTGTCTGCTTCCCCTTTGCTGAGCCCTGGGGCGTAGCCATAGCAGGTCCTCATGAGTCCCTTAGGACTCTCTCTCTTTTTTTTGCAATAGTCTTGTGGGTCTTCTGGATGCTTTTAGGGATAGGTGTCTGGGCCCATCCCTTGGGTGGAGGTCGTGAGAGTTGTGGTACTGGATGCTGAGTCCAAACCCCTTGCTCACCATGGAGAAGCTGGGAGTTGTGTGTTCCCTCCCAACTGTATGGAACTGTGCCTAGAGTGAAGGTTATGACGGGAAGGTTCCAGCCTTGTCTGCCCGTTGTGATGTGGGTGTTTTCTCACTTTCTCAACGTGTAGGAATCATTCAGCTAGTTTCTAGATTTCTCTCAGAGGGAATTGAGGAAATTTATCCATGTGTAGCTAGAGATGTGGGGTGTCCGTGGGAGGAGGTGAGTTCAGGAGCCTCCTAGGTTGCCATCTAGAACTGGAACCTCCAGGAAAAAAACCTTCCTGACATGTGTCTCGGCAATGGTTTTTTGCATATGACACCAAAATCATAGGCAACAAAAGCAAAATAAAGAGTTGGGACAATACAGAAAAAAAATATTTGCAGCAAAGGAAATCACAGCAAAATGATAAGGCACCTAAAGGACGGGAGAAAATATTTGCAACTACATATCTGAGAAGGGGTTAACATCCAAAATATGTAACAAACTCCTAAACTCAAGAGCAAAAAAGAACAAATAATCAGATTTAAAAATGGGCAATGGATCTGAATAGACATTTCTCCAAGGAAGACATACAAATGGCCAACGGGCATATAAAAAGGTGCTCGGCATCACTAATCATCAGAGGAACACAAATCAAAACCATAATGACACATCACCTCACTCCTGCCAGGATGCCTCTTATTAATTAAAAAAAAAAATCAGCGTGTGTGACAATGTGGAGAAAGGGGAACAAGGGTACACGGAGGTGGAAATGTAAATTGGAATACAGCATAGAGGTCCCCAAAGAATTAAAAATAGAGCTGCCGTGTGATCCAGCAATCTCACTTCTGGGGTATTCATCCCCAGGAATAGAAACTGGGATCTTGAAGAGATATCCGCACTCCCGTGTTCGCTGCAGCAGCACCCACAATAGCTAAGGTGTGGAAACAACCTGAAGTCTAGTGACAGATAAATAGGAAAGAAAACCTGGTCTACACATACGGCTATCGACCTGAGGTTTGTGCCCACCCCACCATGGATTCCTAGGTTGAGATCCTAACCCCCAAGACGATAGCGTTAGGACTGGAGTCTTCCAGCCGTGGTGAGGGCATGAAGGTGGAGCTCTCCTACGAGGGATTAGTGCGCTTTGCAAGAGGCCTGAGAGAGCCCACCTCTCCCTCCCACCGCGTGAGGACGCAGTGAAAACACACCAACTATGAACCAGGAAATGGATCGGACACGGGATCTGTCAGTACCTTGGTCACGGACTTCCCAGCCTCCACAATGTGGAACTTATTTATGAGCTACCCCGTCTCTTCCATTATAGCAGCCTAAGCAGACGGAGCCACAGGCAATGGAGTGCTTTCGGCCTTAAAAACGAAGAAAACTCTGCCTTCTGTGACAACATGGATGGACCTGGAGGCGCTAAGTGAAGTAAGCCAGACACAGAGACGTATCCTGTATGACTTCACTCGTATACGAGGCAAAGTCACTGAAGCAGGGAGTAGAGCGGTGATTTCCAGAGCTGAGGAGGGGGATGCAATGGGGAGGGGATCGCCCAAGAGCACAAAGCTTCAGTTCATAAGAGCAATAAGGTAAATAAGAGATTTACTACACAGCATTGTACCTATAATAACAATACTGCATTTTGGGACACCTGGGCGGCTCAGTGGATGGGCGCCTGCCTTCAGCCCAGGGCGTGATCCTGGAGTCCCAGGATCGAGTCCCATGTCGGGTTCCCTGCATGGAGCCTGCTTCTCCCTCTGCGTGTGTCTCTGACTCTCTGTGTGTCTCTCATGAATAAATAAATAAAATCTTAAAAAAAAAAACAATACTGCATTTTATACTTAAAATTTGCCAAGAAAGTAGATCTTATGTTAAGTGGTCCTACTACACATGCACACTTTTATATAATAATATAAATACTACTACTACTACTACTACTACTACTACTACTAACAGACATGGAAGAAAACTTTGGGAGGTGATGGATATGTCTATGGCTCTGATGACGGTGATGGTTTCACTTATGCCCCAAGTTGTATGCGTTGAATATGCACAACTTTTTACATGTCAATCATAACTCAATAAAAAAAACACAATGTAGTGACATATAACAATAATTATTTTACTATATCCTTTTGTTCCTGTGGGTCAGGAATGCAGGCAGGACTTAGCTCTATGCTCCTGGGGTCTCATGCAGTCGTAGTCGGATGATGGCTGGAGCTCGGACGCCGGGGAACTGGAGCCTCTGGGGCCTTTCTCTCTTTTCATGAGAGATACTGCCCTGTAACTGATAGAATTATGAATAGCCCTTCACTTTCACTCTAAATAGGATAAATTAAATGATCACCCTAGGAAATACCACGTCTTCTTGCATTTTATTGAAGTGCTAACCTTCCTGAAATTTGCTTCTAGTTCTACCATAGGTTGTTCCCAAGAATCTTCAGAATTCTATTGATCCGTAGGATTTTTTACATATGCCCCATTTTCAGGTGTAAACAGTAGGACTTGGGTTTTTTTCCCCTTCATCTTGAACGAAGATGGTCTTTCCAGATAGATGTTGGTCATCAGGGAGCAAAAGTGTGTTGCCCTCGGCCACATTCTCAGTCCACTGTCTGATGAGCGTCTCCTCTTCAGCCCTGGAGTACGAGCTGGCACGCAGAGCGTCCAGATCAAATTTCAGTTTCTGGCAGGCACGCACCTGCCGTGGCTCCATTCTCCTGAGGCAGCACGTTCCCCCACCTAATTCTCCAGTCGTCTCACCCGAGGAGTCACCTGCAAACCCACAGTGGATAGTGCATACTGCCATTAGTGAGCCTCCTGCCCCCACCCCTGCCTGTTGTGCTTAACTTGTGAATAAATAGTGCACCTCCCAGGATATAATACAAAATTGCTGGTTCTCCTTCCTCCCATCCCTCCCCCATGTGTCCACACACTTCCTGACCAGTTATTTCCTGGGAGGAGCTGCCTCCAAATAGATGCCGCATCAGCATCCTCGAAGAGCAGCACTTCCATGGCATGAATATCCGCCTCGTGTTCTACTAGGTACAGACCTTGAATATCCGGGTCTCTGACAAAATGTAGGGCAACTGGCTTCCTCTAGACCTCTATTGCGTGAGATTTTACCTGCATCGCTTTGCACCAATCCCACGTGTCCCACTTTAGAATTCATGAAAATGCTTTCTAAATTTACTTAAACCATTGATTGGGTTGAAGTTTCTAGTATTTTTTGAGTTCTTGTCTTCCTCTTCATTTTCATAAATATCATTTAAAAAAAAAGTTGGGCCGTCTCATTCGCTGCTGGCTAAATGGCATTTAAAGCTAGAAGTCACTTCTCGGTGGCTACCTATTTTTATATGTGTGTCATTAGGGAGAGAGGCAAGTTGCCAGAAATCTGTGAAATAGGACTGTTTGGTTTGGGTTGGGCAAGGATGGCGTAAGGAAACAGAGTCCAGGCCACAGAGAGGGCTATTGTCTCATCACGTATCATGAGCTATTTCTACAGGACCTGATTTTGTCCACACACCTCAGATGTCACTCGCTGATTTCATCACAAAAAGACCCCTCTTCCTACCTCCCCTCCCTCAGGAGACGCTTTTCTAACCACCGAACCACCGCCTTTCCCACCAGTTGAAACCCCAGAGAGTGGAGGCCTCCCTGCAGCACGTTCTTCGCGAGGTGAGAGCTGCAGTGCCCACTGCTTGCTTCCCAAGCCTGCTTCCTGGGTTTATTCTTTTGCAAGCATTTGACCAGGTGGTTAAAGTTGGGAAAACACAAGAGAAAAGGGTGGTCTGGGGGGACCCTCAGAGGTAGAGGGTGAGCTTCATCAACATATCTAATGCAGAGGGGCTGGGGCTCACCCTTAGCAAAAGGGTCTCTATTCTTCTTACCTTTAAAAAAATCCCACCCATTCCCAAAAAAAAAAAAAATAAAAATAAAAATAAAAATAAAAATAAAAAAATCCCAAACACCAAAACACCTTTTTTTTTTTTTTTTTTTTTCAAAATTTGTGATTTTAGACTTGCAGGGCTGAGGTAGACTTCTCAAAAACATGTTGGGTGGCGGTAGTTTTATGATTTTGCTTTGGTAAAAGCTTCCAACAAGGGAGTTTGTGTTATCGGAAGATCGAGGAATTTTTCAAAGATTCACTCATTTATCTGTGCAGTGAACGTTGGTTGAGAATCGGCCACATTGTAGGCTGTGCTAGGTATGCAAGTTTCCAAAAGGGGAAGGTGGACGTAAAACTGACAATTTTGGAAGTCCTTGTGTAATTGTAATTGTGGTGTGAGTATAATGGTCATGAATTTAGCTAAAAGACCCCTCTACTTCTCCTACGTCAAATTAAATATTGCTTAAGAATCCACGTGCCCAGGTTGTTGAGGTTCACCCTGGTGGTTCCTGCTACCCTGGAGCTGATGCCATCCAGGAAAACAGGGTAGGGCCCATAGCTCAGGCCGGATGGCTCCCACTTTGGCGGCCCCGTATCCTGACCCGCGTGCCCCTGCAGCGGCAGTCCATTCTTCTGACGTTCCATTCTCTCCTGACCACGAAAGGCCACCGAAGAGCCCACGTTGGGAGAGGGAGAGCCTTCAGCCCCAATCCCTCATGGTTCCAAAGTCCACTTTGGCTTGGGAGCCCAAGAGACCTAGTGAGGGGTGGGGAAGCATGGAAGGGCATCAGTATCTGCACTTCGGGGTCAGATAAAACACCCTGAGATGGGAACAAAGGAAATACTCGGAGCGCCCTTGAGAAGCCGGCATGGTACTAGCAGAGTCCACGGGTGGCCTTGACCGTGTCTGAGCAAACAGGAGCCTGCCTGGAGGACATTTAGGCTGAGCCAGGAAAGGGAGTAGGAGTTAACTAGGAAAGTTTTAGACTCAGTAGCATGGAAGGGCGCGGGGGCGGGGGGTGGGGTGGGGGCAGAGTCTGTGTGTGTTCTGAGAATGTTGTTGCGGGTGAGAAGTCTATTGATGAATTGGAAGGATGAACTTTTGATTATGATCATGGCTTGGCGAGTTGGGCTACTTCAACTAAATCTCGTGTTGAGATATTTCTTACCTTCCTGGAACTTTTGGAGACATTCCCAAGGAAACAGGTGTTGGCTCTTGCTTCCTAGCTGAGTTGTGTAAGCGGCAAGGCACCCAGAGAGGTCTCCCAAATTTTAGGTTGTTCAGAATGATCTACAGGTAAATCATTAAACGTGTTCCAGGCTCTTCTTTGTTCTGCCTTCAATTTCTTTCAAATCATTCACCACCATCATACGTGTGAGAACGTGTCTGCGGGTGAGATTCCTGTGTGCGAAGAGCCGCGCAGGTGGAGCCCCTCCCAGAGGAAGGCATGCTCGTCATTCCTCGCGCCCTTAGTCACTTGCTGCTCCAGCTAGCTGCTCGTGGCTGTCATGTTCTAAGGTTGGTTTATTGTTTTTTTTTAATTGTTCCTTTCTCTCTCTCGTTTTTAAAATAAGTTTTTAGGAATAAAAAATGGGCAAAGCCAGCTTTCTTTTCAGAATCAAAATGCCAAACAAATGGAAAAATTATGGTATTTAACCTTTCCCAGTTTGAGCCCCCACAAATAAAGCAGCCAAGTCTTACATTTTCTTTCTTTTTTTTTCCCCTAGTTTCACATTTTCATCAGCCCTTTTACATACGATCCATCTTCTCTAATTTGGTTCCAAGTTTCAACTTCATTGCCAATTTTGCCAATCCCACTGTTACTTGGAAAGAAAAAGCTTTCTCTGTTACCCAGAAAACTATAGAAAGGACAAAGTGGAATATGAGAGTCAATGTGACTCATGGGGGCCACTTAGTCCTCATGTGAATCTGGTTGCTAACATTTCTATTATTTTGTGACAATGATGCCCAACTGTCATTTCTGTGAAAAACGGGGGGAATTCCTTTCTTTTTCATGCAGGTATTACATAAAACAGCAGTCTCATCAGCTGAGCTGGCAGGGAAAATCCAAAGAGGCCAAGAAAGTTCTGAGATCTGAATAATTAAGGTCACAAGAGGACCATGTCTTTAATTCCTCTTTGCTGAGGGTCCTGGTGGTGGTCACGCCCTCGCCTGGAGGGAGGGACGGCCTGTAAGAGAGAAGCAGTGACTTTCATTTAGCTTGTGGAGGGTACAGGAGGAGGGCAAATGTGTACCGAGCCCACTCTGGGCCACGCCCTGGACTTGGAACTCAGGGGCCAAGATTCGGATGCTCGCCTCGACTCCTCCTGGCTGTGTGACCCCGACAAACCCCCCAGTCCCCCGGGGTCTTGGTAGTACGTCTATGAGACAGGGCTACACCCGCAGCTCACCACACAAGGTTGAGGTAAGGATCAAGTGAGCTAATTATTCGGAAGCTCTGTGTAAGCAGTAGCACGAGCGCGAGATGTTGGTTATCTTACTCGGTGTGATCCAACAGCGATACCGCAGAACCTGTCCCTCCTAGGAGGTCCCGTCCGGGGGAATTCCAAGGTCTCGCCCAACTGGAGAAGCAGGTCACTTGGCAGATTCCTGTCTGGCATCAGGAAGCCCGTGCTAGCCAGCCGGCCAGATCGTCGTGATACCTAAGTCAAGGATCGGGCGAGAGCTACCGGAGGCAGACACACTCGTTCTTCGATGCAGGATGCGGTCTCAGGACGCAGGTGAAGGCTGGGTCACCGGCAGGAACCCGGTTGTGCTGAGCTCTTTCCTACTGTATTTGTAAACGTGTATTAAAATTAAATTAAATCTATTAAAAACCAGAGATCCAGCCACATGAGAGTAAGAAGTAGAACGGCAGCACAGAGTACCCCTCAGGCCAGGACTCCTGTTACCGTGGTTAGTGGAGAAGGACATGCGCGCTCCCAGGGGAAAAAACGAAGTGAATCCCGTGTGCACAAAGGCCAACTAAATGTAGATTAAAACCAATAAATAAAATGTTGACATACTGTCCTAAGACCGAGGGCAGCATCCAAGACCTCACCCGTCGGAACTACGTGTGCAGTCACCGGAAAGCTCCCCGCGTCCCGTTGCCGGTGGCCGGCGGGAGGCGGCGGGACAAGGCCGAGTGAGGGCAAAGGGCGGAGGTCGGCGCCGTGGGGCGCGGGCGGCCAGAGGGGCAGGGCAGAGGCAGGGCCGGGAGGACCAACAGAAGGTTCTGGAGCTGGTCTACAGCCAGAGAAACGGCCGTGGTGACGTGTCGCGCAGACCTCCAAACGACCTGTTACTGACCGTGCCTTCCGGTTATTTCTCAGAGGAGTCACTTCTGTTCTAGAAATAGCTCATCTCCCCATCGTAGGGAGAAATGCTCCGTCTCCCCTGGAACGCTGAGAAGTTCGTGACGTGCGGCCGAATGGCTCAGTGCGATCTCAGCTACGTCTCGAGACCCACTGGCTTGCTCTTCTTCTCCGCTCCCGCGGGGGCCGCTGACAGCTCGGCGGCCCCGGAGCAGTGGGCACCGGCCCTGCTGGGGGTCGGAGGGCCCAGGCTCCAGAGAGCGTCCCTGCAGGAGCTGACTGAGGAATTCTCCGGATCTGGCGCGTGACAAGCGGGTGTCACTTGAGATATGATGTCAGAGGCAGGCAGGGGACGATTACACGGGTATGAGCTAGCCTCACCTTTCTCACCTTTCCCTCCGCACCTACCGCTCGTTGGCACACCGCGCACAAGGTGGTGGGGTCACCTGCCATCACGGTGGCCCTTCTCGGTCTCACACGTCCAGAGGGCCCGTCAGACTCTGAGGGCGGGACGGATGTGCGGCGCAGAAGCCCCTCCGGTGGGGCTCTCCGTCCCCCTTTGTTGTTGATACTGCAGTGGCTTCTCGAGAACAAGCCAGCGTCAGGCCGGACACCTCGGTCCCCCGAAGCGGGGCTTCGCCAGGGCAAGGCATGCCGGGTGCCGCACCACCGTCCCGAGCCAGGCGTCAGGCTCTGAGTACCCCTCGTCTGGCTCCGGCCGCATCAAGGGCTCCGCGCCGAGGGGCAGGGGATCCCCGGGGTACGGTGAGAGAGTCAGCACGTGGGAAGGCTCGGGAAGCTTTGGCTCGGTAGTGCCAGGACTGGGATCCGAACCCAGAAACTACGAAAGCCCGCGCCACTCGAGCCGTGTGACTGCGGCCTTCGGAGCCCAGGCCCCGCAGTCTCGCAGCCTTTTGATGCAGAAGCATCTTGGCTTTTACGGTGTAAAGAGTCCGTTGCCCGAGAAGCCCTCCACACTTCTGCAGGCCTCCCCAAGAGACGGGGATTGGACGAGGAGCTGAAGGGAAGAGGGACGAGGGGCGGAAGGGAAGGAGGCCGGGCCGTGGCCCCGAGTCTGTGGGTGCTCCCAGCCTATGCTGGGCTTGTTGCAAAAGGTCAAAGGTCACTTGTTCCAGCTGACCAAGGCACTGGGAATGCCCCATTTCGTGGGAAATGAATGGACGATTGAGGTGCCTACTCAGTCACTGCCACTTCTTAGCTTTTAAGCCCCATAAATCGAAAATAAATAAATAAATAAACAAACAAGGAAGCTCTTTACGACTCCCCTCAGCCATCCAGCGTGATTGATTTTTATTCAGGGAAGATGCCAAAAAGTCCCCGATTCACTACAATTTGCTTTTTTTTGTAAGAAGCTGAGAAGTGGGAAAACTCAAATGTTTTTGCTGTCCTTCATCTGAACGCTTCTAATCCAAAGTAAACAGGGGACCTCTGTCCTTTGTGTCGGACGGTGGCAGACACAGGGCCCTTGTCCGCGGAGAGCGGACGGGCCCATCACAGGCCCGGCGCACACTGGGGCCCTGTGTCCCCGGAGCCATGGGGCCTGATTCCTGCCACCATGGCTGTGGCGCCCGCAGTTGGTGTTCACTCTTCAGCCGCCGCCACCCCGCGATCATCTCCACCGCGACAAGAAAGGAGAGACCCCCCTGGCTTTCCCCGCCACCCCGAATCCCTCCAAACCGCCTTCACTGCCTTCCTCTCTGAAAGAAACCAGGGCTGCGCCCCCACGGCCTGGTCTGCTTCTCCTCGCGCGGATCCCGCCGTGTTCGAGGCCGGCCGGCACGTGGCTCCTGCACACCGGCTAGGGATGCGTTGTGAAGAATCCCCCGGACACGGCAACTGGATGAAAGACTCCAGTGTGAGACGTGGTGCAATGAACGTCGATGAATGCTCATTTCAGCTGCTGCTAACCCGGGTCCTTGCGTAGCCTCAGGAAGCCTGTCCACTCGAAGAACTCGGCCTGTGAACGTAGGCAGACGTAGGTATGGACGTAGTACAGCAGAGCAGTGCGGGAGCGCGGGGAAGACGCCTCACAGTTTACAGCAGAGTCTCTGCAAAACGTACATGTGACCCCAGAACTGATGATTTCTACCGACTTGGCTGGGGAAATACCGAATAGGGGAACCCGCTTCCCACACAACTGGTGGGAGCGTTCAGTTGTTGAACTTTTCTGTAGGGCAGTTGGGGTCCTATCTCGTGTGTGCATGGGGGTGGGGGGGAGGGTTAAAATACGCGTAAGAACCTACTACGAAGCTAAAATAATGCAAAGCAGTTGGGGGACAGAGAGAGACAGATTAGTGACAGAGAATGTAAAGCCTGGGGCGGGCGGGCCCAAGAATAGAGCAGATCTGTGGTGCGGTGAAGGGATTAGTGCAAACCCGCAGAAACAATGGGGAAGGGGCGCGGGGCGGGGGGGGGCTCAGCAGTTCAGCGTCTGTCTTTGGCCCAGACCGTGACCCCGGGGTCTTGGGATCGAGTCCCGCGTCAGGCTCCCTGCAGGGAGCCTGCTTCTCCCTCTGCCTGGGTCTCTGCCTCTCTCTGTGTCTCTCATGAATAAATAAATAAAATCTTCGGAAAGAAAAAAAAGAAAGAATGTGGAAAGTTAATGAGTACCAAAAACCTTAAAGTCCTCCACCACCAAACCGAATTGTACCAAGAACGTTCATTTGCATCGTTGGTTGCTTCCTGCCTGCTAACAGGAATGCTTCTAAAGCTGCAAATTAAGGATTTTATCGGTGCCCATTTGACACAGGTATTCCTTATGCTAGTGAAGTAGCCTATTTCTAGTTAACTAAGAAATTTTCCCATAACTATAGAGATAACTATATTTTATCTTTGATTTTAAAATGTGAAAAAGATGTCTAATTACACGTGGGACGTGTGTTAACTAGACACCTTGTGGTGATCATTTTGCACCATATACAAATATTGAATCATTATGTCATGTAGCTAAAATTAACGTGTTATATGTCCATTATATCTCAATTTAAAAGGTAATTATTGGGATCCCTGGGTGGCACAGCGGTTTGGCGCCTGCCTTTGGCCCAGGGCGCGATCCTGGAGTCCCGGGATCGAATCCCATGTCAGGCTCCCGGTGCATGGAGCCTGCTTCTCCCTCTGCCTGTGTCTCTGCCTCTCTCTCTCTCTCTATCCCTCTCTGTGTGACTATCATAGACTAAAAAAAAAAAAAAAAAAATTCTAAAAAAAAATAAAAGGTAATTATTTACATTGATAAAATATTGCCTGAATTACCAGAATAAATTCTGCTTGGTCACAGGAAATTGCGTATTTTGGTTTGTTCGTTCTTTTTTTTGCTAAGTAAGCTCCATGCTCCAAAACAGGGCTCGAACTCACAACCCCGAGATCAAGACCTGAGCTGAGATCGAGAGTCGGCTGCTTCCTCCACTGACCCACCCAGGTGCTCGGGTCGTAGTAAATTGGTTTAAATAATGTTGTGAATCTGACGTGCTAGCATTTTATCTACCTTTTTTCATCTGTGCTCTCAAGTCAGATGGGTCTGTAGCTTGGTTTTTCACCTTCTTTTTGTTTATTTTTACTACTTTTGTTAGTCTGAGATACCAGGGTTACTTTAATTTGAAATACTGAACTGGGTGGGGTGCCTGGGTGGCGCAGGCCGTTATAGCACCCCCTTCTTAGTCGGGCTCAAGTGCCGATCCCAGGGTCTTGAGATCCAGCCACAGGTCGGCTGGGTCAGCCAGAGACTGTCTCTCCCTCGCCCTTGGCCCCTCCCCCTTCTTCCTCTCTAAAATAAATAAATCAATCTTTAAAAAAAATGGAAAGAAAGACTGAATTGGGACGCTTTCTATCCACTTTTATGTTCTGGGCCGTTTTAAACAGCAAGGACATTAGATTACGCAAGAACTAAGAGAAATACACTTTATGACTGTGGAACAGGCACCTTTCATGGAGTAATTATCTGACAATTTTTCCTTTTCTCCTCTGATTCTTAGTCTTTTCCAGTTTCTACTTCTTAAGCCAATTTGGCATTTACATCTGTGTAGAAAAGTAAATCATTTCAGTGAGATTTTTCAAATTCATTGAGTTACACATACTATATTCTCATAAATAAGAAATCTCTTCTGCGTATGTTCTATCCTACTTCTCATCCGCAACACCGTACATGTTTCCTCTTCACTCTTCACGACTGGTCTTGCCATGCTTTTACTATTCTTCTCAAAAATGCTCTTGCATTTATTCTCTGGTATTTGCTTTTCCTAATTCATTAATTTGTGCCTTAATTGTGACCCTGTATTTCTGCCTTCCTTAGATTTCTCTTTTTTTTAATTTTCTATTTCAGTTAAATTGTTATTTCATTTACTTTGTTATTTCTTTTTTTTTTTTAAATATTTTATTTATTTATGACAGATACAGAGAGAGAGAGGCAGAGACACAGGCAGAGGGAGAAGCAGGCTCCATGCACCGGGAGCCCAATGTGGGATTCGATCCCGGGTCTCCAGGATCACGCCCTGGGCCAAAGGCAGGCGCCAGACCGCTGCACCACCCAGGGATCCCTACTTTGTTATTTCTTAATAATAAGATTTGTGGCTACAGATTTTTCTTTGCATAGCTTTGGCTGAATCTCAACTGTTTTCATCACTTACTTTGTAGCACGATTTTAATTTTCTCTTCGATCCTACAGTAACTTAGGAAAAAAACCTTTCATTTCCAAGTGACTGTATGTAAATTGTCCTTTTGTTATTAAGTTCTAACCTAATTGTATTACAGTTACTGACTGTAGCCTAAACAGTTTTTCCTTCTTGGAATTTGTTAAGGTTTCATTGGAGGGTCGGCATACAACGGATCCTTAAATGTCTTCTAAGGATACTGGAAAGGAATGTATTCATATTTGCAGAACAGGACACCTTGCTCTGTATGTATTAGATTAATTGTATTAGATAAACTATTCGAATTCATCCTGACTTCACCTAATGTTTACCGTTTTCGGGTACCACAGGCAGAAAGAGACGTTCAGGCTTCATAAAACACAGCCATTATCTATCGCTGCGTAACAAACCAGCCCAAAATTTATGGTTTAAAACAGTGACATTTGATTCTTTGTCAGGGTTCTGTGAGTTGCCTGGTTCCGCTGTCACAGCGAATGCGGCTGGCGGACCGGCCGGCGCTGGGCCAAGGAACGGCGGCTTGGTCCTGCTGCGTGCGGCCTCCCGTCCTCTAGGAGACGCGTTGCGCTGCCTCTCCCACGAGGGCAGAAGCGTTCCAGGAGAGCGAGCTCCAATGCACGGGAGCGTTTCTAAGTCTCTGCCGATACCACCCTGTTGACTAAAGTCCCACTGAACTGAGCAAGCACGTGGCCCAGGGTGGGAGGCGACGGTACACGGCCACGGGTAACCGGGAACACGCTTCCACGGGAGCCGCGAAGGTGACCTCGGCCACACAAATGGGTCATAATTTGTCCTGTAGTTCTCCTAGATCTCTAACGGTTTTTGCCAAAATAATCCTGTTTATACAGTTTTTGCCAAAATAATCTTGTTTATATACTCCTTTTTTTTTTTTTTGGTGCAAATTTTCATTTTCTCGTAATGATATTATCTCATCAGATTTCTTTTACTTGGCATAGACAGGGCAGTTGTGTGCGTGTGTGTGTGTGTTTAAGATTTTAATTTGTTTATTCCTGAGAGACCCAGAGAGAGGCAGAGACCCAGGCAGCGGGAGAAGCAGGCTCCACGCAGGGAGCCCGACGCGGGACTCGATCCCGGGACCCTGGTCACCGCTTGAGCCGAAGGCGGACGCTCCACCGCTGAGCCGCTCAGGCGTCTGTTTTGCATTTATTTTTTCTTCTGTTTTTTGATTTTTGTAGCAGCGCCGAGTGCGGCCCTTAAAAGCCCCGCGTTGTATTTTGTCTTCTAAAAGGTGAGTTAAAACTGCCAACGCTCGGTGGGAGCCCAGATGCCTCCGTGCTCCCTGCGCCCATCCAGCGTCCGGGCTTCGTTCCCGGCGGTTCCCTCCTCGGACTCTGACACTTCCTCCAAGGGTCTGGATCCGTGCGCGCGTCTGCCGCGGACGAGAACCGCCGGCGGCTCCTCGGCGCAGCCGGACCAGGTGAGGGCGGTCGGCGGCTCCGCGGTCCTCCGCCTCCACGGAGCCCGGGCCTCGAGGTGAGGGCGCGGCCGGGCCGCAGCTGCCCCGCGGGTCTCCCCTCAGGCGTCGTCTCCGGGCGCCCGGCGGGGGGGGGGGGGCGGCGCCTCAGGCCCAGGCGTGACCCCGGGTCGCCGATCGAGGCCTGCCCGACTCTCCCCGCGCCGCCGGGCTCCCGCGGCGGCCCGGGGAGCGGTTCCTCCCCCACCCAGAGGCCTGACGGGGACCCCCGCCCCCCCGACATTGCTCTTACCGGGCGGAGGGGCGGAGGCAGCCGCGGAGAGCCGGGCAGGCCACGCCACCGGGGTCACGGCGGGGTCACGGCGGGGTCACGGCGGGGGTCACGGCGGGGGTCACGGCGGAGGTCACAGAGGCCACGTGTCCCGGTGTCCAGACGTCAGTGGCCTTCTGCGGCCCCGCGGGGCGGTTGATGCTCGTAGGAGGCGCAGCCCCTGCGGCCGCCCGGGGCGGGGGGAGGCCTTCAAGGACCGCGGCCCTGGGAGGACAACCGCCTGCCCGCGAGCCTCCCCCCATCCCCTCCCCCCTGCGGTTCCCCCTCCCCCATCCCCTTGCGCCCCACCCCTTGGTCCCCCTCCCCCTTCCTCCCCGCTCCCTGTCCTCCTCCTCCCCTCCCCTCCTCCCCCCTCCCCATCCCCTTCCCTCCCCCCCCCGCTGTCCCTCTCCCCCATCCCCTTCCCCCCCCCGCGGTCCCCCTCCCCCTTCCCCCTCCCCATCCCCTCCCCCCCCGCGGTCCCCCTCCCTCCTCCCCATCCCCTTCCCCCCCAGGGTCCCCCCTCCTCCCCCCCCGCTGTCCCCCTCCCCCATCCCCTTCCCCCCCCCGCGGTCCCCCTCCCCCCCGCGGTCCCCCTCCCCCCTTTCCTCCCCACTCCCTGCCCTCCCCCTCCCCCTCCCCTCCTCCCCCCTCCTCCCCGCCCCCCGCCGGCCCTGCCCGCAGCCCCCGCCCCTCGGGGTGCCCCGGGGAGCCCTACCGCCGGCGGCTGCGCCCTTCCGGCTCCCGGGTCTCGTCCCCGCAAGTCCGTGTGTCCTTCCCTCGAGCTCGAGGCGAATTCCCGGGGTTCTTCGTCCGACTGGGCGCCCCCGGGAAGGACGCCGCGGGGCGCCGGGGCCCAGGCGAGGCGCAGGGAGAGGCCGCGACGCGGGCGGAGGGCGCCGCGGGCTCCCGGGGCCGCCGCGGACTCGACCTGGGACCCGGGGTCACGGCCTGGGCCCCCCGGAGGGCGCGTGTGTGCGTCGGGGTGCGGCGCCCGGAGCCCCCGCGGCGGTGTAGACCGTGACGCCCCGGGCCGCGGAGGGACGAGGCAGCCCCGCCGACCTGCGGGCGGGGACCGCGGACGAGGACGAGGCTCTGATTTCCTGGGCTTAGAGGCAAGCGCTAGACTGACGGCGGAGGCCGCAGACGCCTCCCGGGCATTGCCGTGTGCTCCTGGACCCCCTGACCCAGCAGACCCCCCCCAAGCACAGGTCTCCAGTCGGTCACCTCGGGCCGGTGCCCCCGACCGCTGCTGCCACCCCGGGAGGCCCCAAGCTGCCGAAGCCAGCTCGGGCCTTGCTCGGGGCAGCGTGTCTGCAGGAATCGCCCCCAACGGCGCTGTGGCCCCGCAGCCGAGCTTCCTCCCTCGGAACGTCCAGGCCCAAGCAGCGCCGCGGGTCCTCAAGAGGTTGGACGGAGGGCTGCCCCCCACCCGGCCACTGCCCTGCGGGGCATTCACCCCAAAGACACAGATGCAGTGAAACGCGGGGACACCCGCCCCCGGTGTTGGCAGCGGCAGTGTCCTCGGGGGCCACACTGCGGAGGAGCCCCGGGGTCCTGGGAGGGTGAGCGGATGCAGAAGCTTGGTCTGTACACACAGTGCACCATGAGCGGCCTCAGAAAGGATGAACACCCGCGGGTGCTGCGGCGGGGTCGGACCTGGAGGGCATGAGGCTGAGTGACCTAAGTCAGTTAGAGAAGGACAGTCATCCTAGGGTCTCACTCATGGTGGAATATAGGAAATCGTGAAAGGGACCATACGGTAAAGGAGGGGAACTGAGTGGGAAAAATCAGAGAGGAAGGCAAACCATGAGAGACTCCGGACTCTGGGAAACAAAGGGTTGCAGAAGGGGAGGCGGGCGGGGGGATGGGGTGACGGGGTGACGGGCGCAGAGGAGGGCACGTGATGGGGTGAGCACTGGTGTTATACTATATGTTGGCAAATTGAATGTACGTAATTTTTTTCTTTTAAAGGAATCAAATCCAAAAAAATAAAAAAGAACGTCCAGGCCATTTACTCACCAGCATGTTGGGTAACTGCCGAGCTCCACAGTAAGCTCAGCTGGCTTGAATCATTCAGGAAAGACTCCGAGGCTTGCGGCCCCAGTCACTTCCCAGATGAGTCAGGAGAGAGGGAGAGGCTCATTGCAGCCAAGGGGGGGGACTCCTTAAACACAGGCCCCGTAACACGTATGTAGACGGAAAGAAAGGGAAAACGGACAGTGGGATGTTACCAGCCTGAGAACACCACCAGCTCTCTTGTGCGCACAGGGAGGAGAGGCTGACGTTGGCTTGGCACAGGAGGGGCCGTGCTCGAGCTCGCGGCCCAGGCGTACTCCTAGAGCGAAGGCCACATGTTCCTCGGGTACCACAGGCACCTTCAGGGCCTGGCGAGACAGCTGCCACGCCGCGAGGCGCAGAGCGCCAGAACTCCACTCAGCTCAGCCAGCGTCGTAGTCCACGCTGCTGACACACGGAAACATCACGCCGTCCTTGGGGGAAAAGGATTTCTTGACTTTAAATGGCATCCTGAAATCCCCTCCCCCATCATTCCTTTTACAGGCTGAGAAACTAAATTCATCGTTCCTGAGGAAGCTGTGAAACGACCCCATAGGAAGGCACGCTCGCACTCACACATACACACACGCTCACAGCAGGCGCGAGCAAAGGCACGATACGGAAATGATAAAATAAGGGTAATGCCAGCAAATTGAGAGAGAGGAACGGTATTTCCACTGAGAGAGATTTTCTTTAAACAACAGCTGTAACTTCTTAAAAAAAAGATTTTATTTATTCATTACAGACACACAGAGAGGCAGAGACACAAGCCAAGGGAGAAGCAGGCTCCCTGCGGGGAGCCTGATGTGGGACTCGATCCCGGGACCCCAGGGTCACACCCTGAGCCGAAGGCGGACTCTCAACCACTGAGCCACCCGGGCGCCCCGATGACTATAACTTTTGATAAGGGATACTGCGCTAAGCATGCAGATGAATGCTTGCGCCTAGTCCCCACGTCAACCCAATGAGTCCAATATCATCCTTCTTAAAAGTGTGGAAACTGAGGCAGCTTAGCAAAGAAGCCAGCACATCGGCCTTGGAACCAGCTCCTCGTGCTTTCTAGGTCAGGCTCTGCCACTTGCCGGCCTTGCAACTCCGGGTTGCTAAACGCTCTAGGTCTCATTTTCAAATAAAAGGAAGATAAGGACGATGGAATCCATCTTGTTGTTGAGGATTGTTGTTGGGAGGATTGAATGAGATCTAGAAGATCCCAAGGCAGGGTGTTCGCATGTTAGGATATCAGGATTCCTCGTAGCTCTATAAATAAATGTTCAAAAATTATCTCAATTCAGTTCACCAAGATGTTTTGTAAGAAAATGCTGATGATCTGTTCGACATGAGTGAGCTGAATGGTTCATAAAACCGTGGATGCGGACTGGCTCTTGAACACGTTGGCGGAGAATTAAGGATTTCAAAGCACTGGATGTACTTTGATTGGAGTACTCTGTAGTTTACTAGATACCAAATTATCTCTTGATTAAAAAGATTTTATAGTCCCGAAGGGGACAAGCTCATGGGTTTGATTGTGCTGCTACTTCCCCCCACCCACGACTTTGCGCGCGGGCAGCGGCCAGAGAAGGCGAGGCTGCTGAACCCGCCCCTTGCCAGGCTGGGCAGCAGGCTGGCAGCCAGAGTGGACTTGAGCGCATCCCGGCAGGGAGCAGGCCTCGCTGGGCGGCCCGGAGAACAGGACAAGGGCAGTGAGGACTGACGTCCCCCCTCCCGGAACCGGGCCGGCTAGCCTGGGAAGGAGGCAGAAGAGCCCCCCAACAGGGCAGCAGCAGCCAGGAGGTGGGCCCTGCAGGCGTCGGGGGGCGGGGGGTGCTCCCTGGGCCGGCGGTGGGGACTCTGGAAAAGACGTGCCGCAGGACTCCCCGCACACCTCTCGCTGCAGACTGTCAAGGGCAGGAGGGACAGCAAGGTGTCCTCTGATGGAGACCTGGAAAGCAGTCGTTTCCGAAGGCCTCTTCCAGCACCGCTGTTCCGGCCCAAATGTTGAGGCCGATGGCCCGATGTGTCCTTTTTGAAACGAGGCCCCTCTGCTCCTATGAAACAAACTTAACAAGACTCAACGGTGAGAGTCCGAGTTTTAGGCCAGGAAAACAGCAAGGGATTCCCTCACCCCCCAAAGAAAGTGGGTCCACCCTAAGCAGCCAGGCTGGAGGCGGCGAGAGAGGAGAGGTGGTCCCTCAGCTTGGGGCATCCGAGAAGATGGGTCACTTCCTGGGGGCATAGTGTCCCCTATGGCCCGTCCTCAGGGAACCTGGGCTAGTCCCCAAGAAACCCATGGGTCTTCCATTCTCTACCCAGACTGTCTCCACTTGCCCAGATTTCAAGCCACATATCCCCAAAGGGCCACCCAGGCGGCTGCCGCCCCAGCAGCCCCCGTCTGGGCCCCCTTGCTGCGCTACCCTGTTCTCCCCTGGCGGGCTGGGCTGGGTGCGCTGGGGCAGCAGTCATGGTGTGGGACCAGGGACCCCTGAGGGACCCTCCTCACGACGGAGCCCAGGCCCTGTAGGCGACAGGCGGCTGCTCTTAACGCTGTGCTGTGGCCGCGCGTCCCTGCGGTCACGACCTCCCCACCGGGATGGGGCGAGCTGGGAGACCGGGCGGCGCAAATTCTCTGCTGGGCTCTGGGGAGACCCGCCTCCCGCCGAGTGTGAGCAGGCGACGGCCAAGCTCTCGGGTCCCGCCGCGGGTCCTGCTCCCCACCCCTGCCCACAGCACCCCTGCCCGCAGACCCCCTGCACCGTCCCCGCCCGCAGCGCCCCTGCCCACAGACCCCTCGCAGCGCCCCCTCCAGCGCCCCCACCCACAGCACCCCTGCCCGCAGCGCCCCCTGCAACGCCCCCCAGCGCCCCCGCCCGCAGCGCCCCCGCCCCCGCCCGCAGCACCCCTGCCCGCAGAGCCCCCGCCCCCGCCCGCAGCACCCCTGCCCGCAGCGCCCCCCCTCCCCCCCCCCGCACGGCGCGGCGGCTCCGAGGCGGGGTCTGAGGTCTGAGGTCGGCGCTTCCTGCTCCCGCCGCGGGGCTCCCACGTCCCGCTCGCCCCGCCCCGCCCCGCCCCGCCCCGCCCGGCGCGCCCCCGCCCCCGCCCCGCCCCGCCCCCGCCCCGGGCCCGTGGGGGCGCCCCAGGCGGGCGGGAGGGGGTCCGCGCGGCCGGGTCGCGGGGGGTGGGGAGCCGACGGCAACCGCCGCCCCGTTTCCGCCCGCCGGCCGCGCGCCAGGGCAGGGGAGCGGCGCGGAGAGCGCCCGGTCCTGCCTCCGCCCGCCCGCGCCGGGGGCCGGCCTTGCCTCGCCGGCGCCTTTTTCCCCGCAGCGCGGCGCCGCTCCGCCACTCGGGCTGGCACCGCAGGTGGGCGGGAGGCCGGGCGCTGCAGCCGCCGCCGCGGAAGATGGTGCCCTCGGCCGGACGGCTCGCCCTGCTCGCGCTGGGTACGTAGCTGCCCGCCCCCCGCACCTGCCGCCCCGCGCCCCGCCCCGCCCCCGCCCCTCCCCCCCTCCGCCGGGCCGGGCCGGGGTCGCGGGGTCGCGGGGCCGGGGCCGGGGGCCGGGCTGGGCCGCGCGGGGCGGGGGCGGCGGGGCCCGGGCCGGTGCGTCCGCCTCAACTTTAATCCGCGGCGGGGCGGGCACCGTGGCCTCGCCAACCCGCCAGCCCGCCGCCCCCCGCCCCCCGCCCCGGCCCGCGCCCCCCCCGCGCACCTGCCCCCCCGCACCTGGGCGCCCCCTGCACCTGCCCCCCCGCGGGTCCCCGGCTGCCCACGGCGGGTGCAGCGAGCGCCCGCGCCCTCCGCCCTGAGTCCGGGCCCCGGGACCCCCCTGCCGCGGGCCGGCGTCCGGGGCTGCGCGGGCGGGGAAGGGCCAACTTCCCGGAGCCGCGGCGGAGCGGTGCGGCCGCCCTCGGAGCTCGCCCTCGGCGGCAGGCGGGACGCGGGGCCCGGGGCCGGGCCGGGGTCGGGGTCGCGGTCGGGGTGGGGTCGGGTCGCAGCCCCCGCCGGGTTCGTGGGCGCGGCTCGGGCGCCGGGGCTCGCTCGCCGCAGGTGCCCGGGGCTCAGCCCCGCAGAGCCAGTTGCCCGACCCGCGTCGGCCCCCGCGCCCCCCGCGCCCCGCCGTGCGCCCCCCGCGCCCCCCCCGTGCCCTCTCGTGCGCCCCCCGCGCCCCCGCCCCCCAGCGCGCAGACGGAGCCGCGGCCTCCCGGTGTCGCCGGGCGCAGCCGGGGCGGGGGCGGCGGGGATCCAGGCCGGGGAAGCCGCCGAGCACCGGGCGGGGAGCCTGGAGCCGGGAGCCGGGAGCCGGGAGCCGGGAGCCGGGAGCCGGGCCGCCCGCGCCGACACTCACCGACAGGTGGC
This sequence comes from Canis lupus dingo, assembly GCF_003254725.2. Classification (NCBI taxonomy): domain Eukaryota; kingdom Metazoa; phylum Chordata; class Mammalia; order Carnivora; family Canidae; genus Canis; species Canis lupus. Next base: position 69,942,975 of record NC_064252.1, on the reverse strand, counting down.
AGGACCGGGACGGCCCCCCAGCCTCCCTTTCCCCAGAGCCCTTCCAAGTTTCTGTGCCGAGGGCGGCTCTGACCCGAGACCCTGGGGAGGCAGCAGGACCCCGCCGCCCGCCACAGGCCCCCGCGCCGCCCCCCTGCCCGCCCCCCGGCAGCCCAGCCCGCGACCAGGGCAGCGGTGCCCCGGGCCAAGCGCGCACCCGCCTGAGGTCCTCGCCGGCGGTGCCGGAGGCCTTACCATGCCCATTTCACAGACGGGAAAGTGAAGCCCAGAGGCCCGCAGTAGGAAGTACCGGCCGGGGTTATTGGAGTGTGGGACACTGGACGGTTTGAAATGTCAGCTGACTGCGGTCGGTGGAGCCCCCCGCTCTCAGCTTTGGCACTTTTCTTCTTCTTTTTTTTTAAGATTTTATTTATTCACGAGACACAGAGAGAGAGCGAAAGAGAGACAGAGACACAGGCAGAGGGAGAAGCAGGCTCCATGCAGGGAGCCCGATCAGGACTCGATCCCGGGACCCCAGGATCAGGCCCTGGGCCAAAGGTGGTGCCAAACGGCTGAGCCACCCAGGGATCCCCAGAAGGAGACATTGCATGCAGTTGTATACCCCAGAACTCGCTGTTGATTTGGGTCTTCCATAGACTCCTAGGATCTCAAGGTGGCCTGAGGTTATTCGGTGAAAATTAGAAGCAGGAAATGATGAAGCTGTGCAGATTGGAGGGCACCTTTGAAAGCTGCCCCACCTCCCCCATCCTACTACATGCACTCATCATGTTATTTTGCCTCTTTGCCCAAGAGCTGAACCTGACCCTTGTTTCCTCCATTGAGAAACAAATGTGTAATGTAAGCCTAAAAAGATTGGCCAATATGTAGAAGCTGGTTCACACGACTCCAAAAGATGAGCAGCTGGGGCGGGGGGAGTGGGGGGGGGAAGCAGAGGAAAAGAAGACAGGAGTGCCAGTATTTTATTTTATTTTATTTTATATTTCTATTTTTTTAAAGCCATCCGTTCCAACGGTTGACTCCAGCTCCTGCCCCCCACCTCGCTTTCTGCTAGATTACTAAGTAGCGCTCAGCGACGCCACATGCATCCTTAATTTGCACATTTCCTCCAGGGCTGCTTCCCTCTCTAATTTTTCTCAAATTAGTTGAAGGCAGTACAGGCAAATCAGCAAATCTGGAAAACTGAGATCGCTCCCCTCCTTCCTAACCCCCGGAGGGACAGTCTGAGAGGGTCCCGGTTGTCTGGAGTCGCAGCCGATGCTCCGGATTCCGTGGAGTGTGAGCCTTGACTGATGTTTTGGCGGAGACGGTGGCTTAAATGGCAGCGCGGGAAACGTCATCCGGGTTCCTGTGGCGCTGCCCTCCTTGGCAGGTGTCCGTCCTTGGCCGGGCACACCTCTCGGGGGCTTGGTGGCTCCTGCCGCATGTCCTCCTCCGTGAGCGGCGAGCAGCGTGTGTGATCCGGGGCAGGTGACTCCGCTTTTCTGTGCTTTGTGTGTCTCCTCTGTGACCCGGTGCCGCTCACAGGGCGGTTGAATATATTCCGTGAGCGTAGAACGGTGTGTGTCTTGTCGTAAGAGCTGCAGTCACCTCAATGCCGTCATCATCATCATCGTTGTTACGACTTTGAGCCCCACAGAATTCCAGATGTCCTAGCAGGTTGTGTCCGTTCTGTAGCTGGGACAGGTTGTCTTATCCCCGCCCTTCCTAAGCCAGGAATTATCAGCTAACCTAAAAACCTACTTAATGATTTTACAGAGTCTCGTTTGCCAGGAGCAAATGAGATTCAAGCAAGTTTGGAATTGTTTTCTTGGGCATCATGAGTTCTTTAATTTTTGATGCAAAACATTTGTATTTCCTCCTTAACGTTCGATGGTCAGTTTATTGAAGTCACACTATGCTCCAGTTTTCTTAGTGGGAACAAAAAAAACTGCATCCAGGGACACCTGGGTGGCTCAGCGGTTGAGCACCTGCCTTCGGCCCAGGGCGTGACCCTGGAGTCCTGGCATCGAGTCCCACGTCGGGCTCCCTGCATGGAGCCTGCTTCTGCCTCTGCCTGTGTCTCTACCTCTCTCTGTGTATGTGTCTCTCATGAATAAATAAATAAAATCTTAAAAAAAAAAAAAAACTGCACCCACCTCACAGGTTGTAACAAGCATCAGATAAGGTGGTAAATACAGAAGCTGTTTCTAAACTATACAGAGAGAGAACTACACACAGGATGAAGTAGGTTTTGTAACCCAGAAGTAAACATGGTTACGTTCCTGGCAGCTCCCAGAAGTGGGGCTGAGTGTAGCCCACGGAAGGGTCCTATTAGGACCCTGAGTGTTGTGAGGATGGTAGAGATGAAGCAGGTGGGCGGCCCTGTGCGTTGGGGACCGAGGGCCGAGTAGGGGGCATGAACCAAGACGGTCATCTTCGCCCGTACGTGGAAGTGACCTGTTGCAGAGCCGACGGGGCGGGGCGGGGGGGAGGGTCTACCCAGGACACGTGTTGTCCTCAGTGGGCAGCCGCAAGTGGGGAGAGTTAGAACGTGGGCCGTAGGTGCATCTGGAAGCCTCTGAGGCTGAGTCTTCCGTATTTGCTTTTCCAAAACTTGGTTTCCTAGGATAAAGAGATCTTTCTGTAAATATTCAGTGTCCCCTGCAAAGGGGACCTTTCTTGCAGGAGCAAGTGATGCTTTGTTACTATGGTAACATAGGAAAACGAGCTGACTTTTCCATTAGGCCTATCTCTGAGGGCCTTTTGAAAGTGTGTTTGAACAAAGTCCTACTCTGTGGGCTGAAAGGGATGGGCGGCGGGACGTGGAGGTTGGGTCAGCCGACAGGGGCGAGCCCCACGCGCCGGAGTGGGCACCCTGTGCTCGGCTTCGCCCGTGAAAGCTCTGAGGACCTTGCAGAGCAGCGCCCTGAGTCCCGGCCACCTGCGGGCTCGGTGCACCAGGCTGTCCAGCGGGAGGGGGGAGGGTTTGCACGCGTGCCACGCGTCCAGGTGGGGCTCGTGCTGCCGGCGGGCAGGAGAGACGGACGCTTGGAGAACCGCGGTAGCTCTGAGGCCACGTCCTGGCCTAGCCAGCCGCCTTTTATCCAGAGTCGGGGGCCCGTGCCACAGCCGTGGTTGAGGAGCCATTGCCGAAGGCTGGGACTCTCGACCAGGTCTCTCAACTGTCGGGAGCGTTCTTGGCCTTTGCCCCCGCAACTGTGCTAGTCCTTGGTTAGTAGACAGAAGCTGACTGACCCTAAGCGTGTCGCACTTTCTTTTTTTGGGAGGTTGCCCAAGCCCAAAATTGACCATTGTCTTGCTACCGTTTCAAATACTTTCAATCCCTTCATTTTAAAGTATGAACTTAATTCTGTGCTAAAGGCTCATGTGCTTACGGTTGCATCTAGGGGTGCCTGTGGCTCAGTGGGGTCGGCGTCAGACTCTTGATTTTTGGTTTCAGTCCTGAAACCAGTCCTTGGGGTCCTGAGATGAGGCCCTGCGACGGGCTCCATGCTCGGCACAGAGTCTGCTTGAGATTCTCTCTCTCTCCCTCTGCCTCTGCCTCTGCCCCTCCTCCTGCTGCTGCTTGTTCTCTCTCGCTAAATAAATAAATAAATTCTAAAAATTGCATCTAGATAGAGAATTTGAGTACTTTTATGGTGACTTCTGGTTTTGTTTTGCTTTTTCCCCCCTTGTGAAATGTCAAGTATAAAAATCTTCCATAGAATCAGGAAAGCCTAAAATCTAGGCCAGCAGAAGCATCTCTGAGGAGCTCTCCAAGTACAAGGCACAGTCCTTCAGACCAGCTCTAAAATCTGGGTAGTGTTGGGGCACCTGGGTGGCTCAGCTGGTTAAAAGCAAAGGGTCCTGGGGTTGAGCCCCACATCCAGTCAGGCCCCACCTCCCGCTCGGTGCTCAGTGCGGAGTCTGAGTGAGATGTCTTCCCTCTGCAACACCCCCTCCACCCCCGCCGCCCTTCACCACTCACAAGCTTGTGTGCACGTGCATGCTCTCACTCGTAAATTTAAAAAAAAAAATTTTTTTTTGAAATACAAATCTGGGTTGTCTTTTGAAACATCATGAATTGGTTGTATTAAATATGACTTAGAAAAAGTTGGGAGTTTGTTGAAATGGAATTTTATGTATTTGCTAGTGCAATATTGTAAGGTCTTGAGAGAGGTTGTGGGAGGACCTGTTTTACTGCACTCTAGCATGTTCTTCCTTAAATCTTTGGCAATTGTTTGATCCCCCCCACCCCCCGACCCAATTCTCATATGTTTAAATTTGAGGTTGTTAACCATGGAATTGATTGGATTTTTGCTTTCTTTTCTTTTGTTTCATTTAATTTTCTATGCTCATTAGCATTTCACATCACTCTTTTTTCCCCCCTTAAATCAGAGGAAACACCGTTCCACATGGAGTCTCTCCCCTAGTCGAGTGAATTCTATGCACAGCACTTTTGCTTTTCATGCTTTCTTGTCCCCTTTCTTACCTTGAAGAGCTCTCACTTACCCCCACCTTGTTGTTTGCGTTTCTCAAGTACTTGTGGAGAGATGGTTAGGGCTTCCTCAAGAAGGGATGGACACACAACCCCCTTGTGTATCCGGCTTGTATGACTTACGGAACACCAGCCTGCCAATGCCTTGCCTTTCCTGGTTTTAATCTTTGAATATGTTGACTTTCCTGGCTGGGAACCCTAGCAGCAGAGTTCTGGTCCCTCCATGTCCTGCTGCGGACCAATCCTGGCCGGTGCTTGTCCTCTTTGGTAGCGTGCGGGTGCTTTGGAGGCGGAGATCCGAGGTCTCCATCTCTGCCCTTAGCCCACGGAGCTAAGCTGACCCCGTTGGGGTGCCCAGTACTGGATTCTCCAGGGGATAGACTCAGTCGGCAAATACTTGGCCACAGAGTTAACATCCATACTGAGAAACTCTTCATTGTAATAATCAAACGGGGTCGCATATGAAGTCTAGCAACACAGATGCAGTTAGTCTTCAGAATCCCCATGTTACGGTTATTTTTTAAAAATAGATTAGGATTTAGTGTCTTTAATGATCGCAGAATCATTTTTTCCCTCTAGATCATTTAGAAGATTCTGGAAAGCATGAGAGAAACAGTGTTTCCGTGACCTGTAGTCCCACACACACACACCCCCCAACAATAACCACATTTTGTTATATATGGCTGAGCGTATAGGGAGATACTGTTTGAAAGCGTCTGTGTTTCTGATGGACTTGTGCTGTTTTAACTTCTTGTTTTTGCAACTTAACAACCCTTATGATAAACATTTTTTTATGTCATTAAACATTCATTCTTAGCGTCATTACATCATTCTTAGAGGCCCAGAAGTAATCTGCTAACTATATTTACTATAATTTAACCCGTTCTGAAACGCTTTTGGCCCTATAGATTTTCCCCATTTTTCACTGTTATGAAGAATCCACGCGCTATTGTCGGGAACGTAAGTCGATGCGACTTTCCGGGAAGGCAGCGTGGCAGTGGCCGTCACTCTTAAGGGGGCATAACGTGGGTCATTAGTTCTACCTTTTGATACGATCCTACGTAAATACTTGCCTAAATGTGCAAAGACAAAATGTAAAGGATGGCGATTGTTGATTCAGTTTATAACAGTAACAAGTTGCCGTACCTACTGCTGTAATTATTTAAGGAGATTCCTTAAATAAGTCATGTGATGGACAATGATTTACCATGTATCTGTTTAAAAGAATAAAGGTTCATGACATCTTAGGTTGAGACAGGCATAGAACCCTATGCATGATGGCCTGCCTTGGTTTGAATTGGTTAGATTTTTTGTAACAAGCTGATATTAAATCCATAATGCCTGAGGTTCCGGAAGGTAAAGGATACAACAGATGTTTTTGTACTTAAGTGTTTGGCCCATCTTTATTTAGGATAAATTCCTAGCAATTGGCCTTTTCTCCCACAAGCAGTGTATAAATGCCATTTTCTTGAATCTTCCCTAACACAAGAAGTTAGTTTTAACACTTGCCAAGTTGATTGGAAAAAAAAATTAAAAAAAAGACCTCCGCCCAGTCTTCATAGTATTTGTTAGCATGACTCAGTTTATTCGTTGGCCATGTCCTCTTGTTCGCACCTTAACCTTTTCAATGTTTTTTCTTATTGATTGATTATCCTTTTCTTAGAGCTTTGTAACACTTTATATAAAAAGGATTTTGATACTTTGCAATATCCTGTTTATTGTATGTCTTTTACTGATTATGGTGTTTTTTATTTTTATCAAAAGGTTATTTTTATGTAGCAGGAACTAGAAAAATAAGCCTTTCCCATAAGGTTTCTACCTTCACTTACACATTTAGGAAAACCTCCCCTGGCCTAAGATACGGCAAATATTTGCTTATTTTTCTCTCCTAAGTCTCTCTTATATTATGTTGACCTATTGGACCCAGAATTTATTCTCATGTATGGTGTAAGGTACAACTTAACATCTCATTAAAAAAAAAAAAAAACATAGCCAAACACTTACCAGTCCCAATTGCTATTTATGGAATAATCTATCTTGTCTACTGTGGTTTGAAATTCCATTTATATCACGTGCTAAATTCTTAGAAGTACTTGAATCTGTAGAATTTTATTTTGGTTCTGCTATTTTGCATTTTTGCACTTACTGTGAACTTGTTCATTCATGTGTTCTGCAAACATGTATTGAGCACCTGTTGTTTGCCGAGAGCGCTCCTAGAGGCTAGGGAATCCGCTTAGAATAAGACACGGAGCTTGTGTTTTAGTGAGTTGGACACTTCCCACTGCTCTCTATTGTAACTGGCTGTTGCTAGTATTTAAAGCTTAAAAATATATATATATATATATATATATTTATTTATTTATATTTATATTGTAATGGTTTATTTATATTTATATTGTAATGGTTTTTGTTGATTCTGGTAGTCCTTCAGTTTATTCCCTTAGGTTTGCAGGCACATGATCATATAATCTGGAATAGTGACATCTTTGCCTCCTTCCTTTTAATATTTTTATCTTTTATTACTTAGTGCACCGACTGGAACTTCAAGAACATTTTTTTAAAAGTCAGTAGATATGCTTGTGCTTTTCTTGACTCACTGCTACGTTTGCATCATTTAACAGTTAAGTATGAGGATGACTTTGTTGTGAGAATGTCTCTATACGTGCATATGTATGAAAATGTGTGTGTGTCTGCTTACGAACCCACTTTATCGCGTTAGTAAAATGTACTTCTCTTCACAACTTTCTAAAATATTTGGCATTTTGCTTTGTTTTTCAAAGAAGAGGAGATAATATGAGCTGTGGGTTTTGGTTTTTTTTTCAGATGTTTTGAGGACTTTTATTGATTCGCTTATGTTAGAGGCATCCTTGAATTCCCAGGATGCACCCTCTGTGGTATTATTCTCTGGGCTTACCTCTAGATTTGATCTGTTCTGAAGTGTTTGGGGACCTTGGTTTTCTCTTCTTTTCTTTTCTTTTTTTTTAGGTTTTGATAGCAACAATGTATCAGCTTTATAAAATACATTTTTTAAAGATTTTATTTCTTTATTTGACAGAGAGGGAGGGAGAGAGAGAGCGTGAGCTGGGGGAGAGGCGGAGGGAGAAGCAGGCTCCCTGCGGGGAACCCGACTCGGGACTCGATCCCGGGACCCTGGGGTCAGGCCCTGAGCCGAAGGCGGATGCTCAACCGCTGAGCCCCCCGGGCGTCCCTATAAAATACACTTTAAAACCTTCCATCTGTTTTATGCTCTCAAATAGGTGAAATATCATGGATGTAAGTGGCTTTGTGAAGGCTTGAAAGAAATTGCTAGCGGTCAGTTTAAGTTCTCCTCCCCGTGAGTCATTGGTAATTATCTTCCTCACAATCTCTTCAATTTGGATTTCTAAATTTTGGGCATAGATTTTATAAATAATCTCCTTTTAACTTGAAGTCTTCTTATGCATCTGTGGCCCATGTGACTTTACCAAACAGCAAAATTAAGTAAGCACCTAGGCCCCCAAATAAAATACATTTTCAAGTTTGTTTTTCTGGATATAATGCTTTAGGGGGGAGGGAACCTTTCTTTTTAATCTTAAACCAAATTCACGTGAGGGCTTCATTTTAATAGTGTGCCCAGGAGCCCGGGGAAGGAACTCGTTCATCTGCCTAACCGCACGCAGTGCCGTTTCTGAGACGGACGCTGCGCGGCCTTGTACTTCGTAGCAAAGGCCGCTGACTCCTTTCTGTTGGTTCCTTCAGCTTGAAAAAGTTTCAAAACCTCCAGGTTCGCTGGTGTGTCCATTAGATGCTACTCGGGCGTTTGAAACAAGACAACCAGTTCTCCTGTGGGAGATTTTTGCTGCTGTTGGCTCATTTCCTCTGGGGTTATTTTTTAAGATCGGAACGTCTAGGTGAAAACTGGATTCTTACAAAGACACCATATCTCCAGCTTGGGTTCTTTTAGGGCCTTTGATCCAAGTTTGAATGAGGTCAGTAAACAATTCTCCTGGGCACTTAAAGGACAGACGCACCTCTCCTGCTCCTTCGTCATCTCCTGCCAGGTCAGAGGCATTCTCCGGGTAATTACTGCACTTCCGAGAGGCGCAGGAGATTAACTGGCTAAATGGTGCACGAAATGTGGTGACACAAAAGCGGCTGAAGCTGATAAATGGGAGGTTTGCAATTACACACTCTGCTCCCTCCCCCTGCCAGGCACTGGGAACCAACCCGGCAGAAACACACCCAACGTACGTCTCTTGGTAGAAAGAAAACGCCTAAGACCTGTAAATTTTACCAGGGCCGTGGCTCCGAGGCGCGGGCATGTAAGCCAGGGTCCAGCCTGTTCACCCTCCAAGTCCCTGAGCTCAGGTGGCAACTCTGGGCTGGAGCACTTCTCACCTGGAACAGTTTCTGGATTATTATTTTTGCACTGGGGGAGCATGTCATCGGGCCGGTTTGCATGCTGTTCACGCTCCCTGCCAGCAAATTTGAACAATGACAGATGTTTTTTGCACATAGCAGACCTTGAGTGTTATAATTAGTGTTTCAGGGGATGACTCATAGGCCCCTGAACCGGAATGAAAGCAAGCTTGGGGCCTGAGCATTATTTAGGGAGGTGAGGTAAACTCCTAGGCCACACAGATGGGAACTCCTCCTGGATCTAGACTCTCTCTGAGCCCCATCAGCCACTCCCCAGCCATGCAGAGAAAACCCCAAAACACACACACTTCTGGGGCAGGCCACTTACCATTCAGAGAACCTGCACGCACTCTGGCCAGGACCTCCCTACCTGGGCCTTCGTGAAGTCTCACGTGCTCTTCTTCCAAAGCGGTATCAAAATCAGAATCTACAAAGAGAAGAATCAAGAAGCGCCCCCAAATCAGACTCCCCAGAGACCTCCTCTTACTAGGTTCAACTAGCAACTATCCTATCAGATCTCTTTCTCTCCATGGGTAGAGATTTTCATATACTCACCTTTTCCTTTTTGTTTTTTAAGATTTTATTTATTTATTCATGAGAGACACAGAGAGAGAGAGGTAGAGACACAGGCAGAGGGAGAAGCAGGCTCCATGCCGGGAGCCCGACGCAGGACTCGATCCCGGGACCCCGGGGTCAAGCCCTGGGCCGAAGGCAGGTGCTAAACCACTGAGCCACCCAGGGATCCCCTCACCTTTTCCTTTAAAGAAAAAAAAGGCATTTGGTATTTTTTCAATTTGCTTTTTATTTACAGTACGTAGGGAAAATCTTTCTGTGGCAAAAATACAAATATATCTATCGACCTCTTCTTTTTTTTTGATGACTGCACACATTCCGTTATAGAACTCTGCCGTTGTGTATTTACCCATCCTTTATGGATAGAGATGTGGATTATCTCAAACTCAAATCCTCAAACCCCAAGTGAAAACTCTTATAGCTACATCATTACCAGTATCTTCTATGGCCAGATCCCTAGAAATGGACTAGGAGGTCAAAAGGGACACGCTCTTTTCAACCCACTTAATACGTTCTGACCATCTGCCCTCCAGAAAAGCTGTACAGATTCATACTTCTGCCTCCTGTTGCGGATGCCTATTTGTTGGCAAACGAGCCCTGTGATTAATATCACAATTTTCTAGATTCTGCTCGTTGCGTTGGCAAAATGGTATCTCATTGTTTTAATTTGTATTTGTTAAAAACCAACGTTTGGTACATTGGCTGCTTTTTCACGTTTGAGCCTTTGAATTCATTTTCTTGTGAATCAGACTAGGTTTAGGGCATGTCATTTTCTTACTGATTTGTGAAGAGTTCTTAAGATATTGAAAACGTTCCCTTCATTCTGCTGGTCACACTTGGATGTGTTGTGCTTTACAGAAAACCACTTTGTTCTTGTCTTCCAAGGCCTTAGAATTTGTTTGTTCCTTTATTACCCCTACTTGGGGGCAGGAAGGGATTTGCTGTCCCTCTTTGAAATCTCATTCCCCCTTCTACTTTTTTATTTTTTTATTTTTTTTTATTCGTGATAGACATAGAGCGAGAGGCAGAGACACAGGCAGAGGAAGAAGCAGGCTCCACGCAGGGAGCCCGATACTGGACTCGATCCCGGGACCCCGGGGTCACGTCCGGGCCGAAGGCAGCGCTCAACCGCTGAGCCCCCCAGGGATCCCCATACCTGTGCTCTAGATCTAATTTGCTTCTCTAAGTTTTCCCAAGACGAAAACTTAGATCAATGATTTTAGATCGTTCTTCTCTTTCTAGAGCATTCATGCGGTGACGTCCGTTTGTCTCTAAGCACCGTTCTGGCCGCGTCCCACAAATGAGCTGCATTTCCATTTTTACTCGGTCCGCAGCATTATGCTCCTGGGGTGTCCCCCTGAGCCCCGTGTTCTGGAGGAGTGTCCCGTTTCATTGCCGGCACCGGGGGATTTTCCGGCTGTTTGTGTCGACGGGCTTGCGGCACCTGCGTCCCGGCAGCGAGCGGAGCTGCCAACTGTCTGGCCGCCGCGACGGCTGGCGCCCGTCCTGAGAGGTGGGCGCAGGGCCCGGCGCTGAAGGCCGCCCATGTGTGGCTGTCGGGGCCCTCGGGCTGGCCCAAGGATGGTGCCCGTCCTCTCTGATGCCCGCCGGTGGCTCGGTCCCCTCCGACGGCGGGTGCCGAGTGTGATGGGAGCGGTGGCTGCACCTGTGCCCGCTGCCGAGCCCTTCTTAGTGAGCAGGACACTGTCTCCGGGTCGCTGGGGCCCGCAGGTCGTCCCTGGTGGAGCCTCAGGCCGCCGGGCGCCCAGCGCACAACCTCCCGTTTGCCCCACGAGCGACCAGTCGGTGCGTCGCGCCCCTTCCCTCCGCGCCCGCCGTCACTCCAGGTTCCCAGGCTAGCGCCGTGTGCGCCTCGAGATGGTGGATCTTGCACACGGGCCACCGCTTCAAGGTCTTGTTTGGAATCCTCTGTGGGGCGTGAGGTTTTTGACAGCAGGACCCCCAGCGAACCCTCAGCTGGGGCTTAGGCTTTGGGGCCGGGCGGCCGCTGCGGCGTGGGCTCGCTCGCCTTCCTCCCCGCGACAGCAAACTAGGCGGCCCTGCCTCTGTGGACCTCAGCCACGGGAGCAGGAGGCGCGTGGAGCTCCCCGCCGTGGTCCCCGCGGCTGCGGTCGCTGCTGCCCAACCCAGGACCCGGCCGCTCCCGGGCCCGCCCACCCAGACCCTGGTCACTGGGCCTGTGCTGCGGAGCCCGGTGCTGGCGAGCACAGTGGGAGCCACCAGCTCCAAATGGGGGGGGTCTTCAGTTGTCTGGGGGGTCTTGGGCTCCAGGTGGGTCATGCATGGGGCAGACCATCGCGGGGCGCCTGTGGGCTTGGTCCCCCCGAGCCTCACCCCCGGGCGCGGGATCCCCGCCTGTCGCAAGGCTGGCAGGTCTGCAGCCAGATGGGAGGCACGCGGTGGGCGCCGTGTGCTGGGCAGCGGGCTGGTGGGGCACGAGGCGAGGCCGCCGGGGAGTGGAGGCCACCACCACACGGCCCTGGCCCTGCTTTCTGGGTCTCATATGTGGGGCACGAGCCCCCCAAGCCCACGCACCCCCCGGGACGTAAGGCGCTTATCCCTTCCACGGGGGGAGCTGAAGCTCTGCAACGGGACAGGCCGAGGATTCGCACCTGGGGCCCTTGCTGCCCTGGCCATCCTGCTGCTCTGTGGCGCTCACGGTGGGCTGTGGGTGTAGGAAGTGCCGTCCTGTGGCCGACGTGAGGCCAAATGATCTCACAGCCTCTCCCTGAAGGTTTGCGTTCAGCACAGGGGCAGTGATGGCCCTGCCGCCGTCCCCCCAGCCAGCTGGGCAGGTGCCCTGGACCGCGTCATCCCGAGGCCTGGGCCAGGCGGGCCGCTCGGCCTCCTCGCCTGCCCAGGCGACACGGCCCGGGCGTTAGCAGGAGACGGCAGAGCCTTTGCCACTTCTTGGTTGACACGTTTGGCTGGTCGCCGCCCCGCAGGTGGAAGCTGCATTGGCACAGTTGCTAGCAGCTGCCACGTTACGGCTCTTCCCCTCGACGTTCCCGGGGACGCGGCCCCCCTCGTGTGCAGGGACCTCACCCGGGGGCGGCATTCATCTGTGGCCCTTGTGACCCAGAGAGGATCGTGGGGCATCCGGGTCCTCAGGTGTGAGCGGGTCCGTGCGTGACATGTCACCAGTGCCCATTAAAGGCGGGTGTTTTTCCCCGTGAGGCGACGTAAAGGGGCCGTGCCCTGCGTCGGGCCCCCAGGTGCCCTGCGTGGAGTCCGCGGCGGCCGCTTCACTTTCACAGGCGACCTGCCCCAGGGCCTCTTCTTGCTGACCCAGAGACATGCAAACTAGCTTCCAGCGTCTGTTTGGCAGCGAGCCTTGACGGGGGCGGCGTGCTCCCCCGAGCGGTGGGGAGGCCCCGCCAAGCTCACTCCCCCAAAGTACACGCCGCGCCTCAGCCCCCAGCGGCCCTGCCCCAGAGCCGCGTCGGAGCATCTGTGCCTTACCTGTTTATTCTGTGCATCTGTGACCAGGATGCGTCCCCTCGGTACCGGAAAGGCCCAAGAGATTATTTTTCAGGGTCTAGGAATACTCAAAAACGTTTCCATATATTGGGGCGCCTACGTCCATCGAGCGTCCGACTCTTGATTTCTGCTCAGGTCGTGATCTCAGGGTCATGCGATCGAGCCCTGGGTCGGGCTCCCGGCTGGGCCTGCAGCCTGCTTAGGATTCGCTCTCTGTCTCTCTCTTTCTCTCAAGAGAAAAAAATAAAGTTTCCGTATAAATCAGCAGTGATTGCCCGTTGGCGTCGATGGAGCACTTTTGCAATGACAAAAGTCATTTCTGAGAAAAAAAAACAAAAAAACAAAACCCGAGATTTTTGAAAATCACCGTTTCATTTAAAGGACCTTGCTTGACGACCCTTCCCTGGACCGCTCTCCAGCTCGAGTCCTCGGCCCCGCCGCCCCCGGGAGAGTAAGGGGAGGAAAGGCCGAGGCTTCGGGCGGCAAGGACACCGGCCGCCTCCGGCACTGGACCCCCAGACAGCACCTCCTCATAGCAGCCCTGTCGCCCTGAGAGCAGGGGGCTGGCGGGGCTTCCGCGGAGCGTGTCGGGCTGCGCGGGGCTGCCTGGATCTGCGCTGCCGTCGCCCCATCCCCACACCCGCTACCTGATCACTCTTCCTGCGACCGGTGCTCTTGCGGGGTGACGTTCAGCAGCAGAACAAGAAGAAAGGCCCCGTGGGTCCGAGTGCCCCCCGCCCGTCGGCTCGCACCCCGGCCCGAGGCCCGGGCCATAAGGGCGGGACATAGCTGGGATGACCCTGGGATCGTCCAGCAGTGACGACAGCCACACCCGACCCTTAGATGGGCCTCCCCTAGTCAGGGGACGGGCTGGCCTGGGGGGGCGTCTGCAGGCTGAGGATGGAGCCGCTGTGTCTGTGCCCACAGCCGGTGGGCCCGGGGGATGGGGGAGACGGGGTCTGACCTGGGGTGTGCCTCACGGGGTGGGCAGGCGCCCAGGGAGGGGACCCGGGGGCAAGGAAGCAGGGCCTGGGCCCCGGGGCGTCCCCGCTCGGCAGGACCCACTTGGGGGCCGGGACGTCACCCCCTGTTCCACCTTCTAGACAAAGTTGTTGACTTTTGCATAAAAGTGCGTATCAGCACCCAGTGAGGTCATCGCCCCGTGTCTCCAGCCGCATGTCCCCCAGGGGTCAGGGGGTGGCCAAGGGCTGGGCCAAGGTTGCTGCCGAGGCGGGATGTTGAGGGTGGAGACCCAGAGCCCAGAGTAGGCCCGCGGTCTGTCCATTTGCAGCCTGCGTGCTGTGGCGGCAGGTGGCTGCAGCCGTCGTGAGCCCGGGAGGCCCCAGTCCAGCCCGTGGGCCGCGTGGGAGGCGCGTGGTAAGCAGGGTGCACCCAGCAAGCTCCCAGGAGCTCCCACGTGAGCCCGGGTCGTCGTCCAGGCACCAGCGCCTCTCAGCTCCTCCTGGACGTGGAACGTGGGTCGCGGCTCCGAGCCTGCAGCTACCTGGACAGGGTTCCGAGGCCCCGGCCGGGGCTGCCCCGGGGCACACACGTCACCCGGGGTGGAGACCTCCAGGGGAGCCCGGGGACGCTGCACAGACTGGAAGGGAGCCATCAGTGAAAGCCCCTCGGGGAAGTGAGAACATCAGGATCAAGAGACCATGGACTCGTGTGGCTTCGACACCGTGGGTGTTGAGCCTGCCGGCGGGTCTCTCCACCCCGTGCTCTCGGGCGGTTGTTTGCATGTTTGCCTTTTAATTTTTCGAGAGGGACGGGGGTCCTCCGTCTGAGGTGGACGGGCAAGGTTTGGGAAGACGTTGACGTTTGAACCAGGTCTTGAAGGTCGCCCTCGGCCTAGGAGGGTGGAGAGGACGCAGGGGCAGGTGTGGACAGCGGGAGAAGGCCAGGGAGTCTTCTTTCCACCCTGTCGTATGGAACCGACCGCGTCTCGCGTCCCCACCCCTCACCTGGACTTCTCGGTGGCCTCATCCCCGCTCTTCCAATTTCCAGTCTTGCCTCCACAAGGCTTCTTCCCTTCCCGGTGTCCCGGGCGATGCTCCTGACACGTACATCCAGTGCCGTCGTCCCTCCGCTCAAACGTGTCCAGCGTGGAACCCAGACACCTGGCTGTCCCCTGGCCTCTCCCCAGCCTTGTGTCCCACCACTGTCCTGTTCCACCTTCTTGCTCTTCCTTGAACACGCGGAGTTCACTCCTAGCTCAGCACCTTGGCCTTTGCTGTTCCCTCAGCTTTGGGTGCTCTTCCCCCCGGCATTTGCAGGACTGGTTCCCTCATTCTGTTCAAGTCGCCATTAGATGTCACCGGTTGCGACCCTGCGACTCTATCTCCCTGTCCTCTCTCTCTCATCATCATCCCATGATGAAGGAAATGCTCCGGTGTCTGGACTATTCCTTGGAGAGCTCCCGCCACAGAAACGTTCTACAGGTGTCTTCTTATTCCAGAATGAAAGAACCTAGATTTTACAGAGTCTGCGTTAGCCGCTCCTGCTCAGCTAGGACCCCAAGGGTTGGCCTCTGTGGGTCGCACTCCCTGACCACCTCCGGATGGTCTGACGGGTTGAGCTCGGAAAGGAACCGAATTCGTTCAACAGGTGCTGTCGAGAGCTCGCCCCGTGTCGAGCGCTGCTCTCCGCGCCCGGGGTTCAGCCAGCTGAGAAAGTCCATCTCCCCCGACACATCACTTGTTACCATGGAGACGGGAGATAAGCCCACGTATGACCGTGTCGGAGACGGAGGGGAAGCCGCTTGCTTCATCACCTTGCTGGGAGGTCTTCCCGGAAGGATGATGTTGGGCAATTCAAAGCCCCCCCTCCCCGTGCTCTCTCGTTCTTTCTCTGCCTGAATTACTGTTTGCAAGGACAGGAGGAGGGCCGTGGAGTTGGTCTCCGTGACGGCAGCTTCACTGGGGTCCGATCAAGGCCGAGCCTGGCACCCACCGGGGAGCCCACGCTCAGATGTAGCCAGAGAGCCAAGAAACTGGGTGAAACCACCGTCTAGCAGGTCTTGTTTTCTGCTGCCTCGGCCTCGGAGCTGACAGCCGGTGGACAGCTTTGAAGATTGTGTTCACGGCCCATCCTCAGCTGAGACCGCGTGTCCACGACGTGTTACCTGTCGTATGTTAGGAGTCGCCAGAGCAAGGCCAATGGCCCCGGAACCGCGATACCGGGTTTCCTTGGTTTTCACAAGGCCTCAGGTCCCCGCCACAGCCTTCCCAGGAGGACATTTTCCCTGAAGTTAGGGAAGCCCCAGGACGGGACACGTTGGAACGTAGAGTAAATAATCCAGCTTCATAGTGTTAGAATCGTCACCGGCTGTTTTTCTAATGGACTTTTGTTTCTTTATTTTTTTAGTAGTTTCAGGTTTAATAGAAAAATTGAGTGTAAAGTACAGAGAATTCCCATAACTTCCCCTACTATCACCCTCTCGCTTGAGACGGTACATATGCTACAATCGACGAGCCAATGTCAGCACATTGTTATTAACAAAAGTTAATGTTTTTCTAACCAAACAAACAAGCAAGCAGCAGAATTGGGCCTATAAGTACAGGGAACAAATGGGCGGTTTCCAGGGGGGTGGGTGTGGGCAAAAAGGGCGCAGAGCGGTGTCCAGGCTCCCAGGCACAGAGTGACTGTGGTCACGGGGCGCCAGGCACAGCAGACGGAGGAGACCCGTGGGATCTGGTGTGTCTCGTGGGGACGGCGGAGGCGCGTTGGCGGCGAGCACAGCACGACCTTTAGGAGTGGTCGCATCGCTGTGCGTGCACCTGAAACTCATGTGATGCTGTGGGCCAGCCGTGCTCAAGAAATAATAATAATAGTCCAGAGAAGAGCATTAAGAAGTACCGATCGGCCCCACGGACTCAACCACAGGGTCGTTTAGAGCCATGACTGACGGCCGACAGTCACGGCTGAAGGGCGGACCATCCCGTTCTGCAGTGTGGGCGGTACTCGCGGGAAGAGCTCGGGTCTGAGCCTACAAGAGAAACATTCAGAAGGAGAAACCCCAAACTGCTGAGAAAAATGGTATCGCGCCCCCCCACACACACACACACACAAAAAATGTTCATACTTTCTAACGTTGAATTTAACCTGAAATCCGCAGTCTGCACTAGCGCTGATTCTCTGTGTCGTCCGTTCTGGGACGTGTGGCGGACGAGCCCCCGGCCGTCGTGAGTCCCGTGGGGTTGCTGCTCTGCCCCGAGTCCCCGTCTTTCCCTGTTGATCTCCGCGTCCCTCCTCCACCGCTGGCACCGACCCGTCTTCTCAGTCTCCGTATGTTTCCTTTTCTGGGATGTCCTAGAGTCGGACTCGCAGTTTAGAGCCCCTTTGGATTGGCTTATTTCACGTAATACGATGTGTCCAGTTCTCCAGTGTCTGGATGCACCACGGTCTGTCCTTCACCCCGAGGGGCCTCCTGGCTCCTTACAAGTGTCGGCGGTCAGGCCGCTGCACGCGTGTGCGCAGGTTTCCCTGTGGACCCGAGTTCCTGGTCATTTGGGTCAATACCAAGAAGCTCTGCTGCTGGACCACATGGTCCCACGAGGTTGCACTTTGCCGAGAACCACTCAGCTGTCCCCCAAGCAGCTGTACCGTCTCACCCGCGGGTTTGCTTCTCACATCACCTTCATTTATGGAGTCTGGTTGTTTCCTAGGCAATGCCTCGGAAGCACGCCGAGCGTCCGCCGACACCCTCTTCTCACCGCGCTCCCCTCCGGCCCGACGCGCAGGGCGCCCCCCACGTAGCTCCCGGGCACCCTCCCGCTCTTGCCTCAGCTGACCCGTCCCAGTGCAAAGTGTCCTCTTTCCGCTGCTCCCTCTTCCCTTTTGCTTCTCATCCCGACCCTCCCGACCCTCTTGAGCCTCTGCGGAACCCCGAGACTGTGAACCACCGGGATCAGGGGCTGTTTGTGCTCCGCCCGTCTCATGACAAGGGGTGGGCTTCCTGCCGTGCAGCCCGGGCACTTCGGGTTCTCACGGGGAGACCAACAGTCGTAAGGATGGAGGGAATCCCGGGGGGAAGCATCCGTTAAAGGAGAGCGAAAAAAAAAAAAAAAGGAGAGCGAGCCGATGAGTAGGACGCGGCTGGAGGCCGTTCACGGGCTCCCACGAGGGCCGCCACCCCGGGTCTGGGCTGAGGCTGCGCACCCTGCGCTTGGAGGGCCGCCCGGCAGGTGCAGAGCCTCCCACCCGCGTGCGCTATGGACCCCGCACGGCGTGGATCCCGTGTGTGGCGGCCCTGCTCTCCCTGCCCCGGTAGCAGCAGTGCCCCGGTCGTGGCGGCGGCGGGATCCACCCCCACAGGTGTCCAGAGCCGCGAGGCGCTGCCGGTGGGGGGGCTGCTCGGGCTGTCCTCGCAGGCTGCCTAGCGCCTCCTCCCCCGTGTCCGGGCCTTTCCCACCCGGGCGCTCCCCCTCCCGCCCCCGCGTCCGGGGCCCGGGGAAGCACTGTGCTGCGGATTGAGAAATGAGGGGTCACAAGAACTGCAGGGTGTTTTCCCCTCAGCTCTTCAGACTGCAGTTCCCAGAACGCGTTCCCTCTGCTTGCCCTGCTTCCCTCTCGGGCCTCGTGTGCTGCAGCGAGTCCTCCCGACGGCGTCGCCCCAGAGCCCCAGGCTCCGTCCACCCCCCGTTCCCAGGCCAAAGTCCCCCCATGTCCCGTTGCTCCTGGTCGTGGCCCGGGCGCCATGGTGCGATCTGCACATGGCTCTGGGGGTGTCCCGGGAGCGGCAGCGGGGAGGCCGGAGCTGTCGCCACGGGCTGCTCCGTGCAGGAATCAAGGATCGCTTATTTTGTCACCTCCTCCCAGTGTGGCACCTGCTCCTGCGCCAGTTGCTGGGGTGGCTGTGCTGGGGCCTGAGGGGCCCAGGGCTTGGCCTGGCTCGACGGGGGCTACGGGGCCGACCGCGCTGTTCCGAGGTCCAGGCAGGGCCTGGCGGGGGACGGAGACGCGGCACGGGGACGGACCTCGTGGATGGGGCGGGGCCCTCGCGTCCCATTGGACGCTCCCGGAGCTGCCATTCCATTTCTGAGTTTCCTGGCGGCCGGGTACCGACTCCCCGGGCCCACCTGGTCCTTGTGGGTGCAGCCGGCGCCCCTGCCGCTCTGGCCTGGCCTGGGCTCCAGCCCGTGCCTGCTCCCACTTTCCCTGGGACAGTCCCGCGTAGCCTCGCCATCCGGGGCCCGGGGTTCCCTCGGGGTTCCCGCGCCCCACGTGCCGTCGCTTCCCGGCACCTCACCGCTCGGCCCTGGCCCAGCCGTGGCTGACTGAGCAGCCTCGACCCTCCAGCCAGCGGGGAGGGCAAAGGGTGGACCTGCGTGGGGGGGGACACGGGGCCGGTCCTGCCCGACGTGATGCGGGGCGCATCCTCAAGAGCCCATTTTTTCGATAAAGACATTTTGCCCTGAAAGCTCCTTGTTTCGGAGGTCGGGTCCTCTTAGAGCAGGTCAGCGCGGCACGTCGAGGAGGCTGATGAGGCCTGAGCTGGGGCATCGGCAGGGGGGCGGGCGGGCGGGGGCGCTGGGCTCGAATGCGGGGTGGGGGGTGGATGATGCTGTGGTTCCCCAGCCCCGCCCCGAAGCCAACAGGAGCAGCAGCTCAGGGATGAGGCGACCTTGCGTTTGAACACCGGGCTTGGGGTTGGGGTCGGGTGCAGGGCAGCATCCGTGGGAACCTGCGATGGTGGGGCCCATCCCACCCCCTTTGCTCTCGTGTGGGACGGTCTGTTTCTCTGTGTGTGGAGCCTTGCGGAGGCCGCGCGAGCAGCTGTCGTCCCTACGTAGGACTGAGGATGCCAAGGGCTGGGCAAGGCCAGTGATGGGACGCGGCCAGGGCCTGACAGCAAGGGCAGCAGTAGTGGGGGGCTGAGTGGGGTCAGACCCTCCTGCTCTGACCTAACGACTGCATCAGGAAGGAAAACGGTCCAGGGTTGCACGCGAGCCACCCGTCTGCTCATCTCATCTCCGGGACCCCAAAGGTCCCCCCTCGGTACTTGGGCTGTTCCCCATCCGCAGATGCATCGACAGGGTTGCGGGGAACCCCTAGGAGCACCCGGGCAGCACCGGCTTCCGTAATGTCGTGGTCATGAAGTGCGGCCTTAGGCACGTCCAGTGGCCTCAGCACTGACGCCCCCAGGTCGTCAGGAGGGCGGCCGGGCACCAGGCCCACTGACCCGAGCGCATCCCTCGTGGGTCGTGAGCTGGTCCAGACGGTGCTGAGACGGAGCTGGGGCGAGCTCGTGGAGGACCAGACGAGGGCCTCGCTCTGTGCTGACGTTTGCCGTGAACGTCCTGCCGACCTGAAGGACAGTGACGGCAAAGCAAGCTCGCTCGCCGGGTTTGCTCCGTGGGATCCTCACCCAAGGCAGGGCCCCACCTGCAAGGAGTGCGTGTGCGGCCGTGTGTCCGCCCACGGCCCCAGCCCCGGCCCTGGATCCTCCCCGGTTCCTGGAGTTCAAGGCCGGCAGGCGTCCGGGCCCAGCTCGGGCATCCACAGACGCAGAGCCTGCGAGGCGGGGCGGCGAAGCGAGCGCCGGGGCTGACCCCCCGCAGTGACCCCGCGGCTTGGGCTCCTGGCCTCTGTCCCCCGCGTCACGGCGCACGCCTGTCCCTCGCGGGAGAGCACACGGGGAGCTGGTGTGCGTCCCCCGTGCTTCACGGAGGAGTGCGAGCCAAGTCGGGCCCCGTGGGCTGAGCCTGCAGCACCTGTCACCCGTGAGCTGGGTGACCTGGGGCACATGCTTCGTCCCCTGCGCCCTGACTTCCTCCAAAATGGGAGCGCGGTGGTACCGCCTTCCTGGACTTGCTTTGACCACGGAGACTCCGCGGGGCACGTGGTCAGTGCCGGAGCTCACACTGCGGCTCGCGGGGACGCATGGGCGGGAATCCTAGGACGGAGCCACATGCGGACAGAGCGGGAGGCCCCTGAGGCACAGAGACATGTCCCACATCGCGGCTGCTTCTGGGCAAAGGGGTCAGGACCTCACAGGCCCGGGTCTGTAACCGGAAGCTGCCCCTTCCCCGCGCGGTTGGCTTGTTTGCATCGCGACACGCCACCTGCCGCACGGCAGACCTTTCAAATGACTTCCCTGGGGGACACTCTGCTCGGGGGGCGGGTCCCACCTGCCCTGTAAAAGCAGTGACCAGATGCTGGGACGGTGAAAGAAAGGGCGCTCTGTGCCGCAGGCCCGTCTCCCGGGGTGATTCATTCCCACGTCACGTATTTTCTGCGCTCTCCCTGCTGTCCCCAGAGCGTCCCGATCCCGTCCGGCCAGTTCTTCCACAAATCCCTGTGCCGCCGGGCCCGACACCCTCCGAGGTGTCACTGAGGCCTCTGGGCACCGGGCAAGCGTGAGCCGTGGGCCCCTCCGTGGAGAGGAGCCGTGGGCCGCCCTCCGTGCGCCGCGCCAGCCGGGACGTGGGTGGACAGTCTTGCGGGGACAAGCTCACTGCCCCCCGGTCCCTCCAGCGCCTCCTGGTCCCAACCGCGCTGTGTCTTCTTTCTCTTTCTTCTACTCGGTTGTTTTTTTTCTTCTTCTTCTTTTTTCTTTTTTTTCGTTTTTTTTTTTTCTTTTTTTCTCTTTTTTTTTTCTACTCAGTTCTTACCCTGAAACCAGCGTTGCCACCTGAGCCAAAACCTCTTAGGTTTAAAAATCCTGAGGTCAGGCCTCGTCCCAGCGTCCGCTGTGCCGTTGAAATCGCACCGTGTTTGCGGGTAAAGCTTGATGTGGGATGAAATTCCTGTCCCCGAGGCCCGGGTGTCGCGTGGCCCCTTCAGGCCCTGCTGTGCCCACACGGTCGCCCCTGCGAGTCCTCGGTAGACCTCAGCCCTGCTGCGGGGCCCTCGCTCTCGGTACCCTCGGCCTTCTGCGCTGCTGCTGCGCCCCTCGTGACCGTCCAGCCCTGGGTACCAGGCCACGGGGGCGGGGGGTCCTGGCTGCACCCCCAGCACCCACCCTCCCCCTCTGCACCCCTCTTCCGCCTGCATTGGCTCCTGACCTGCAGGACCCGGGCGTCCTCCTCCAGAAGGACCCTCCCTCCGTCCCCCGACACCAGCCTCACCCTCACCCTTTGGCTCGGGTGCCCTGGCTCATGGATCTTAATATGGAGGAGACGTGCAGCTCTTGACTTCTGGGGGGAACAGTGGACCCCAAGGTGGACTGGGCTGGAGCCTGGGTCGGAGCCTGCCAGATGCCAGGGCGGGGTTCCCGGGGGCCTGAGGTGCTTCTCCCAGACTGGACGCCAGAGCAGGTGTCACGAGGGTGTCCTGATCCCACGTGCAGGTGCAGGGCTGCCCCGGGGGCCCAGGGCACGGAGGGCCAGCACCTCGGGACAGCCCGGCCCGTCAGTGCACAGGCTGCGCGGTGGCTCCGGTCTGTGAACCCACAGGACACGTGGATGAGCCTCTTTTTTGACTTTCTGTTGGAAACTTTAAGTTCGGAACAGCTGAGCCCTAAGCACCGCAGTCCTTGCCCCGAGGGCCGGCCCGGGCGTCCGCGCTTCTTCGGGTGAGGATCAGCTTTCATGGGTCATTTCTTTTCCCCACTTCACCGCTTCCCCTTTTCTCTTTCCTGAAGTCTGTGATCCAGGGATCCCCCTATTTGCAGCTACTTAGGCAGGAATGATGCAAAGGCAGCTGCCGGGGGGCCTGTGGCAGGCAAGAGGACCCGTGGCCGGGCCGCGGCCTCCATCTGAGCCCTGTGTGGCCTTGAAGCCGCCGTGGTGGCGCCGGTGCCGTCCCCACTCAGGTGCCCTGTTCTTCGGTCGGGCCGCAGGGCCTGCCGGGACACAGGTTCCTGGACGGCCTCCACCCGGCTGCCCGCTCGCCGTGGGGGGATCAGAGGCACAGACGCCTCCGGAACAGAGGCATGGACTTGGCCGGGGCCCGCGGGGTCTGCCGTTCGTGCACCCTGGGGCTGTGGCCGGGACCGGCGGGTGGCGGGTAGGGCGAGTGCGGTGCTGACTCGGCGCCGGCCTGGGCCTGGGCGGACCTGGGCTCGCGCTGACTCCAGGGCCTGGGACAGCCCTCGCCCCTGCAGGCCTCGCTGCCTCCTGTGAAACCACGTGTTTGCAGGGGGACGGGGGGCGGGTGGCAGGGAGGCCGGGAGACGCGGCATCGAGGGTGACGGTGGGACCAACTGAGGCATGAGCCTGCGGGCCAGGCCTGGAGAGCAGAGGCCTCCCCCTCATCAGCACCAGCTGTGGCCGAACCCGGTTGGGGGGGCAGCGCGGGGCGGCTGCTGCTGCCTGTGGGATTCCGGGGGTGTGCAAGGGAACCTCCCTGCGGCTCCGATCACAGGGAGAGACCCAGTGGCCCTCTCTGTGGGACGACAGGTGTCACACACTCCGACTGGTTCCCACCGTGCCCCGGGGCTGGCCGCGCCGCAGGGAGGATCCACGGTGCACAGCCCGCCCGGGGGCGAGGGTCCCGCCGCCTGGTCCCGGCCGTCCTGGCTCCACCCACGGAGAGGACACAGCGGGCACGGACGCGGCGACTACCTCATGGTTCGGGGACACCTTGTGGCGGCCGTCGGCGCCTCCTCCAAGGTACGCGAGGAGTCGTCGCCATCTGCGTGTCCCTCGGGCCACAGAGTGTGTGGTCGCCAGACGCGGGTCCGAGTCCTTCCAGAGCTTTCCCGCCGGGACGGCTTGCAGGGGGAGGCGCGGAGGGACCGGAGCAGCTCCAGCCCGCAGCGCCCTCCCCGTGGCCCGTGGTCCGCACCGCCTCCCCCCTGCCGCCGGCCGGTGCGCGGCCCCGTGCGTGTCTTTGCTCCTCGGCCCTAGGAAGCCCGTCTGATTTCGCGCACGCGGTTGCGTAGGCCCCGGGAGGTTCCTTCCTCGTGGGCGCCGTGCTGCTGTTTCCAGGATCCCCTGGCGCCGTGGCGTGAGGGCACCGAGCATCCCCGCCGGCGGGCGTGTGCGAGGGCCCCCCCCAAGGTCTCACGGCGTCCCCTGCTCGCCTGCGACCCGAGGGCGGGCTGTGATGCTCTGCGGTTGCAGCCTTGGAAATCTTCACGTCTTACCTTTAAATTTGTATTTTGTGCGTGAAATCCCGCAAGCCCCCTGACCGCCACCTCCCTGCCTCCCCGAGGGCTCGCGGCCCCGCCGCCGCCCTGGGAGGGCCCAGACCCGAGGTGTGGGTGTGAGGGGCTTGCACCCCAGGGCGCCCGCAGTACGGCGCGGCGGCAGGTGCCGTCATCCCGAGCTGGCAGCTCCGTGGCAAGGCCAGTGGGTGACCAGGCAGGGACGAGGCCCCCTCGGGGTCCCCCAGCGTCCTGGCGGGGAGGCTGTGATGCCCTCGCGGTCGCTGTCTGCGGGGTCGGGGTCCCCGGGGAGGAGCAGTACTAGGGTGCCCTGCCCCGCGGGTCACAGCGCGTCGTCCGCACGTGCTCACGTGTCCCTGGGCCGCGGGTCCCCCAGGAATCCACGTGCCTCGAGAGAGGCGGCGTAAAGCCCGAAAGGGCCGTGGCCACGGCCGGCGACACCGATGCACTTAACGCCCCTGAATTGGACGCTTAAAATGGTTGCAAAGTAAATCTTTTGTTTCGAGACAACTTCAAAAGTTACAGAGTAGCAAAGAAACAAACCGGAGCGCAGGGGCGCGGGCGGGCAGAGGGAGGCGGGAAGGACGGAATCGGCTGGCACTGAGCTGCCCCAGCGGCGGTCCTTGCCCTGGGCCCCCCGGTTCCCGGCCAGCCCGGCCGTCGCCCCTCCAGCGCCGCCCCCCGGCCCTGAAGGCTTTGCCAGCGGATGCTCACCTGTCCTCTTCTCCCCGCACAGGTGTCCTGCTGGCCGCGGGCCAGGCCCTGGAGAACAGCACGTCCGCCCTGAGCGGTGAGTCCTGCCCGGGGGTGCGCGGCGAGCGGGGGGAGCGGGCGGGCCGGTTCGTGGGGCCTCCCTCTGGGCGTCCCCAGGGGCCCCGGCCTGGGCTCGGCAGGCTGTGCCCCAGGGTCCCGGGTGCAGGGGCAGGGGCGGGCGGGCAGGGGCGCCGTGGAGCTGGGGACTCTCGGAGGTGCCCCTAGAGGGGAGCCGGGGTTCCCGAGCCGCGGTCTGCTCCTGCCCGCTGGTCTCTGTTCGCTGCTCTGGGGGTCACCTCGGGACATTTCGAGGGACCTTGCCCTGGCTTCAGAGTCCTGGGCGGCGTGGGAAGAGTGGGAGGCCACGCTCCGGGCCCGGAGCATCCGCCGCTGGCGTGTCTGGCGCTTCGCGGCGCCCGGTGCACTCGTAGTTGTGTGGGGCCGCCGCGGGGGGAAGCGACGTGACTGCTGCTCTCTAAGCCGCGGCTTTGAGTTGTACGTTTCTCCACGTTGCTGCAAAGCCTTGAGATGCATCTTTTTAAAACGTCACCCTCGGGCGCCCGGATGGCGCGGTCGGGGAAGCCGCTGGCTCTCGGTCGGGCTCAGGCTGCGGTTGGGGTAGTGGGGCCGCGCCCCGCGTCGGGCTCCTCGCTCAGCGCCTGAGGTCCCCCACCCCTCCCCCAGGCTTGTAGGGGACTTGCTCCCCCCACCCCGTAACTAATAAGTGGATCTTTCTGAAAACGTCGGGATCCACGAAAACGGACTGTGTGGTTCAGTTCGCTGCTCCCTGCTGGGCCTCACATGGCGTCCAGTTAAATCACGGTGCCCCCCCCCCCCGCACACCCAGGGCCTTTCCCTTCGGTCGGGGGCTTTCCTCGGGGTGCTCCCTGGGACACGAATATCCTTGTGACCCCCGCGGCGAGTCGCCAGCTAGCCCTCCGCGTGCAGGGAGCCAAGTTCCTCGCCGGCAGTGTGAGTCCTGGGCCCCCGCTGGATGCCCCCCACATAGTCACCCGAGGGAGGTGTGCGCGGGGAGGGGCGGTTCCTGTGCGTTCACGGTCCTCCAACCGGCCGCACGGCGCCCCTGTACCCTGCTCGTCTCTTCCACTCCTTGTCCCTCCAAACGCTGGGAGACGATGCTGCCTCTGTAGCCCTGAACCCTCCCCTCGGAGCCATCACCCTTGAGGCACTCGAACCCCGAAGGTGTCCAAGCCACTTGGGGGCCTATGATGCCACGGAAGAGGATGCCTGGCTCCCCCGTGTTCCGCTCGACCAGGGTGGGCGGGCGCATCCCAGAGCGGTGCCCCCGAGGCCCGGGGTCAACCAGAGTGTCCACCTTTCCTCCCCTGTCAGCGAGGGCTCAGCTGTGCGTCTGTGGGGGGTGCGGTGGGGGCCCCCTGGCTGCCTCCGGGCGTCCCGGCTCACATCCTCAGCCCCATGGTCCTCGCTGTAGGAGCCGAGAGGCCAAGAGCCAGCTCCTGTCCTGAGTCACCTGCGGGTGGTGAGTCGCAGTGACGGCAGACGCTGATGCACCCCAGCGCCGCTGCCTGCTGCCTCCTGCCCCTCTGCAGCCCCTCACGCCGGCGGCGGAGCCCCGGGGC
Organism: Canis lupus dingo; assembly: GCF_003254725.2. Classification (NCBI taxonomy): domain Eukaryota; kingdom Metazoa; phylum Chordata; class Mammalia; order Carnivora; family Canidae; genus Canis; species Canis lupus. Next base: position 69,916,616 of record NC_064252.1, on the reverse strand, counting down.
CACCCCGGAGCCTGTCCCCTCAGGCGCCGCTCCTGCCCAGGCCCTGGGGGGCCTCCCGGTGTTTCGGGGACAAGCGTGGGAAGACCTGCCGTGCTCATCCCGGAGCGCCGGTCCTTGCTGCGCTGCTGACCAGCCTCTGTTCCCGTTTCTGAATTTGCTTCTGCGCGAACGTCTCTGTCCCAACGAGTCCCCGATGTTCACTCTTCCTCTTCACGGCGTGTCGCCAGAGAGCCGGTCACGCCCTGCAGGGCTTCACAGCCCCCGTGACGGGCAGAGGGCGCCGTGTGCCGGCTGAGAGCAGGGGCAGTGCCACAGCCCCGAGCACCGGGCGGGCACCGGGAGAGCCCAGCGTCGACAGGGGCCTGTGGAGGGGGGACGTGGGCTGCTTGCCCGGCCCCCGCGGGCCCCTCAGCTGTGGGCCTCGGGCCCGGGCAGGTGGACGGAGCAGCTCTCGCCGTTTGTACTCCCGCTCCACCTGCCCCGCGGGACCCAGGCCGGAGTCCGGAGAGGGCTCGGCCAGGGGACAAGTCCAGACGGCGGCGGTGGTGTCACGGCCCCCTCGCCGAGGGCTGGGGCTTTGCAACCGCATCAGCTTGTTTGCTTCACTTCCTCTTCCTTGAGGGCAGCCGTACTTCTCTCGGAGACGCCCCAGCCCCGGGAGGCCTCGACCACCCCCGCGCACCCCACTCTGACCAGACGCAGCCGAAATCCTGTTGCGGGTGCAGCGCAAACGGGGGGGGCCAACCCCCAGCCACTCCCTCCACCCCCGCCGTTGGCGTGTGTGTCGCACTCTTGGCCTCGTCAATAAGCAACGCCGTTTGCGACCGAGCTCGGTGGGAATCTGCGTACGTGCAGGAGAAGTAAGCGTGAAATGAACCTGCACACGCCCGTCGCCCAGCTTCAGCCACGAGCATCGGCTGCCGCTTTTCTTTCCTCGGTTCTTACACCGTTTGGATTTTCTCCCTTGGCGGGGACGTGTGAGAGCAGAGCCTGTGTCACTTGTGAATGTTACTTAGAGCCCAGACGAGGACTTGGGAAACAAAGCCAGAGTCGCATCACAGCCACGAAAGCAAGAGGAGCCCTCTTGTCAGATCCTTAAATCCGGAGGGTAGAGGACGCTGCGTTCGGTTTTGGGTTGTGCTTCGCTTAATCTGCTTTTCCTTTAATGTCTTCATATTTTGCTCTCTACTTACATTGCCTTACACTACTTACACTGCTCGTCGAGTGTGCTCTTTAGTGTCCTGGGAGACTGACTCGCACCTCTGCGTCCCTCCTCCCGACCCCTTTGTGCTCTGGATGTCGGCAGGCACCTTCCTAAGTCTCAGAGCTGTCCACTTAGCTGCAAAGACGGGCTGTTGTAGGACAGACGCTGCAAAGCTCCATCCATGACGTGACTGTGCAAGTCTCTTCGCTCTTAACGGGCGACAGGCCTCGGAAACAGTAACGGACATAAAAAGGTTTTCATACGGGCAGCCTCGGTGGCGCAGCAGTTTAGCGCCGCCTGTGGCCCGGGGCAAGATCCTGGAGACCCGGGATCGAGTCCCACGTCAGGCTCCCGGTGCATGGAGCCTGCTTCTCCCTCTGCCTGTGTCTCTGCCTCTCTCTCTCTGCATCTCTATGAATGAATAAGTAAAAATCTTTAAAAAAAAAAAAAAAAAGGTTTTCATACACTCTCGAGTGCTCACACCGGAGGCCTAATCAGGATTCCGCTCTCACGTTTCGATGGAGCAGCACGGAGAGAGTTGCAGACCCTGAGCGCCAGTTGAGCGTGGGGCATGAACCCCCGGGAACGTGTGGCTTTCTTGTGCTTTCGGGGGCGGGAGGAAGTTCCATGATCTTATCACTTGAAAGTTGCCCTTGGCCTTTCTTGTTGAGGTTTCGTTGGTTTCTCCCAATCTTCCTCCCTCTCAGATTCCTAAATGTGAGGCGTAAACTACGCCAGACGCATAGGAAGCTGCATTAGTGTGGTCAGTAAGTGCTTTTCAGACATCTCCTTTGGGGGGGACGCTGGGGAGACACACGCCTTGGGCTGGCGGTCAGGAGTCGGGGCGTTGGGCCCAGCCGGTCGTGTTGCTGAGCCCCTGGGCAAGTTGTTTGTCTGTCTCCCGTTTGGATCGGAGTTTCCTCACCTGTTGGACTTGAATCGGGAGGAAAGAGCCTGTGAGATGTTTCACGTGACCACTCTGATAAGTTGGTAGACATTGCCCGGAAGGCTCTGTTGGGAAGGGTTGGAAGGCTGCCTTCAGGCTCTCCGGAAATACGGCCACGATCCATGCCTGACACCCGCCATGGACCCACGGCAGGGAGGCAAGAGTGCGACGGCCTTGTATTTCATCCTCTTGGAATCAGATGTCCTTTTGCATTTAGGTTCTCAAATTCTAGTTGCTGGGGCCAACGGAGCAGTCCTCCCCGACCCTTGTCCTATCGTGTCCCCACCACACGATAGCACGGGAACTCGTAATCCAGCCTCATAATGACCGAAGGCCACCTCAGCTGACCGCTTAGTGGGGGATTTAGGAACCGAATGCTATGGGAGTGAAGTCAGTAGTCTGGGGTTAAGGCGAAATTTTTATCTGGTTGGTTGTTAATTTGTAAAGCATGCAGAGAAACCTAGCTGGAGGCGGAAAGAGGGTGGCATCACCTGCAGCTTAGAACACCTGTCACACCCTCCCAAGAAAGGAGTTATGACCTGTCTTCAAAAGGAACCTTTTAACGCCCCTTAAAAGGGGCAGAACACAGCCGGTGAAGTTGCTGGGTGGCTCCTTGCTTAACCCTCTGAAATACTGCGCATTTCCCAGGCCGCCCGTCTGGTTCTCATGTTTTCGTGAGACTCGCTGTAATGGCCGAGGGGTGTGGCGAGGCCCTTCTCAGACACCTGGCAGCAGGCTCCGAGCTTCCCCCTGCCGTCCGCCTTGCCCGACGTGTATGCCTCGCGGAACATCCGAACCTCCGAACGTCTCCTTGCCGTCACCCGTGTCTAACACCACCCAGCTGGAGTGGGGGAGTGTTTGAAGGCTCCCTTAGGGTAGAGTCTCAGGGCTTTTTCAGAGGTGGTGGTGAAAGGACATGGAAGGATCTTATTATGCGGTGGTGGTTTATCATGGGAAGGTCTCCAGGACCGCCGGCTTGGGGAGACGGAGGTCAGACTCGGGTGAGGACGTTGGGCCTAACTCTGCGGAGCGGGCGAGCTCCGGCTGGGGGTGCACGGAGGGAGGGAAATCAGATGACAGGAAAAAGCCTCTGAAGGCGTTGCCTGTTTGGGAAACAGGTAGAACACGGGCCGGCCGGCAACCAGGAGATCTGTTTATTGCTCATCTCGCCTAACAAAAGCTTTTCAGAACTGCACACTGCTTCCCCGTTCCATTGTCTGGAGTTTTCCCACGTGGAACTGAAGTCATTCTAAAATTAGAAGGCTCACGTGTTCTACCCAGGTACACAGTTCACTGTTCCAGATACGTGTCTGTAGCGCAGGAGGTGCGGCCTGCCTTGGAAGGGGAAGCGCCTACACCTGCGTGTGCTGGGACTTGCTCGTTTCAGAGAAGGTCTGGAGGATCGTGGGGCCTCCGCAGAGAGCGAGGGATTCTTTGCGTGCCTCTCTAGGATCTATCCCTGTCGTGCCATTGCTCATTTCACCTTCTACGTTTTGCAAAGGAAACGATGCTGGATGAGAGGGAGGGTGGCTCAGGGTAGCAGACAGGCCTTAGGATGTGAAATCCATGATGACAGTTCTGACTCCCCAGCTGTGTGGCCTTAGTAGAGCTCCTCAAAACCCCAGAACCTCAGTTCCCCATCAATAAAATCGAAGAGCGGCATTAGGCAGTGTCCTTTCAAACCAGAAGTCACAAAATCACTCTCGTGGGTCACGGCCAACATTTTTTTTAAAAAATGAGATTGGAGAGCTGCGAATAGAGAATGTCAAGTACATCGTGTGAAGGAAGGACAAGGAATGTCTCATGATATTCTTGTTTTAGTTATGAATGGACTCCTTCTGACTGGCATTCCTTGTCATTTACCCGTATAAGCCGTCCCTGTATTGCACCCCCCGTGATGTCCAGGCCTGATTTCTTTAGTGTGAGAACTTGGACACTTAAAGTGCCATAAATCCCTCTAGACCAGCACAGTCTCCCCTCCACATACACCTAATTTCTTTATGCTTGTCGTGCTCACCTCTAATTTAAAGCAGTTATTTCCATCTACTCGCCTCTAGCAAGTCTTTCCAAAACACTCAACTTGTAATAGAAACAACAGCTGAGGCACAGGTATTTCATTTGCTTTATGTAATACGTAATTAAGTTACATAAGTACAACGAGTACAACCAAAGTAAACAGGTTTGGGGACAAAACATAAACGTCCTCTTGATAAATAGACAGCTTCACTGGTAAAAACAGAAATGGACTGGTAAACCAGACTAGCCAACGAGCTAAAATGTTGCATGCGGCGAGCGCTGGTCTTGATATTTCTAGGAAAGGACGGGATTGCATCAATCAAGAGCTTGGTTCAGGTTGAGCCCAGCTAAGAGACCATCTGCCATCTTTGAAAAGAGCAAGGCAAGTGACAAACTTGTGGATTTTTTAAAAAATCAAGGCCAATAGAAGCTTACTGTTCTCCCACTTCTTTAGTTTCGGGCATTTATTTAGCACACATTTATTAAATACCACCTCTTCCCAGGCACCCCAGGGTTAGACATGAGAATTAAAGAAGCCCGGACGTCAGAGGGCATAGGGTCAGACGGATAATGCGGATGACTTTTGTATCTCAAGATAAAGCATAAACATGGACAAAGCCTTGATCTATCAAGGTGGATTTCTCCGAGGACAACACCTGCTTTGACCGTATTCTGACTTCCAGCCCATATTTCTTATTCTTTGTCAAATCGTGTCTTACTCTTTCTTTTGTTCCTGCATCTACTGTGAGCTTGAAGACAATAGTCAGAAAACGTGAACGTCTCTCTGAAGGGTCCCGCTGTGAAGGGCCGCAGAGGAGCCTGCAGGGGGTCTTCAGCCACATCAGTGTAGAACTCTGTCTCCTCAAAAGGGAAAAAAGAGGCTCTGGGTCGACAAACAGTGAGGAAACAGAAAGGAACAGGCAACGATTCCCCTACGGTCGCGGACAGAGCAGGATCAAGGGCGCTGTACGGGGCGGGCCCTGCAAGACGGAGTCTGCATGTGCTCACTTCCCCGCCGAGGTCCTTATTCAAGAGGATACTTCTCTTGTAGAAATCCAAAATGCCTTGGGCAAAAAAAAAAATACACCCACAGGGTGTAGACAAAGCCAAGAGTTGCTCGTTTAGTATCTCCAGCCTGGAAAGAGGAGTTAATTCTTGAAGGACACGACGCTGCACTTGTATCAGGCTCACTGTTTTGACTCAGCAAAGCCCCAACAGTTAAAAACAAAGAGCAGAGCAAAATAAAAAATAAAAAAATAAACACAAAGAGCAGAAAACTTTCAGATGAGATCTACGTTTCTGAAAAAGGAACGGCTCAGCAGGCCGATGAGTAAGATCTGGGCTGTCTGGCTATGGAAACAACAAGATGCCAGGTGACGCCTCAGACTTACGACGTTTTAAAGGTGCAATAAAAGCTACATATTGATTTGCGGGGGGAACAGTGCGTCTTGCTCGGTTGGGCCCCGGGCGCTGGGCTGCTTTTCCGCGTGATCGGTCCTCCTTCTGACTGTGCCAGGCACCGCATGTCGCAAGAACAGAATCTGGCGACACACCAGCGTAGGTAAAAGGGGATTGATTTTTAAGGAATCCGCCGTTTGTCTACCCGGTGCCTCCCGCGAAGATAATTCTATTCCAACTCATTCTGTCTCTGGTCTCTGTGCCTCCTCGCTCGGGGTCTCCAGAGAGAATCCTACTGGGTTGTCTCCCTTGATGAGGCGCCCGCCAGCTGCTGCGGCGGGTTGGCAGGGGAGTGAGCTCTGGGTAATGGGAATGTAGGTGATTGTGATCTCCTTTGTACTTTCCCGTTTTTTACCACGTCAGCAACGAGCATATTCTAATGCGATAATCAGGAAGAAAGGGATGGGGCCCTATTTTTAAAAGGGAAGAAGAGGCAGTAGCTGCTGTGTGCCTGCGAGTCTGGCGGCCAGGGTGGGTCGTGCCAGGCCCTCCCGCACCGTCCCGTGACTGCGGCTGTCCCTACGGCTCAGGTGCGGTTTCTGGGGACCTGCCCTCCCCCGGGACCCCACAGCTTGAGGCCCACCCTGCTCCCCTGCATGGACGGCAGGCCCTCCAGGGACCTTTCTGTGGACAGATCGGCCCCGATCCAATAGTAACCCGTCCACCTCCCAGTTCTGGGGACGCTTCTCTCGGCTCTTGTCCCGCAGCCCCTTTGGCCCCTGGATCTTGATCGACTTTGCAAAAACTCGAAGTGCCTGACACTTCTGGGTTTCAGAAGAGAAGTTGGGCCAATCCGGGCCATGGGGTCAGTCCCTAGAATGTGAGTATTTGCAACTCGACAGGCGAAGTTCAGATTGCGCCTCTGCCACCTACCAGCTGTGAGACCTCGGGTAAACGACCTGACCTCTCTGTACCTCGGCTTCCCTGCCTGTAACAGGAATCTAGTAGCACCTGCTCCTCTGCTCCTGGGGCTCCCCTGAGGAGGGAGAGCTGCTGCACCGGGCACTCGGAGCTGTGCGCGTATACAGTAGGCGCTCCAAACGCGAACGGCCGCTGCTGCCTTGCTCCTTTGGTTATTGCTGGCACGTGTATCAGGCTCATAGGTGCCTTCTCCTGAGGGCAGGGACGCCCCTTCCCTCGGACTCTTGCTCCTCCTCAGCCGGATGGTGCCGGTCCTGGGAGTCTGTGCTCGTGGTGCAGGCGGAATGGGAGAGGGGGTCAAAAGGTACAAATCCCCAGTCCTAAATAAGTCCCAGGGATGTAACGTGCAGCAGGGGGAGCGCGGTCAATAACGTCGCGTTTCACGTTGTGTGGCCGTGTGGTGACGGGGCACTGGGCTCACCGCGGTGCGCGGTTCAGGGTTTACATTTAGTCCTAAAGGAAGCCTCTTACAGGTTTCTCTGAAATGACCATTAGTAGGCTAATGAACTGCAAGGGATCAAAGCTGCAGGAGGTCGAGGTGACAAGGTCCGTCCGTCCGTGGAGATGAAAGCAGGGCCCCGGGCTGTGTGCAGTGCTCCCCACCCGCCAGCTGCCGGTGCATCCAGTCGGGGTGGCTCCTAGGTTAGAAATTCCCACGTTATTCTCAGGGCTTAAGCGGTCCTTGATTTCAGCTTCTCATTAGCAGGTCAGGGAATTGTGCCTTTTTCATCTGTTTCAGTGCAGCTTGATGGAAAAGTGCTTAAAAATACAGAGGAGGTGAATGCGATGGCACGCGGGGTCCGGGCCTTACCTGCCCCTTGGGGACGTGAGCTCGGGTGAGTTTTGTCACCACTCTGTGGCTCAGTCCCCCCCCCCCCCCCCCCCCCCGTAGAGTGAACAACCCGGCCTGCCTCGCAGCATCCTTATGAGGACTCAGCAAGATGGCATACGGGAGGGAGGCGGTTGAACCATGCCAGGGCGTCCGTCACATAAACCTTTCGGTTTAGATTTGCAAAGCTAGACAAGCAGCAGCAGCCACGGAGAGGTGGTATGTGACGTACCAGGAGGGCCTGAGCCGGCTGGCGGCACACACACAGTCAGGGTCTGAGGGCTGTAGCGGCAAGGGCTCGGGGCCGTGGCCTGGTCACACTCAGCGGGTCGGGAAGCCCACTCGGCCACGGGGAAGTGGCGTCACGGAACCTGCCACTGCAGCAGATGCCGAAGTGCTCAGTGTCGCTTTTGGAATTACAGTACCCGGCGCAGAGGAAGCAGCGTGGCCCTGGGGACGGGCAGCTGGGAGCGGGGACATCCAGGGGGAACGGAGGGACCCTGGAGGGCAGCCACCCGCGGAAAGGCTGGGGGCCAGCCAAGGCTCCAGACGACAGGAAAGGAAGGTCGAGAAGGTCCTGGCTTCCTGGGCCAGGCGCCCGGCACGTGTCCCGGGGCCCAGCAGTGAGCACCGTGTGGTCGCTCGCCCGAGGAACCCGCAGTCTCCCGCTCGCCACGCGGAAGCCCCCAGACGCCGTATGAACAGGCTGCTCGGACCTCGTGGGCGGGGTTCGGGGAGCAGCCGATGCCCACGTGTGGGGACTGTTTAGAGTGGCTTCTCTGAGAACCGTGCACTCCTAATTCCCCTTTTACTTGTAATGATCTGAGAATCCCAGGGGGAGCCCAGGTTAGAGACGCAGAAAGGCAGGGAAATAATTAGACCGTTACGCTGAGGGCACAGCTAATTGAGGAGCCGGAGCTGCTGGGATTCAGTGGCTCTTAGGATTAACATCCCGGTGACAACATGGAAGAAAATCGTATCTTCTCAAAAAGAAAAGGAAAAATAGTTCTTCGGTCCCCCCGAGAAAGGGGATATGATACCGAAGGGATCTGTGGCCCAATTTGAGCTGAGTCGGTCTTTCTTTCGGTATTTTCACGTTAAGAGTATTTGCTAGCCTCACAGTTGAACGGGAGGGCGTGGTGCAGAGGGCTGTGCGGGCGTCGAGCCAGACGCGGGGCCCCGAGTGCGGGAGACTTGAAATGGGCGAGTGCCCCCCGCGGTGAGTGGGGCCGCGGCGGGAGGGCCGGGCGGGCTGCAGGGCGAGCCTTCAGGAGGTCCCCTGCGTCGGGCCTCAGCTCAGCCGCGGCGGGAGGCCAGGGGGTGCGTGTTTGGAGGATCCGGGATCTCTCACCTGCGGACCACAGGAAGGAGTACGGTCTCCAGACCATTCTTCAGCAAGTTAAGTTTAGCATCTGTCGAGGATTCTGAAGCAGTGACGTGTCTAGGCCCCTATCACCCGCGTGCGCCTCGAGCCACGTCGGCTTCTCTAAAAGGGTGACGGGCGCTCGTGGTCAGGAGAGAGCAGAGGAGGCCCCAGACACCTGTGTTCGCCGAGCTTGAAGGAAGGGGCTCAGCTGAGGGGTCCCGCTCCCTGCTGCTCACCCTGCAAGTTAAACGTCTTCCTCGGCGGAGCGTGTCGGTGCCACAGAGCTGTCCGAACAGTCGCCCGTGTAAGAAGTCCCCGGAGGTGGGCTTCTGCCGTTAATTCTGCAGATTGACTTACGCTGTTACCCTTAACGTAAGTCGTGTAATTAGACAACCAGGATGGTATCCGGGGAATGGGCTTTGCCACTGACAGGATTTGTAGATGTCGCTGTATTTTTATTGGTGTCCAAAGACTTAGACAGTTTTTAAAAATCTGGCACAAGGAGGATACTGGGTTCACGTTTTGTTCTTAGGTGATTGAGGGCCCAGTGCTCAGTGTATTTTCCCTGAAGAAAGTTCGACTCTGTTCTTTTAAGTAAGCTCCACCCCCCACCTGGGGCTTGAGGGTGAGACCCCGGGACCAAGAGCTGCTGCGTGCGCCACTGACCGGGCCCCGGGAGAGGATGTGTCCAGCAGCACCTGGCAGCCGTCGGAGCGGCACCGTTCAGGACTGCACCCACAAGTGGCCCTGGAGCTCTTGCCAGTGGCTCGTCCCAATCGAGCTGTGCCAAGAATATGTCCTACACACCAGGCTTGGCAGACTGCTCACCCATTCTTCTTTTTAAGAACTCCCTATTACTGTTTGTATTGGTGGTGTATTGGGATGACACTGTCTTGTCTATGTCGGGTTAGATATTCAAGTCAATCACACTTCCCACCACCAAAGGTGGCTTCTAGAAAAGTAGAATCACCGATAATGGTGCACATTTATTTTTACCAGACAGCACAGCTCTAGAACCTTGCAGCACCTTGGTTACCTCTTGCTCCGCTTCCCTCCGTCCTGGACCTTTCCCTGAATGGCAGCCCCTTGGGTCCTCTCTCCGTGTCACCCCAATTTTCTGCTGTAGCCCAGCTGTCTAATGCTTTCTTGTAAAAGCGTACCTGTGAAAATGCCCTGCTTGGGCAGTGCTGACCTGTCCTTGAAGATCTAGGTCATACCATGGCTCAGTTGGCCCAGCATTGGACTCTTGGCTTTGGCTCAGGTCATGATCTCAGGGTCATGAGATAAAGGCCCACGCTCAGGCTCAGCACTCAGCAGGGAGTCTGTTTGAGATTCCCTCCCTCCATCCACGCATGCTTGCTCACTTTCTCCTCCTCCTTTCTCCCTCTCTCTCTAAAAATAAATTAATTTTAAAAAAAACACACACACAGAAAGTTAACGCAGCATTGGGCTTACTTCTACAAGTAGAGGCCATAGGCTGCTAGCATAAAAATCACAGAGATGCTTATAAAAATTAATACCCCCAGGGGCACCTGGGTGGCTCAGTGGTTGAGCACCTGCCTTTGGCTCAGGTCGTGATCCCGAGGTCCTGGGATCAAATCCCACATTGGGCTTCTCCCTCTGCCTGTGTCTCGGCCTCTCTCTGTGTGTCTCTCATGAATAAATAAATTTTAAAAAATTTAATATCCCCAGACTTCACTCCAGACTGACAGTTTCAGTCAGGAAATATTGGGTTGTGCTGCAGTGACAAATCTCACTGCCTTAAGAGCAAAAGTTTAATTCTTATTCATAGTCCACCATGGGCCCTGGGTCACTCTCCAGGGAAACTGACGGTTCAGATTAGCCCTTCGTATCAGTGAGGGAGGTGTAAGGTCTAGTGCCAGCTGTTGACCTGCTTACCCAGATATGTGTCGCTCTTCAGTGTTGATATCTCATTGTCTGAAGCACTTACGTGGCCATCCAAACTTCCAGGCGGTGAGGAAGACCAAGACTTCTGTGTGCCTAGAGGAGTAGAGGTAGGTGTACATTGCTACACAAGCTTAATGTGAATCTCAAAGGTAAGGTCCAGGAATCTCCATTTCCAGCTCCCTTGGTGATCTCTGTTGACACTATAATTTAAGGACCATTGAGAAGGACAAGAGTTCTCAGCCTTAGCTGCTCGTTAGAATTACCCAGCGAATTTTAAAAACAATGACGCCCTGGACCTACCCCCCAGAGATCCTCATTCACAAGGCCTGCGGGAGAGTCCAAGCATCGGGATTTTCTCAGTCTTCCTAGGGGACTCTAGTATGTGTCCAGGGAAGAAAGCCACAGGCGTAAGAAAAAGAACAAGGGCCTTGGAATCCTGACTGTGATCCTGACTGAGCCTCAGCTTGCGTATCTGCCGATTGTAGTGAAGATCAAACAAGTGTGAAATCTTTGCCAGCTACAGTAGTGAATAAATATTGTCTATTAGTGTACACTGCAGGTGTGGACATTTATATAAACAGAGGTTGTGCACTTGCCATTTACTCCCTGCCCCGCCCCCAACAAAGCCAGCAGAAGGAGGAAAGTGTCCTCCACACCTCTGCATCTGCCTCCTCTCACAGTCAGTAAGCAGCCGGGCCTTCTCCCTCCCTCCGGCAGATCTTAGTGACAAAGGGGAGAAAAGCAGGGGGAAAAAATCTCCTTCCCCGCACCTGCATTACTCTCCCTGGCCTGTGGCAAGCCCTTAGTCCTTAGGCGAAGGCTGAGGCTTTTGTTCCACTAGAGCCTTTCCCAAGCCCCTTCCCTTTACTCTCCCTTCGCTCTGAGACTCGTAATCCACTATAGCCCTATTTCCAACCTCGTCCTGTTGCTCCTTCCCACTGACACTCCAGTCCCGTGCCAGGGCAGACAGTGAGCACCCCGGCCCTGGGGGAGGCCCCTTCCTACTCTCCGATGGGTTGAGCAGCAGATGAAACCCATATCCTCAGAAAGTGGGTCTCCAGCGCCTTGTCTTATGGCAGTGTCGTTGGGGCTGGAAGATTCGAGAACACTCAGTTTGAGAGGTAAAGTATGCAGTAGGTCAGACCAGCTTCTGTGAGCTGGTCTAGCATTCTCACCCACTCTGTAGTATCTTGTTTCCTACAGTTTAATATTTCGTATTAGCTTAGATCCTGAAATCCACCCAACTGGTTTACAAGCAACTTCTTGAAACGCTGCTGTTCTGGTCACCTGGAGATTGCCTCAGAAGTCGGTTTCCTTTAGTTATCAAAGCACCACGTTGCCTTTTTTTTCCATTGACACAGCTAAGAGTTAATGCCGAAATAAGCTGTTTTTAATTATTTTTCCTCTCATGTACAGCAGTTTTCAAGGCAGAACAATGCAAGAGTCCCTCGCAGGAAATGAATGCAATACTGCTTATAAAAATACAGATTTGTGCATTTGATATGAATCGTGGGCTTATGCAAGGGTCGAAAGAAGCCCTCGGCCTACTCAGCTATGATGCACGTCCTCTGAAAGGTTCTTACTGGTGTGACTCATTCCACTGAGGTCCTCGGCAGAGGAGCCTGGCCGTCCGGCATCGGGTTGTAGGCCCCCCCAGGCTGTCGAGAAGCTGCAGGCCGCTTCCTACCTCCGCCAGCCTGAGCCTCCTCCCCGCCGTGGGCTCTTTGTCAGGGGGCCTGGGATGCCACGTGCCCCAGGGAAAGATGTTCAAGGAGCACCTCGGTGCCCGGGACCCCTGGGGCCCCACGGAGGAGGGGCGGTCGCTGTGGCTTTCATGGGTTGGTG